>NC_054480.1:130145513-130449263 GCF_017639515.1 Carcharodon carcharias
CCCCCCGCACCCCCCCACCATCTCTGTAACCTCTTCCAGCCCAATGACCCTCCAAGATCCTCATGCTCCTTTAATTCCCACCTCTCACATGTCCCCAGTTTTAATTGCTCCACTATTGGAGGTCATGACTTCAGCCATCTGGACGCTAAGCTCTAGAATTGCAGCCATCCCAAACCTCTCCAACTCTTTACCTCTATCTCTCCTGGGCCAGAATATAATGCTCGTTGGATGGGTGCCACCACGACCCACCCAAATGAATGTAAAATGACGCATAGATGCCGAGGGCTCAAACAGCAGACACCCTAGAGAAGTATAGAATGTGTAGAGGGGGGAATTTAAAATGGAAATTAGGAGAGCAAAAAGGGGGCATGAAAAAATATTGACTGGTAAAATAAAGGAAAATCCAAAGTTACTTTACAAGTACATCAAGAGTAAGAAGATAACTAGGGAAAGAGTAGGGCCCATTAAGGACCATAGTGGTAATTTGTGTGTGGAGCCAGAAGACATAGGAGGGTTCTAAATGAATACTTTGTGTTGGTGTTCACAAGTGAGAGGGACGACGTGGGTATGGAAATCAGGCAAAAGGACTGTGATATAATTAAAGAAATTAGCGTAGAAAGAGAGAAGGTTCTAAATGATCTGGCAGGCTTAAAACTAAATAAATCTCCAGGCCCGGATGAAATATATCCCAGGCTGTTGAGTGAGGCAAGGGGAGAGATAGCAGGGCCATTGGCAATAATTTTTAATACCTCTCTGGCCACAGGAGAGGTATCAGGGGACTGGAGGAAAGTCAACGTGGTACCGTTATTCAAGAAGGGAGGAAGGGATAAACCAGGGAACTACAGGTCAGTCAGTCTAACCTCAGTGGTGGGGAAACTATCAGAAGCAATTATGAGGGTCAGAATTAATAATCTACACTTGGAGAGGCAGGGATTAATCAAGGACAGTCAGCATGGTTTTGTTAAGGGGAGACCATGTCTGACCAATTTGATTGAATTTTTCAAAGAGGTGACCAGGTGTGTAGATGAGGGCAATGCATTTGACATAGTCTACTTGGACTGCAGCAAGGCTTTTGATAAGGTCCCGCATGGGAGACTGATAACGAAGGTAAGAGCCCATGGGATCCAAGGCAATTTGTCAAATTGGATCCAGAATTGGCTGAGTGGCAGGAAGCAGAGGGTGATGGTCGAGTGGTGTTTTTGTGACTGGATGCCTGTGTCCAGTGGGGTTCCACCGGGATCAGCGTTGGGTCCCTTGCTGTTTGCGGTATATATAAATGACTTAGACTTGAACATAGGAGGGTTGATCAGCAAGTTCGCGGATGACACGAAAATTGATGGGGTGGTAAATAGTGATGAAAATACCCTTAGATTACAGAAGGACATAGACGGGCTGGTTAGATGGGCTGATCAGTGGCAAATGGAATTTAATCTGGATAAGTGTAAGGTGATGCACTTGGGCAGGACAAACAAGGCACAGGAATACATGATGAATGGTAGGACCCTGGAAAGTACCGAGAATCAGAGGGACCTTGGTGTACATGTCCACCAGCCTCTTAAGGTAGCAGGACAGGTAGAAAAGGTGGTTAAAAAGGCATATGGGATACTTGCCTTTATTAGCCGAGGCATAGAATATAAGAGCAGGGAGGTTATGCTGGAACTGTATAAAATGGTGGTTAGGCCACAGCTAGAGTACTGCATGCAGTTCTGGAATCTGCATTATAGGAAGGATGTGATTGCAAGAGAGAGAGTGCAGAGGAGATTTACCAGGATGTTGCCTGGGCTGGAGAGTTTTAGTTATAAGGAGAGACTGGGGTTATTTTCCCTGGAGCAGAGGAGATTGAGGGGGGACATGATTGAGGTGCATAAAATGATGAGGGGCATAGATAGGAAGGAACTTTTCCCCTTGTTGGAGGAATCAATAACTAGGGGGCATAGATTTAAGGTAAGGAGCAGGAGGTTTAGAGGGGATGTGAGGAAGAATTTTTTCACCCAGAGGGTGGTGGGAATCTGGAACTCACTGCCTGAAAGGGTGGTAGAGGCAGAAACCCTCATAACATTTAAAAGTATTTGGATGTGCACTTGCAATGCCATGGCATACAGGGCTATGGGCCCAGTGCTGGAAAATGGGATTAGAATAGTTAGGTACTTGTTTGACCGGTGCAGACTTGATGGGCTGTAGATCTCTATGACTCTATGACACACAATATTTCGGTCGGCAAGCACGTGCAGGAGTCGGCAGCGCTCCCGCTGACAATTAAAAGGCCTATTAAGGCCATTAAAGTCATAATTGGAAGAAATTTTTCACTGCCCATCTAACCTTACAGTTGACGAGCAGGCGAAAAGGCTAAGGGGCCTTTGCACTTTTTTGGAAACCTCATCCATGGGCGGGATGAGATTTCCAACAGCAAATAAAACTAAAATAAAAATTTTAATATTTCATTAATAACTTGTGCCTGCTCATGTGACAGAGTCACATGCGGGGCATGTTTTATAACATTTTAGAAATGTTTATTTTTAATTTTCTAAACTCTTCATCTCCCCAAGGCAACTCTGTGCCTCAGGGAGATTTTCCTGTGAGCACCCCGTGTGCATGCGTGAGCTTGTGCTCTTGCCCTCCTCCCCACCACCCCGCACCCCCCGCACCCCCCCCCCCCCCCCCACCCCACACACACACAGGCAGCACCAAGCACTGCAGCTCACATTTCACGCTGGGTGGGCCTTAATTGGCCCACCAGTGTGAAATCACGGTCCAGACCCTATCGTGGGCGGAGGCTGGCTTCCCGACTGACCCAGCCAAGTCCGCCCAATGAGGAAAAATCCTCCCCCTTTTTTCTTAAATCTCTTCGACCAAGTTTTTTCTCACCTGCCCTAATATCCGCTTGGTGTCAAATTTTGACCAATAACATTAGTGTGAAAAGACCCTGGGACATCTTGCTAGTTAAAGGTGCTGTATAAATGAAAGTCGTTGTTGTTTGTTTATCCTTCAGTTTAAAGTTGGTTTTCAAGATCTGGAAGTCAGGAAGCAATATACCACTGAATACAAATTTCCACAAATTAACTTGGCTTCATATCATGGAATCTGCCTCAGCAGGTTAAACAGGGGCAAATCTCACAGCACCTGGTCTAAACCAAGGTCAAGGTAGCACTACAACTGGCCTGATGTGGAGGAAAGTTAGCCCTTCATCACTATGGTCTTGCTGGAATCTGCTTGTTCACACTATTCAGTGAGACTAGGAACGTAGCTTTACTGTGAAGCTTCCTTCCCATCCAATAGTTTGCTGACAACCACGGCAAGATAATTCTTGTCATGGAAACAGAGAAGTGTTTCATGCACCATAGCACAGGGAGGGTCAGTGTCAGACATGGCTCAGTAGATCACAATCTCGCATCAGAGACTGAAGGCCATTGAGCACCGAATCCAATCTGACACTCCCAATGCAGTACTGGGGGAATCCTGCACTGTTGGAGGTGCTACCTTTTGGGTGAGGCGTTAATACGAGGTCCCGTCTGCCCTCTCAGGTTAACATGAAAGCTTTTCAAACAAGAGCCCGGGGAGTTCTGCCCTGTGCCCTGGCCAATATTTATCCTTCAATCAACATGGCCAAAGCTGATTAGCTGGTCATTATCGCATTGCTGTTTCTGGGATCCTGCTGTGCACAAACTGGCTGCCGCATTTCCCTCTTAACATTTCAAAAGCTATAAAATACTTTGGGACGTCCTGAGATTGTGAAAGGTGCTTTAGAAGCACTCCCTTCTTGAAGTAACGGAAAAAGAGGAAACAGAACAATGTCAGCTAACAGAACATTGCACCAATAGAACTGAGAAAGATGTTTCAAGCTGATTTGACCTGGTGCAATGAATTATAACTGTACATTTGAGCGGTAAAATCATTTGTACCACAAATCAATGAGATTCATTGACATTTGGTAGTTACAGAATTGCACCAAGCAGCCAGTGCCAATCCCCTGCATCTGTAGCCAAACAGCACCAGTGTTTCAGCAAGGCTGGGGTGAAGGTATTTAACAGGAGCAGCTCCAGGAAGTCTCGAGGATCTGTAGATAAGCTTGGACCTTCTCTTTGCCAGAGTTACTGCAGAAGCACCACTTCCTGTCGAATATGTGCAGAGTGCAACACACTGTCGGCTGAGTGGCTTATATCCTAAGTTCTGCTTCGATATTTCAGTAAAATTTGTCACCCTGAATTAAGAAATATCCCATTTCCATTCTCTCCCCTCCTACCTCCACAGCCCCAGTTTATCCCCTCTCATTTCCTGAAGCCACTCGCTCTCACCCAGCTGTATCTGAGAAAATATGTAAAGACTCGCATTTATATAGGCCCCTGCATGACATCGCAAAACACTTTGCAATCAATGGACTCGAAGTCACTGTTGAAATGTAGGAAGCGCAGCAGCCAATTTACACACTGCAAGCTCCCACCACCAGCAATGAGATCATAACCAAATAATCTGTTTTGGGTGTTAGTTGAGGGCCAGGCACGAGGGAGGTCTTCCCCCCACTTCTTCAAAATAATGCCATGGGCTCTTTCATAGCCACCTCAGAGGGCAGACAGGGTCTCTATATTTTTTAATTTATTCATTCACATGATGTGGTCTTAGCTGGCTAGGCTAGCATTTACTGTCCATCCCTAATTGCCCTTGAGAAGGTGGTGGTGAGCTGCCTTATTGAACCGCTGCAGTCCCTGTGGTTATTGGGAAATGTGACAGCCAGTTTGTGCACAGCAAGATCCCACAAACAGCAACGTGCTAATGACCAGCTCACCTGTTCCTCTGATGTAGGATAAATATTGGTCTGGAACCCAGTATTAACACCCCCTGCTCTTCTTCAACGTAGTGTCACAGGATGTTTTGCATCCACCTAAGTGGGCTTTTAGCGAGGGAGTTCTGGGATTTTAACCCAGCGACAGTGAAGGAACGGCGATATGTTTCCGAGTCAGGATGGTGAACGGCTGGAGGGGGACTTGCAGGTGGTGGTGGTCCCATGCGTAGGCTGCCCTTGTCCTTTGAGGTGGTGGAAGCCGCAGTTTTGGAAGGTGCTGTGAAGGAGCACTGTCCCAAAGATGGCACTTCTGACAGTGCAGCCCTTCCTCAGGACTACACCGGAGTCAGGCTAGATATTGTGCTCAAGTCTCTGGAGCGTCTCTCACCCAGAATGTAACGGACAGCACATTATTACAGTCCACATCGCATATTGTAGTAGCATTGGTGCAAACTTGATTTGATTGCTATACGCTGTTAAGCTAACTGAAAGCCTTGCTTTGCCTGGAACTTGGAGAGGTTTTAAGTAGATTGCTAGCTGCATGGCACTGCATAAGATAGCAGGCATGCTTAACATGCCGTAGGCTGCACCTGAGTCATTGACATCCATGGTGAAGACAAATAGTGCACTAACTACTTGTTTTGCTGTACAAAAGTTCTTCAGGCACCGCTGAAGTGTATAGTTATAATTCATTGTCGGTTGTACTTCAGTTGCTAGCACACTGACCTCTGAGACAGAAGGTTGTAGATTCGAGCGCCACTCCAGGGCACGAGCACAAAAATCAAGGCTGACAGTCCAGCGCAGTAATGCGGGAGCTCTGCACCCATCAGAGGTGCTGCCTTTCAGATGAGATGTTAAACCGAGGCCCTGTCTGCCCCCTCAGGTGGATGCAAAACATCCTGTGACACTACGTTGAAGAAGAGCAGGGGGTGTTATTCCCAGGTTCCAGACCAATATTTATCCCACGTCAGAGGAACCAGCTGAGCTGGTCATTAGTACATTGCTGTTTGTGGGACCTTGCTGTGCACAAACTGTGCACATTTCCCAATAACAACAGTGACTGCACTTCAAGAGTACTCCTTTAGCTGTAAAGCATTTTAAATGTGAAAGGTGCTGTAAAAACCCAAGTCTTTTTTTTAACCCAACGTTAAGCGCCTGTCTGTGAGAAGCATTGATGGTGTAAGCGGCGGGGACTTTATTGTTGCTCCATTCTGGGGTTTTTATGTTTGTAAAGTTGCTGTAAGTTACCATTCTCAATGTCCCTGAAGTCTTGAGCAATTTCACATGACTGAACGCAGAGGCAGAAAACAATCAGTTGCTTTCTTTTTCAAAATACACATTCAAGTAAAAGGAGGCCAGTGCATAAGGAATCTAGATATGGCTAAGTGAATGCAGAAAAAGCCTTTACAAGTGTTACAATAGTGAGGTTTATATGGTTATTATGTTTTTGGACTGTATATTTAAATTTAAGGTAATTGGGGTGGTCATGTGACCTGGTCTTCAGGCTGCCTGACAGTTGGCATGGGTGGTTTGATCGTTAGAGATCAAAGGAATGCTTAGATTGTTTTACTGGGAAGATGGTGCAAGGTATTTACACTTGGAGACAATGGTACCAGTCTCTGGGTTTGCAATGAGTAGGCTCTGAGTCTCCCTAAGTCCCAGAAAAGTGCTGAAGCTACCAGATCATAAACAGTTGTGTTGTAAACAGTCTATTTATACCTAAGATGAAAGGAGTTGAAAGCAAGGATAGTTAATTAGTATCTCTACCTAGAGACAAGGTTAAGGTGTTTTATGTTGCCACTGGGAAGAGAGTAGAGGAAGACATTTTTGAGATCAGGTTACAGGTTTCCCTACAAATCAATTAATTTCTTAGACGGGCAGCAGTTCTGCGTGGCCAGCAGATAGAAAAGGCCGCTTGACTTAGTGAGTTACTACAGCCAGATGCTGGAGGGAGATAGTCTGTGGCTGAAGAGATGCATCCTGTAGCCTTCAACAGAGATCGGAACAGCCTTTCCTGCTGGTGGTGTATTTAAGGAACTCTCTGAAAACTGAGCAAAGCATCTGGAGACAGTGACTACTCACCGAAATAGGGATATGAGGACTCATTGGAAGCCAGGTGAAACTGTGGATTGCTTGCTATAAGGACTTTCATTCCATGTAGAGTGTGATAGGTAATAAATATGAAAAGGGAATGTTCCTCTCTAGTTTAAAGTACAGGTTGTCTACAAAAAGAAAATAGTGTTTAGTCAACAGTACTTTAAGTTGTTTGTTACAGTAAAAGTTTTAACCTGTGAAATCTTGGCATGTCATTCTTTCAGCTGTTAGCTGGGAGTTTGAATTTCTTTTTAAAAGCGATTGGTTTTTATGGAGATCGTAACACAAGCCAGCAACTTCCTTACACACGTTACTAAAACAGCAGACCTGGCTCTGGCTGACATTAACCCCTTAAAGAACACTATTGAGTCTTTTCTGTGTATTTGTGATGTCAGGGTGTGAGCAGCAACTGTCCAAACCTGCAAACACTACCACCAAGGAGGACAAGGGCAGGAGGAGCATGAGAGCACCACTGCCTCCAAGACCCCCTCCAACTTACACATATCCTGACTTGGAACTATCTCATCATTCCTCCACTGTCACTGGGTCAGAATCACGGAACTCTCTTCCTAACAGTACCTTCACCACACGGACTGTAGTGCCTCAAGAAGGCTGCTCACCACCACCTTCTCAAGGACAGCTAAAGATGAGCAATAATTGCCATCAATGCCTAGATTCCAAGAATAAATTTAAAATAACCATGTTATATTTCATAGGGGAACAGTGAACAGGATGCAAAATTTCCCTTTTAGGGGGCATTACACCAACAGGAGTCCTTCATTTAAAACGCAAGCAGTAAACAACTCTGAAATCATCTGGGGTTCCTGTTTCCATAGCTACACCTACCTCTGTAAGTGTGAGTGTGTTTGAACATTGTAAGATCTTAACCCAAGCGAGAATATTTGTTTTCAGGAAATGTGGAGAGAAAATTAGAAGAACAATATTTGAGTCAAAACCACTTTCAGCAGGTTATTTTCTTGATTGTTTAAGAGAGTGAGTGTGGAGCATATCTCTGTGTGTGTGTGGTCCGTGAGTGTGAAGGAGTGAGTGTGTGAGAGAGAGAGTTTGTGAGTGTTTGTGTGTGGGAGTGAATTTATACAAGGGTGAGAGTTGTGTGTGAATTTTTGTGAATGTGAGTGTCTGAGAGTGAGTTTGTGTGTGTGTGAGAGAGAGAAAACGAATGTGTGTGTGAGACAGAAAACAAGTGTGTGTGTTTGTGACAGTGAGAATGTGACACAGTGTGTGAGAACGTGAGAGTGAGCGCGTCATTGTGTGTGAGTGTGTGTGTGTGTGTGTGAGTGAGACTGAGCATGTGAGAGTGTGTGTGTGAGCATGAGCGTTAGAGTTGTCAGCTCTGGTTGGATGTCCTTTGAGAGATTTTGTCTCATGATCTCCAGTTGCCATGTCATTGGTCTCACAATATGCTCATGCTTTCAGAGTCCTTGATTGGATCACAGCCAAACACTCTGGGCAGAATCTTCCCAGTCACACGGGGTGGGCTTGAAGGCAGCACTGGGAAGACAGTTACAAAACTTGCTGTCGGGTCAGTGGGTCGAGGGGCTTGCACCTCCCGGCAATCTTCCCAGAGACAGGTCCTCACCCATAGATGGTATGTGCCCGGAGGCGGTTAGCTAACCTGCGTCATTCCTGCCCATTTGTTGGGCCCCCTGCTTCCCACTGAGGGCCAAGCCCGGCAGGTGCATGGAGACAGCTTGTTTCCCCAGAGCCCATGAGGCCTCTTACAGTGACCCCTTCCATCGAAGCAGCTTTGATTGTTGGGTGCATGGGGAGGTGGGGGGAAAGCCACAGCTCCGGTCACCAGCCATCCTATGGAGGGCTTTCCCATCCACGAGAGTGGTCTGATAGCCGTAGCCACCGTTCATTTTATAAAAGTAGATACCTCTTTAGAAGGTGCCTAAGATGGATGTGCCCTCGTGGGCCTAACGTCGCAGAAGCAGTACCCACCCCTCTGCCAGTGGGGCTGTCATTCTTTCAAATCCACAGGCCCTCTGCTTGGAGCTGCAGCCTCAGGGGCCCTGCTTGCCATCCTTCTTTGGACTCAGAGGCAGCCTCTTAATTCTTTTTAGCTCATTTATGGGATGTGGGCTTCACTGGCTAGGCCAGCATTTATTGCCTATCCCTAATTGCCCTCCAGAGAAGTTGGTAGTGGTGAGCTGCCTTCTTGAACTGCTGCAGTCCATGTGGGTGTCGGTACACCCAAGGTGCTGATGGGAAGAGAGTTCCAGGATTTTGACCCAGCCACATTGAAGGAACGGTGATATAGTTCTGAGTCAGGATGGTGTGTGGCTTGGAGGGGAACCTGCAGGTGGTGGTGTTCCCTTGCAGCTGCTGCCCTTGTCCTTCGAGATGGTAGAGATGGCGGGTTTGGAAGGTGCTATCAAAGGAGCCTTGGTGAGTCGAATTGACCTCCTCTGGGGAGATGTCCTAGACTGACTCTGTGACAGCCAGTGTTGAGTGGGGACCCAAAAAAATGGTCCCAACCCTGCGTTATTTTTCAAAGATTCCACCCTCCGAGTGCTGACAGCACATTAACACATTTTTTTTAAAACACTATTTCTCCCAAAATTGATCATATCAGCATTCAGGGGATTAATCTTTAACCCCTGGAGATTTAGGAAAGGGCTGGTAACCCCTAGGTGCCCATGTTATAAAGCACTGGAGATTCCCTGCGGTCTCAGTCTCTGCTAGTTTGGACATCCTGACCTATTCCAAAGACACATCAACACCCATTCTGAACTGGTGCTCTGAGACCCACAACAGAAACACAGGGATGATCTTCTTTGCCTTTGCAGGGCCTGACCTGAGCTTGATATCACATTACGATAGGACACAAATCAGGAAAACAGCACATGCGATTTGAACCTTTATCCCACGGGACAGGAGGGGTATCTTCATTTAGCATGTTCATCACATGATTCTCAGTAGCAGGACATATCGTTTTTTGAATAAGAATTATGATGAACTTGTCAACTGTGCTGACAGGGATGGGGTTGTGTAATGGCAGGGGGGGTGCGTAAAAGGGGCAGGAAGCTGGGCAGGTGAGGTTGGGGTTGGGGGGGTTGGTGCAGTAACGGCAGGGAGAGAAACTCAGGAATGGAAGTTCCAGTCAAGGTCACTCTCGCTAGTGCTGGAGATACAACCATGAATCTTGTCCTCGATTGGGTTCCTGACCACCGGTGCCTCCACTTGAAAATCTTCTCGAACTCCCTGATTGCTTCGTCCCCACCTACATGATCAACCTCCTGTCCAGCTCTGCCCCTTCCCCACCAAACCCCCAGTTTACATCAAATTGTTCACATGCACCCTCTTTGCAGCAGCATCGGCTGCAGAACATTAAGCCCTCTGCTTCCTGAAATTTACATGCTGCAATCGATTCATGTCTTTCTCTCCCAATGTTTAAAAGCCTTTACTAAAACTTAAATCATTATCTTTGATCTTCAGTCCCATCTGGTAGAACATTAGCATAGAGATGGGCCATTCGGCCCATCAAATCTGTGCAGGTGCATTCCCTTATGAACCACCTAGTCAATTCCCATTCCCCTGCTTGCTTTTAATAACCTTCAGTCAATAGAATTCAATATCAGACACTGTGTATGATAGACAGCCACTCTGATAACACCCACATTGCACTACTGCCCAATTTCTAACACTTAGTCTTCTTTGGAACAGAGAAGTCAAGTTGCTTTAGCTAAATTTACAATTAGCTATATGATTATTGTGGCCAAAACATGTGTGGGAAATTAGTTAGTTTAGAGGTTTGCATAGTGCACTGTTTACATTACTGGACTAGTAATAGGGAGAACGAGTACAAATCCCACCACAGTGACTTGAGAATTATTCAGTTTTTAAAATATGGAAATAAAAAGCTAGCGTCAGTAAAAGTGATTGCAAAGCTGTTGTTAAAAACCCACCCAGTTCACTAACGTCTTTTATAGGAGGAAACCCACTATCTTTACTCGCTGTTATGGCCATGTGAGGGGTAAAATATGATTCTCCTGTCATACCACACCAAGTCTGTCTGTAACAGAGTTTTTTGTGAATTTAGAAGGCTGAAGGTATTTACTCACTGTCTGTGCTTAACCCTTTATGTGTTGCTTGCAAAGAAATGAGTCTGGCAGGCTTTCTTGAGTTTCAAACAAAAAGGGATTAGTTTTTATTGAATTAAAAAAAACCCACCCACGTAAATAAATAAAATATTTAAACAGATAAACCCGCACCTCAACCTTCGCAACCCACATTCACACATACACAAGCATGAAAAATTTACAAGTTCTACTCTAGGTAGTTACTTTCTTAGCCAAATTAAAGTTCAATGCTGAAAGGTGAAAAAAATTGGAAGTTCACTGTTTTGGAGCCCTTTGCTGGTATCCGTGACTGCAGCAGAAAATTTTCCAGGTTCGCATTTAGATTCCAGGAGTTGAGTTGAAGCCCATATAAAACTGCAATTGTCAGAGACAATTTTTAAAAAAAAAACATAATCCATTTTTTCTAGCAGTCAATGATTTTTGCACCTAAGGATCCTTTCAATGGAAATTCACTATCTCTGTGCTAGATTTTTAAACAATAAAGAGAAAGGGTCTTAATTTGGGAGGAGAGAAGGGAGCTCTTTACTGCTTCATTGGTGGTTTTTCCAGGCTAATTCTGAATAGCTTGTGTGCTGTAGTAAAACTTTTCAAAAATGGTTATGTTAGTCACATGTCCTCTCTCTCCCCACAATGATTTCAGAAGGTGTTTGTTCAACTGATGTCTAAACCAACAGTGGCTTTTGTTTCACAGCCAGGGATGATTAGATTCTGTAATATCTCAACCATTAACCCTTGATTGAGTCATTATCCATTTTGATGAGATAGGAAAACATCTTTCTATATAACCATTGTCCGAATAGACTTTCTATCTCCACTTGAAAGGCAGCCTTATAGGGATGCAAATGTGAGACCCATGCAGTATTTTTCAGGAAATGCATTTGAAGTAGTTTGTGACATCACCAGGTGTGAAATTCCAGACAAGGATGCCGTGGCATGTCTGAATTATAATTCATGTAGGAACTTTCCAGAAAACTGGTCAGCTTATAACACCAGGTGACTTGTGGCAGCTATTTTAAGTCAGTGTTTTTCCTTGATTTAAAAAGCCCTTTTTAAACAGTTCAATATATGTTTGAGCAGCCAATGAAATTACAGATTGTCACTCATGCACAAGTCACATCATCGTGACACAACCACCTCACAAGGAATGAAATGTGAATTTCAAGGAGCATTTCATTACAGGCGTCTAAATATGAAGAGAATAAGAGGCAACAATTATTAATCTAATTGCATCCATTCTGCTCTTCCCAGGTGATCCTAAACCACGTTAGACTCTGGATAACATGCTCTTCCATTGCTTTTTCCTTTTCAGGTGGTGGTCAAAAACAAAACCTGTCTTCACCTGAACACATTAGTCTTGCAGCAAGGTTCTGATTTTGTTTCTCTGTTGGTATGGCAGATAATTTTGAGAGCAGCCCTGTGCCGGTTGCTTGCTGTAACTTCAGATTAAGTATGTCTAAGGGTATTTTTTTATGTGGCTGTTAGCTCCCAGGTTGCTGATGACAGCCAAGCTGCTCTTGGTTACCTGTAAGGATAGGGGTATTCTGTGTAGGGGTAGTGGTATTCTGTACCTCCCATGGGCTCTGCCTTCATGCTGTTTAGCACAGATCAGGCTCTTAGTATGCAAATTCTCCTGATTGCTGGCCTGGTCTGCTCTGATTGGTTTTAACCCCTCACTGTCACCTCTATAACCTGTGAATTTAATAGCTCAAACCAGGCACTTTTACAAATCTGATTTCTAGGAGGTTAATGGGCTGTAATTTGATTTTTGCCTCCTGTAGAAATTCTGGACTGGCATCCGGAACTTCATTTTTGGTGAATTTTCCATCAACACTGCTGGGCTTGAGGGTTAAAACTTGGTCTGGTTCGTTTTGCTTACTAGTGGGTAATCGTACATGGGTTTCGCTGGCATTCCTCTTGTGGTCTCCACAATTATTGTTTGTCTTAGGGTATGTTCCCTTCCCCTTCCTCCTTTAGAACCATTACAGGTCCTCCATGGACCTCTTCTACTTCTGCTGGCCTGGCTTCAGCCCTTTTGAATTTAAATGGCTGCTCCTTAGCTACCACACCTCTCTCAGATTCTATCCTGATCCATTTTATTTATACTGGCCTGGCTTTGGACTATTTCAGTCCACATGGCTCTTCCTGAGCTACTCCAACTCTCGTGGTTCTATCGCCTCCTACAGGGCCTTTGAACCTCTACTAGTTCCCTGCTCTTTGGCAACTTCCTGTTCCATCACTGCCTATTGGGCTTCCAAACCTCATGCGGTTCCCTGCTGGCTTTCACCAGCCTTTTCAGCCTCTTTAGACGGTCCCTGACTTTTCGGGAGCACTATTCTCATGGCTGCCTCTATCTCCCCACACAATTCATGTAGTCTCATCTCCCTTTCTCACTGCCTTCTTTGGAAAGCTTGCTCTTTCTCTCCCTTCCTGCTTTTCTTTCCTCTCTCCTTCCTCCTTTTTTACTAATTCTATTTTTTTTAAATCTTTCATTTGGTCACTTGTCCCAGGTTTGCAACCTAATACTCTGGTCACTAGTTTTATTCAAATCTCCTGGCTTTTGGGTGAAACTCTAATTCCAATTCCTTAGGTATACTTTTTAACTCCTCGATGGGCAGACCTTTAACTCCTCAAAAGTAATTTCCATCTGTTCTAAAAAGGCACTGGCATCAAATGGGGCATTTTTGTTGAAAACAAAGAAATCTGGACTGGGCTTTTTAAATTTATGTTTAGGAGTTGATTTATTTCCCATTTCCAATTACTCTTGCAGTCTGAGGATTCAAATCCAGACGTTAAGCCCCAAATTTCTGTTATAGCCATGTTAGGAGGGGTAAAAATGACTCCCCTATCATACAACTCCAAGTCTGACCATAACAAGGTTCCTTTTGTGAATTTAGAAGGATGAAGGTATTTACTCACTGTCTGTGCTTAACCCTTTACATGTTGATCACAGAGAAACAAGTCTAGCAGGCTTTCTTGAGTTTCAACCAAAAATGGGTTGGTTCTTATTGAGTTAAAAAAAACCCACACAGGTAAAAATATAAAAAAGTATCTGAAAAGGTAAACCTGCACCTTGGCCTTTGCCATCTGCATTCACACACACACAAGCATGCAAGATTTACAAGTTCAACTGTAGTTACTTTCTTAGCCAAATTAAAGTTCAATGCCAAAATGTGAAAAAAAATTGAGTTCATTGTTTAAAAGCCCTTTGCTGGTAGCTGTGGCAGAAATTTTTCCAGGTTCGCATTTAGATTCCAGGAATTGAGTTGAAGCCCATGTAAAACTGCAATTACCAGAGACAATTGTTTTTTTTTTTAAATGTAATCCATCATTTCTGGAAGTCAATGAATTTTGCATCTGAGGTTCCTTTAGATGGAAATTCACTATCTCTGTGCTGGATTTTTAATCAATAAAGAGGAAGGGTCTTAATTTGTGAGAGAGGAGCTCCTTACTGTTTCATTGGCCGCTTTTCCAGGCTATTTTTTTTTAGTAGCTTGCATGCTGTATTAAAATATTTCAAAAATGGTTATGTCAGTCATGTGACCTCTCTCTCTGCCCATAACGATTTCAGAAGGTGTTTATTTAACTGATGTCTGAATCATCATGGCCAGGGATGAGTAGATTCTGTAATGTCCCAGCCATTAATCCCTGAATAAATCATTATCCATCTTGATGACATAGGAAAACATCTTTCATATAACCATTGTCCTAGTAGACTTTATGTCTCCACTTGAAAGGCATTCTTTTAGAAATGCAAATGTGAGACCCATGCAGTTTTTTCAAGAAATGCTTTTGAAGTAGTTCTTGACATCACCAGGTGTGAAATTCCAGACAAGGATGTCATGGCATGTCTTAATTGTAATTCATGTAGGAACTTTCCAGAAAATTAGTCAACTTATAATACCAGAGATCAAGTGACTTGCGGCAGACATTTTAAGTCAGTGTCATTTCTTGTTTTTAAGAAGTCCTTTTTAAATAGTTCAATATAGGTTTGAGCAGCCGGTGAAATTACAGCTCGATATCACTCTGGCACAAGTCACAACATTGTGATGTCACTCTGACCACTCATGATTCCAGCTCCACACTAAACTACCATCCAAAGTGGACTATCAAACTCAGGGCAACTAGGGATGGCCAAAAAAATGCCAGCGATGTCCACATCTTGAGCATTAAATTTTTTGGAAGTTTTTGGTCGTGTGCCTGAAATTAACCCAGCTTTACACGCCAGTTATATTCCAACCCATTTCATCCAAATAAAAGCTTGTTCTTTTCTATTTATTTGTCTTTGCACTGTATAAATATGTGTAGTTACTGAACTTTTCCATACAACACAGAAGCTGACCTGTAATATTGACCATTAAGCGGCCAAATGTTAAATTGACAGCCCCTCTCTCCCATGCCACCAAAAACATGGGCAACAATGTTATGGAGGACGTCATCACCTCCAGAGTCCCCACTAAGTCACACACTTGGATGTGTGTGTCGTTCTTTTCATCACTTTTTCAATATCCTGGGTCTCCATACCCAACACCATTATGGCAGCATCAGGAGGACTGCAGCAGTTTACAGAGAAGCCCAGCCACCAGCATAACTAGGAACCAATAATAAATAAGACTTGCCAGCATTTACCAAATCCCAAGCATAATATGGAGGGGTTGAAAGAGATGGGTGTTGTCAGGGTACATATAGAAACTGATTTGTCTTTGGATGATGTTGCCAAATGGTAGCATTCAGGTGAGAAATAGAAGGGGACGAAGGATAGGTCCTTGTGGGGCAATGGAGGTATCAGTGCAGGACCAGGAAGGGAATCAGATAATAAAACTCCACACTCCTCTGATTGAGCTTGTATTTTCTAATCTCTACAATTTCTGACCTGGGATTTTCTTAAAAGATATTTAAGATTAAAAATCAGGAAGATAACTGGCAAACTAATCGAACTTAGGATAAAGTCTCTTGCAATGGATTGCATCCACATATATTAAAAGTTATGGTTGAGTTAGCAGTAGACAGTATTTCACATATATATATATATATAATATATATATATATGAGGGAATAGAGCTAGAGGACTAACCAACAGCTAATGTGAATCCTATACTTAAGAGAGACAGAACAAGTTCAGGGAATATAGAACAGTTAGCCTAACATTGATGGTAGGAAAGATAGTAGTATCTTCATTCAAAGATGCAACTGATAAGTAGTCAGCACAGGTTTCAAACAAGGAGGTCGTGCTTGACCTCCCTTATTGAATTATTTGAAATACCAGAAAAAGTAGACAATAAACGTAATAAATTTGGATTTTGAAACTTTTAGCATCGTGGGATAAGATGCCATATAGTGGACTCATGATGAAGGTCAGACCATGTGGAATCAAAGGTAGCAGGATCGCAAGCTGGTTATGAAACAGCAAACACAGTGTTAGGGGCTAACAATAGTTGCTCAGGCTTGCAAAAGTTGGGAAGTGGTGCTAAGGAATTGGTGTTGGGACCTCAGTTGTTCACCATTTCCATAAACATCTTGGACTCGGGAATTGGAAATATATTTTCAAATTTTGCAGACAAGACCAACTGAGGTGAGTAGGAAATGCAAATGAAAAATGTGACAAAATACAAGACAACATAAATACAATTGCAGAACGTGTGTGTAATTGGAAAAATAAACTGTGATATAGATAATTGCAAGATGGTACATTTTAAGAGGAATAACAGAGGTCACACATTTCATGGACAATAAGAATCTAAATGGGGTAGAGGAAGCAAAGGGATCAAGGGGTACACATTCACAAATAACCAAAACTAGTGACAGAGATTAAAAAGGCCTTAACAATGTAAAACTAAGTACTGGGGTTCATTTCTAGAGATAGAGTTGAAAAACAGAGAAGTTACATTAAACCAGGTCAGACAACATGAACTACTGGTCTCCATATTATAAAAATGATATAGAAGCACTGGTGAAAGTGCAAATAAGATTCACAATAATGCCAGAGCTGCGAGGATATACTAATCAGGAAAGGTTGAACAAGCTGGGGCTCTTTTCTCTAGAAGAGATGCTGAGGGGTCATTTGACAAAGGTTTTTCTGCAAGGGTTTGATAGGGTAGTGGTAGAGAAGATGTTTCCATTTGTTGTGGCGGCGGGGGGAGGGAGCAGGGAAAAATGCAAAACAATGGACAAATCTTCTGTGGATTGGCAATCACTGTGGGGTCTGCTGAGAAACATGGAGTGTAGCTGTGCCTGGAATCCTTCAGTGTGGTGTAGGAGCATGGGGGAAGCCTAGTCATACCATCTTCTGGGGTACAGCACCGCAACCACCACCACCACCCCCTGCCCCCTCAGCATCCCTTCCCGGAGAATGGAAGTTTGTGTAGTTGAGGCAAATAGGACATTTGCATTTAAGAGGAAGTTGGATAAGCAAATGAGAGAGAAAGGAATAGAAGGTGATGCTGATAGGGTTACAAGAAGAGGGGTGGGAGAAGGCTTGTATGCAGTATAAATGCTGACATAGACTTGTTAGGCTGAATGGCCTGTTTCTGTGCTGCAGTCTTTATATAACTCAGTAGTTCACTAATGTTGCTCACTAATTCTCTGCTGAGGGCCATATTCCTAAGCTGCAAAATTACTAAGAGACCACTCCCAAGGACACATCAAAGTTCTGAGATTCAGGCCTGTGCCCAAATTTGTTCAGAAGAGGAAGAACTGCTCTTATTAAAACACTGTCAAGTGACCCTCCTGCTTAACGATAGCATCCCCTTGCCCCATTCTCAATGCAGAGCAGGATCGGGAGGGGGACTTCATACTGAGCCCTTGCAGCAACTTTCAGGGAATGAATGAGGGTTGCAGGACACAGTGAAGTTTTCAGCAACAGTCCATGCATGTTGCATACAAGTACAGTATCATCATATTGTGAAATGATAAAAGAATTACATTTATATAGCACCCTTCACCTCAGGGCCTCCCAAAGCGTTTTACAACCAATTAAGTACTTTTTGAAATGGAATCACTGTTTTAATGCAGGAAATGCAGCAGCCAATTAGTGCACAGCAAGCTCCCACAGAAAGCAATCTGATAATGGCCCTAATCTGTTGGTTGAGAAATGTGTTGGCAGGGAAGAGCTTCCCTAGTCTTCAAGAGGGCCCCATGGGATTGTTTATATCCATATGAGAGCACTGACTCGTCTGAAAGACAGTACCTCAGACAGTGCAGCACTCCCTCGGTACTGTCACTGGAGTGTGTTAGCCTAGATTTTGTGCTCTGGTCCCTGGAGAGGAACGTGAAGCCAAAACCCACTCAGTCAGAAACCAGAATGCCACCCACTGAGCTGCACTGGACAATGGATAACTTGCTGCCTTCTCCAGAGAAGTGTATACAACACCTATCAACATGATGGGGCAAATGGGGAGGTGATGGCATAGTGGTATTGTCGCTGGACTAGTAATCCAGAGACTCAGGGTAATGCTTTGGGGACCCTGGTTCAAATCCCACCTTAGCAAATGCCGAGCAAGCCACTCAGTTGCAACAAACTGCTACAGTGACAAAAAAGGAATAACTCCCTCCCTAACAGCACTGTGGGTATGCCTACACCACATGGACTGCAGCAGTTCAAGACAGCAGCTCACCACCACCTTCTAAAGGGCAATTAGGGGTGGGCAATAAATGCTGACCCAGCTAGCAAAGCCCACATCCCATGAATGAATAAAAAAGATGGAGGGATGTTTTGTTTTTAAATCGTCTTCTCATGATCAAGGGTCCCCCAAGCAAACGCAGATGTAAGTCAGACAATGCAAGCATTCTCTATCACAAAACAAAGCTGGCATAAGCAGTTTAAGACATTACCCTTTCTCAAGAATCAGTTTTGCATTTTTTTTTACTACAGTAACAACAAGCCAAGTACAGTATTAACAACCAACTGAAATTTTTGCTTTTTTCGAAAAATACACAAATAAAAGATTAAATCATCATCTCCCGTTGACTGAAAATTTCATGAAGTGACTCCCCAAGCCCTCCAAAAGGTGCCTGTTTCAGTCAGCACAAGCCGTTCTAAAGTTCGGGTGCAGCAGCCATATCCTTCTCTTCGTCTCCTCGCTCACCCTCTTAGGTGCACCGCGTTGAAGAGCGAGGGATGGGTGAGGCTACAAATTGTCCAGGGCGCCGCGCCCCCCCCCCCACCCCTCCCCCCCCCCCAACCCCTTTTCGCCCCTATATCCTCTCTTCCCAAATCTGGCAATGGAGAATGATTCGGTGTCACATTAGTGAACTGAGATCAAGGTAAGAGTTAGAGCTGGGCGCCAGACATTGGAAAACTCAAAGTTCGGACAATTCCATTTTCATGTGTGTGTAAAAAAAAGTCTTCAGTTTCCATGTTCAACTTCGCCTCACAGCTCACTCACTCTGTGACCATAATTCTCCACTCGTCCTCCAGAGGCATCCGGCTGCCATGGCACACAGGGACTGGCTTTTTCAGTTCCATATAGACGATCTGATATAAACATAGTTCCAGTTTTTTTTTCAAAATACACAAAAATATTGCCAGAAATGCAGAAATTACATGTGACTGGGCATTTGTAACACTGTAAGCCACACAGTTACAAGACTCTGCAACTGTAACCAGTATGAACACATAGTTGCCCTGCTGACACCCCGTATTCTAATGAAAACACACTTTCTTTCTCTATTTTACACCAGACGTATATTTACATACTGTAAAAGCCAACACATTGCTTTTTTTATTCTTCAATACATTTTGTCTGTGCTAACTGCCAGGCAGAAGCAATCGACCATTTGGAACAGCGATGATTTTATAAGTACTCTCTCCCTGGTCTGTTTCAAAATTCAAAAATAAACTGTGCACATAATCTGTACGCTTACTGACACTTTATATTTTGTTTTCCTTCCTGCATGAGAAATAAAAGTAATTTGCAAAAAGACAAGTTATATTTGCACAAAAGACTTGCTGCGCCCTGCCTCTCCCTTCAGCTCAAAATCACATATATTAAATCACTTCATTTAAATTCTTGCCAAAATAATCCATAAACGTCCGACTTGTTTAATAATTTAAAAAAAAGAGAAATCCGTTTTCATGGCCCTGCTTGGTTTGCATATAAAACACCCCCTGATAACTGAGTGCCCCCCGCTCCAGAAAACACCCAAAAGACTTGTTCAGATTGGCACAGAACGCAATCCTCTCCAAAATGTGGCCAGATGCTTTGTGTAAAGTTAAAAAAAAATACTCAAGGGGTTATTATTTTTGGTAACCATGATGTCAAAAAATTGCGGGGTTTACAATTGATTTTCTTTCCATTTTACTGGTACTCCAGCAAACACACTCTCTCCCTGGTCTAAGACAAGACAAAATGTGGCCAGATGATTTGTGTAAATTTAAAAAAAAATACTCAAGGGGTTATTATTTTTGGTAACCATGATGTCAAAAAATTGCAGGGTTTACAATTGATTTTCTTTCCATTTTACTGGTACTCCAGCAAACACACTCTCTCCCTGGTATAAGACAAGTCTGACCACTATTTTATTACCAATAAAATGTATCCTAGGCAAAAATCACGTCTAGGCATTGAGACTCGTCTCTTGTATTTATTAAAACTCACTCTTAGCATTCAATTGACTTTCAAGTGCCCTTACGGTCTGTTCTCACTGCTTGGCTAATTAACCCGGACTTTCTCACCCATTCCTGTTAGAAACTCCTTCTGAATATTTGGTGGAAGGTTTATTTAGCTTTTTTTTTTAATCAAATTAAGTTTTTATATATATATATATTATATATATAGCCACTGGTCCTCCTGTCGTGACTTAAATGTACTAATATTTTCATTCGTAAATTTTGGAGGAACGGGGAAAATATAACCCCTCTATTCCTCACCTCCGCGAGCTGATTTGGATTGGCTAGGTCAAGGTTAAGGGGTCCAGTTTAGGTCTGCACGTCCACCTTGCAGGTGTTCTGAATGCAAATGCACATCTTCACTGCACAATCCAAACTGAATGGCAAGAACTGAAATACTACAATAGAAATTAAATTCAACTAAAGTGGGACAGGCCCATAGAGACTTATCCGTCCCCCACAATTTCACGAGTGAACAGTTGGGTTTTCTGGTCCTGTTACAGTCTTGTTTGCTGCTTTCTGAAGGGACATGTTAGTCCCTTCCAGCGAAAACATAAATACTGATTCTAGATCACAACAGGCCCAAATGTTTACAGTATATTAAACTGGCCAAATAACTGAATCTTCTATTCTAGGGTGGCTTTTGCCTAAAAATAAAAAAAAAAGTTATGACCTTCCTAATCTAACTTGTAAGAATATGAATGGGTTCTGTTCAGAACAGCCAGTTGGTTAACTGAGGCAGCTCCTGATCACTAACATTTCCCAGCTAATAAACCCAGAAGGGCCAATTGCTAATAATAAAAATGGTAAAATTTGCCAATGGCGCTGTGGCATTCACCAGCAAGTACCAGGGTTATACTGGATTCTTTTCTCTGTATCATCTTTTTTTTAAAGAAAAGTATCAGTTAAATGAATGAAGAGCATTTTTGATGATGTGATTCAGCATCCTGATTATATGGCACAATGCATATTGTCAATGGCACACAGTTTTAAAAAGCTGGGGAATCTATCACCAATTGTTGTTTCTGCCATAAGCAGAAGTTGGAGCAAAAGAAACATCTGAACAAGTCCTGTTAGTGGGGTTGTCCAACTAGAGCAAGGGTATATAGCAGCAATGAAAAAAAAAAAGGATTTTTGGAGCAAGTCTTAACACACACTTAAGAGTATAATTTTATTTGCAAAGGAACAATGCCGTATCAATTGTAGGTGCATGTTGTCTATATTGAGACACACACTGTGTATCGACTGTCTGCTTCACAGAGTTTAACAACGGTTTCACCCTCTCCTTCACTATTGAAGCTGCTGGAGATCACAGCACACGCTGGAGTATAGAGGGCCGACTGATCGCCGCACTGACTGCTACATATTTGGCAAAACAAACTTCTTTATTTTGCTTTTTGTTGATAATTTACCTGCAACATTCGTTTTACAAAACAAAAAAAAAAACCCCTTTGGCAGTCAGACATCTACAAACCTTTTCTTCCCCATTCCATCAGAGTTTCATAAGTAACTCCCTCCCCAGACCAGACCAGCTACCATTCAGGGTTGTTGCCTCTCCAATTTTGGACCAGATAATACAAATCCTTAATTTAGCTGAAAAGGGAGACATGTTGCCAAAACTTTTTGTCTTGAACTCATCAGGACAAACGCAAGAATACCAAATTTCAAAAGATCACAACAATTCATACTACAAGAGAAAAGGGTGCTGATTGGTTGGCAAGTCAACTCTGATTGGCTGAGGTTTGCCATGGCGAAAGAATTCATGGAGAAAATTCTGAACTTGCTCTCTGGAAATTTATCAAATGTTACTCATGCCTTGATTTTTTTTTTAAAAAACAAACTGCATCTTTCCCCTTGACAATTTTTAAGAGCAAAACAAGCATAGAACTGAATTATGCTTCGTCTTTTTTTTTATTTAGTCATGGCAACCCTAAAATATACGACTTTCTGTGCCAGAAATTTCCAATTATGTATTTTATTAAAATGTATAAAATCACGTGTGCATGCTTAAAACCCAAGTACATTTGTGTTTTAAGTTACCATTCAGCCCCTTACTATCCCCTCTGCATTTCTGACCAGGAATATTTTATTCCCTCCTCACTCATCCCCATCTCTCCCTCCCTTATTTTCCATTTCAATCATGCAGGTAGAATTATTTCTTTTTAAAAAAAGAGGCAACTCCCAAAATGCAAAGTGTTGTGTGTGCCGATTAAATCGGTGATCAGTCAGCCCTGTACACCCAGAGGAAGAAAAAAAAACAAACTGTAAATGTATTTAGATCCAGAACAGAATACTGTGAAATGCCGAGAGTAGCACATATACTAATATCTGAAAGAAACACTGAGGTAGATTGTCCCAGAAAATTACATCGCACCACATCCTTCTCCCCATTTTCTCATCAGCAACAATACATTTTCATATCCTAAACCTTTTTTTTTTGTTGTTTTTGTTTTGTGTAGACTGTAAATTGGGATTCTGTACAGTGATCTCTATAACATTAATAAAAATAAATAAAATATTAATTTTTTGAATATAGGAAAATCTTCAAAATTACAAAAGTGTGTGAATTTTCTCTCTGGTTATTGTAGTGTGAAACAGCCGCTAAGTGTATAATAGAGTGAGGGGCTGTCTTGGTTTCTGCTAGGTATTTTTTTTAATGCTACACAGAAGGAGATCTAGGCACCTTAAGAGCGAACAACTTCACACTATACACAACAAAGCAAATTCTGTTAATAAGCTCATTACTTCCCCACCCCCACCCAACTCACTATTAACCGTCGACTCCCCCTACCCACCCAAAGGCAGTACAATTATACATTTGAAAGGCCCCCTCTCCCCCTGGCCTTGAGTCACTTATCCCCACCTTCTTCCCTCCACTGCATCCCTCCAAGATTTGGGATTTAAATCTGGCCCAGAATGGTCAGGTGGAAACCATGCCCCCACTCATCGGCTTCTGTTCAGCTGACGTATCAGTTCTCAACAGGTGCGGACACCTCCCAATTCCCCTTCAACGTTATTGAGGAGTAACTTCCGCCTGATGGCATAGCCGCCATTTTGTCTGAGCCCCAACCACCTTTCCTTCCTGGAACGCCCGACCCGGCAGCCCAGCGAAAACACCTTTGCCACACAGTCTGAAACAGCGCCAGGTGGCAGGCCCAACACAATCTGCTCAAGGGACACAACTTGGGATGGGTACTCATTGCCAGCAGCCCCCCCCCCCCCCCCCCCCCCCCCCCCCCCCCCCAGCCCGCCCCTCGAATCCACCTTGCATTCGAGTCATCGGTCTTGTTTTAAAATGCCACTTTTCTGCTTCTGTCCCTGCCACTCTACGTGCAAGTTTCCCAGCTGGTCCCTGGTGAGCCAAGAAGGCCTGACCAACTGACTGGGTTACTTTTACCATGAATAAGTAAGGCAGAGAGAAAGAATGCAAGAAGTGCTTTCAAACAAGGGAGATGAGAGAAAGTGACTGCAGACTGAGCCACAACGGGGAGTAAAACATCCTTTGCAATTAGCCACAATTTTGCCATTTACCCTGCAATGTTTACAGCACCAGGTTACTTGCCTGAGCTACTCTCAGACACTGCTACCCACCCTCCCACTCCCAATTCCCACTAGGTTGACTGTAATCTGTGGATTGCTTTTATAATGATGGAGGCAAGATATTATTACGGATGCGATCGATATTTCTGTTTGAAGCAAACAAATTGCTACTGCGAGTCAGTAAGGAAGGTGATTAAGTCCTGTCAGGTTATGGATTAAGACGACAGGCCGGGCAGCAGTGCGCTGAGCACAAGTCTGCTGTCCTAGAGCCAGTTCTACTGCTTCAGAGCAAGTAGGGGGAAGCCTGATAGCACAGCGATTGCTTCACCTCCTACACCCGTTCCTTCCTGTATTGGGTTTGTATTGGAGTCTGACCACAGCCACAGAAAAAAAAAAGTTACAATCTCTGCTAGGGTGTGGGAGGCTGTGGAGTGTGGAGATATGAACAACATAAACTATTTTTTGCTCGATATGAATCCTAGTGGAAACAAATAGCAACCAACTGGTGACTGATGCACTTGTAAATTAAGGAAACGATAATCCAATGAAGACTGATGTTACCAAAGCTTAAAAGTTACAAAAACCCACGGTGGAATAAACCCCATTTCAAATCTGCAGGATCTGGAGTTCTGGAAAATGGAGTACTTGGCAAAAAAAAGCCTAACCTGACCATGTAATGGAACCAAAAGTCTCAACGATTGACATTTGAGTTTGAATTATCCAGTTATTTTCCAAACCCTACATGAGTCAGTCTACCTGGAGCAGGGCACAGAGTCATTACAACACAGAGTGAGGCCATTTGGCCCATATAATCCAAACATAGTGTACATTGCCAATCGACACTTGCTCTCTCGCAAGACTCTCTCCCTTTATCCTAATTCCTGCATTTGATTGGGCAAGGACATTAATAGCACAACTCCTAGTTGTGAAGGATTCCAGGGACAGGCTCTTTTTCGAGCAAAAGCAGGAACATCATTTACAAAGACAGAGGCATTGTCGGAATGCAACCATCACACTGCTATCAGTGGAGCTTGGACAATAGATAAAGCACAATACTGATACGAGAAGCATATGGCACTTCATCAGTCTTATTTACATTAAAAGCTATCACCTTGCCTTTTACTCCATTCCCTGTTGTGCCTTCACAGTTGTGACAGCTAGTTTCCGAAGTCTTTGTATTCGTAACATGTATATGCTACAGTGGTTTTTCTGAGCCTCAACACATAGCTGCCTGTGTGATGTTATTTCTAATCCCCCGGCCACTCCCGTCCCCAGCTCAACTTACACTTCAAGAGGTCGTCACTCGGCCCATCGATTACATGCTGGTTCTCTGTAGAGCAATCCAGTCAGACCCATCTCCCCATTCTATCCCTGTATCCTGTAGCCCTGCAAGCTTACTTCCCTCAAGAGCCCATCCAATTTCCTTTCGAAATCATTAATCCCACAGGCTCATACCTGTCACTGGCTTAAGGGACAGCACGAGTTCTTCCATCATCACTCACAGGACACACAAGCTAGAAGGTTTTCTGTTTCAGTTTCCTCCCAGCCCCTTTCACTTAGTGGTGGTGGGGAGGGAAAGAGGGATCTCAGATTGGTGTATACAGAAGTGGAACATCCTGTCCCCCACACAGCCATAGAGTTCAGGCAAAAAGAATCAATTTTGGCGTGTGGATCTTGGGTCAGATTGAGGCCTTGTGTTTAAAAGCTTAGGAGTCACTGAACTTACAATGTACTTGACACAAAGCCACTTTTTTTTTCTCTGATGTCTGTCAGGATGGTAGGTTATTGAGCGCAACAGAAGCTTTACAAGCCTTGAGGTGATGTGCAATTTAGGCAGAGCTAATTACCAATTAATTCTCCAGGTTTCAGATTTTATCCTAGCAACACACACATACATCAGGGGCTGTGATCATTCCTTCTCAATTTATGAAGGGATTAAAATGCCAACTCCTCTCTCTCTCACGAGCAAGATTATAGTTGTTCCTCCCTCTTTGCTCTGCCCTTCCTAATTCCAATCAAACCCATGTCTAGAATAAATGGCAAGCAAAGTGCTAGCATAAAGTTATTCTGGAGCGGGCAAAAATTTTATTCCCAGTCTATTTGTAAAACATGCTGCCATCAAAATATGAATTGCAAGCTGCCTTCACACTGACCCAATTCTCCTCCCAACTCTTATTCTAGCCTGAATCGTCACTTCATAGTCTTAGAATGAGTGACAAAAGGAGCTTAAAAGGCAATCGGGTTGTGTTCACGTTGTCACTGAGGGATATGCCGACTGTCATTAAAATATGGCACATCATCCGCTCCTTGGTTCACATTTTCAAATCTAAAAGAACCATGGTCTTCACTGGGGCCCTTGGAAACACACGAGACAACATCACAAAAAAGCTGCAAATTTAATCTCTCTTCCGGTTTTTTGCACCTCCCTGTCCTTGCTATCCAACACATGGCTTACCAACCCAAATCGAGACAGAATTAATTTCCTTTCACCCCTTCCTCCTGCTTAGCTACGTCCCTTCAACATGGTTAGGCACAAGGATGATCTTAAGATCAGATCATTTGCTTCTAGCCTTGCTGTTGAGATCACCCTTTTGCTTTGCCCCGTCTGAAAAGCTGCAACAATAAAGCCTTTAAGAGGCCTGTGGTAGAGCATAAAGCAGAATCTGAAACCCAGAGTTTTGTTTTTGTAAATATTTCGTTCCCTGACACAACGTCCCTCAAAAGTCAGGGAAGGAAAATTAAAAAATCAGGTATGTTAGCCCAAACTTTACAAAAATAAATCGTGCCTCTCGGACTACTGGTCCTCAGAAACACACTTCTTGATTATTGCAAAGCTGTTCTTGGTGAAGAGAGAATACAACAAACATCAATTATGTACAAAAAACATTGAAAGTACAGGATTTGTCTTTTAAAACCCACAGAAGAGAGAAAGCAGCAGCTATTGGTCTGAGGAACTGTTATCCAACCATTGCATCTAAAATGACTTCTAGCTGTGATTTTCTTTTTTTTTTTAAAAGTATACATCAGTGTTAGGGTTTTGGAATTTGAAAGAAGATTTAGGTTTACTTTCTTTTAATGTTCCGCGAGATTCCCACCGTTAAGAAGTTCACGCTTCAGGAAAATTAAATTGGACTTTTGTCATTTTAAACTGTAGGTGCTTTTTGTATTTAATTTATTTTTCTAAACAAATGTTTTCCCTCAAAATTGGGCCTAAACCTCAGCCTCAAGCACTCCACAGATGAAAGTTCAAAAGGTCACTTCCTGGCTGGGAACCACAGCTATGTTGATAGCAGCCTTGGAAATGCTTTACTGATATGGTTTTGTGTGTGTCTATGTACATGTGTATGTGTGGTGTGTGTGTGTGTCTATGTGTTGGTGTGTCTGTATGTGTGTGCGCATCAGAATATATATATAACTGTTTACATATGTATTGTATGGGTGCACATGTATCTTTGCACAATGTAATATTTGTACATGCATGTAGGCACAGTATGTACGTGTACATATTTCTACTGTTATAGAATGTGTGATTTGTTTCTTCACAGTTTGATTCATTTATAACAAGCCACTTGGCAGAAAAAAATATTTTTTTTAAACAAAGGCAAAGGTCCTTTCCTTGTGTAGCAAACTGTGGCAGCCATAATCGAGTCCTGAGATTCTAAGGGCCCAACAAATTAAAATCAGAAAGAAATGGGAGGTAGAAGAAACGTTATGAAGGGCTTGACCTTGGCAAGGACAATATTCGCCCGTTCTTCTTCCCTCCGTTCATGTGTGTGTACGGTATGTGTTCGTCATAGTTGCCTCTTAGGCCCATGGTGGGCCCATTGTCCCGGCTGTGACTTAGGGGGGTCTCTGTCTGTGAGTAAGAAGAGGGGTCAAGCGGAATGCTTTCCATGTTCTCAAAATCCATGTCATATTCCTCCGTGTCGGGGGGCTTGTTATCCTCGCTATAGTAGAAGGAGACATCCTGAAAACTTGGGTGGAGATCGTCCTTGAGCATCTCTATGATCTCCAAGAATGTGGGTCTTGCTTTTGGATTGTACTGCCAACACATCTGCATCAGGGTATGCCTGGAATAACAAAAGGGGCACAAGAAATGGTTATTATACCACGGGGGATCATACAGAAGAAACTAAAAGCAAAAAGCAGAGGGTGAGGAAATTAAAGTCTGCAATTATGGCTGTAATATATAGAATTATAGAGGTTCACAGTGCAAGAAAAAAAACATTTTGGCCCATTATTGTCTATGCTAGTTTGCTACAGTAATCCAAAAGTAACCCCAATTCCTTGCTCTCATCCCAGTGAATGGTTTAAGATGAAGTTCTTCACTTTCAGCTGCACCAGTGCTGGCTCAGTTGGTGGCACTTTTGCCTCCAAGCCAGAAGGTTGAGGGTTCAGGACAATTCGATCCCCACTCTGGAGACTCAAGGACAGACACTAGACTGACATTTCAGTGCAGTAATGAAAGTGCAGAAGTTGTCAGATGTCGGATGAGACATTAAATAGCAACCCTCATCTGCCCTCTCAGGTGAATGTAAAAGGTTCCACAGCAATTTCCGAAGAAGAGCAAGGGGCCTCTCCCCAAGGGCTCTGGCTGATGTGTATCCTTCAACCAACACCATAAAAAAGGGGTCTCTCGATTTCCTGGTCACTCTCATGTTGCTGTTTACAGTAGTTTGCTGTGTGCAAGTTGTATTTCCTACATCACAGAGGTTTGGGGTCAAAGAAAGGAGGAGTTACAGGGAGGAGGCATGGAGCTGGGGAGAGGGGAGTAGCACTGACGGAAGATGTGTTAGTTGGGTGGGTGGGGGGAGGATTACGGTGGGGAGTGTGGGGGAGGAAAATTGCAGTTTGGGGTTCCAAATTATTTAGATCACATGAAAAGCCTGATCTTGGATGAGTGAATCACTGAGACATCCTAATCAGAAATAACGTCTTCGGTTTGATCTACACTGTGAGACAAGCTTACTCCTCTCAGCAAGGGCAATGGTAAGGGTGCCATAACTGGCATTACTAGCACAGTAAGCCCGAAGCCAGTACAGGCAAGCGAAGATTTGGCGAGGGAAAAACAGCTAAATAGATCATACTCACAATCTATCCGCGCAATTATCTGGCCGATCCAAAAAGCCTCCATCCATAACGAACTTAAGAACCTGTTCATTTGACAGTCCCTGATATGGTTGTTCTGCTAGAGTGCTGACCTCCCATAGCACAACTCCAAATGACCTGATAATACAGCACAAGCAGAGTTTTAAAAAATAAGTAAAAATAGACAAAAAAAAACCCTTCCAACCGCCACTCTATCTTCAGTAGAGTTAAAGAAAGAGGCCATTCAGCCTATAGTACCTGTGCTAGCTCTTTGAAAGATCCTATGGAAGTTGATTCTTCCAACCTTACTGGTAATGCAAATCTCAACAAGCCCATATGTGAAAAGATTTCTCTGCATTTCCCCTCTAGGTCTTTTGCCAATTGTATTCCTTTTTTGATTCTGGTCACGACTTGTTGAAAGAAACTGTTTTTTCCCTATTTGGTCTATCAGACCCCCCCACTCACAATTTTGAATAACTCCATTGGGTTTCCATTTAACCTTCTCCTGCCTGAGGTGAATCAGTTTTTCTATATGACTGAAGTTCCTCATCCTTGGTATCACCCTGGTAAACCTCCTCTACACCCTCTCCAGAACCATGACATGCTTCCTAAAGTGTGGTCTCCAGGATTGCTATACAACATTCCAACTGAGACCTAACTGACAATTTGTAAAATTTAGCATGATTTCCTTACTCTCATATCTTATTCCTCTATTAAAGCCAAGGATCCAATATGCTTTTTTAACAACCTTTTCAGGTTGTCTTACCCTCAACATTTGTGTATATACATCCCTAGGTGTCTCTGTTCCTGCATCCTCTTTAAAACTGCACCAACTGGGTCCTAACCAATGATTTCTGAAGGTTTAGCACGACTTCCATAATGACTAGTGATGTTCTTAAAGAGTTATTTTTTAAATATGTGGAGCCGAGAGAGGTGGATGAAATTAGGATGTAGATCAGCTATGATTTAACTAAACGGTGGAATAGGTTCCAGGGGCTGAATGGCCTATTCCTGCTCCTATACAGCGCTTTCCACCTCTTCAAAAAAAACGGGCAAGTGTTTCTTTCGTGTCACAATAGTTTTAGTCCTGCCCATGTGCAAACTGTCGGCCGCATTTGCACAAAACACCAGGCACTACACTTCAACGCAATTCACTGTCTAAGAAGTAAGACACAATAATACACTGCATAATCATAGGTTTTTCTTTATGCACTGCCTTGTAACAGGAGAGAAACAGTTCAATTCAAATTTTGTGTGTGGCTCAAGATAAACATCCTGTGAAGCTCCTGGGAAAATCAAGAACTTCTAGATCACAGTCCAGACATGTTACGTACGGTAAGATTGACTCACCAAACGTCGGAGTATGTAGTAAACACTCCATCCTTCAAGGACTCCGGAGCCATCCATCGCACGGGTAGCAACCCTTTCCCACCCTTACGATAATAGTCTGTCTCATAGATGTCTCTGGTCATTCCAAAGTCTATTTTAAAAAAATAAATGCAGAGGTATCTATATCTACTGCATCTCAATTCACATCACATTGAAGCAATCAGCTCCATAATGAAATATCTGCGTATTTCAACTAGATAGCAAGTTAAATAGAGGATATTTAGCCCACTCTGGCTCGCCCACAAGAATAAGGGGCCTACTTTCTCCCTTCATGGCACCTACCCGATTCTTGAATGGGTCTAAGGTTCTGTCACCCTTGACCCTACCCAGACTAACACATATTTGTCCAGTTTCAGATTTTACCTAACTTCTTTCCATAGGTGCCTGGCTCTTTTCATTTGCCTGTGAACTTAAATAAATAACCCATATTTTGCTTCTCTTATCAGATAATCAGTGATATTAAAGAATTGTTCCTTCAGTTCCTTCCTATTCCAAAAATTTGCACCTTGTCATCAGTCAACAGCATCTTCTAAACTCGCAACCTCTACCAACTAGAAGGATTTGGGCAGTAGGTGCATGGGAACACCACTACCTGTAAGTTCCCCTCCAAGCCACTCACCATCCTACCTTAAAACTATATCACTGTTCCCTCACTGTCGCTGGGTCAAAATCCTAGAACCCCCTATCAGCACTGTGGGTGTACCTACGCCACATGGACTGCAGCGGTTTAGGAAAGCAGCTCATCAACACCATCTCGAGGGCAATTAGGGATGGGCAATAATGCCCGTGCCCCATGGACAAAAAGTCCCCCAAAAATTCCTACCTCCAATTTTCACTGTATAATCCTCTCCCACCATGCAATTACGAGCTGCCAGGTCTCTGTGGACAAATTTCTTGGCATTCAGGTAAGCCATTCCATCTGAAATCTCAGCTGCTGTCCGAATCATCTCCTTCAGGGTAGGCGGTGGGCACCCTGGGTTATTCTGACAAGGCAAAAAATAGACAATGTTCAATAGTTTATTTTGTCCATTTACAGACACAACAGACCATTAGGGCTCCAAAAGCTTTGTTGATATGAACTTTAAAAGGGGCTTGTACAAGAACCTTTTACTGACTAAGTTAAGGGCACATATTTATTACATATACTTAGATAGAAGTCTTGAAGGCACTATTTTGAGGCTCAAAGTGGTCTTACACGCCAGACACTGCGGTGGAAGACAGTGAACTCACCTGTCCAGTCTCAGTCCCACCTTACCATGGATTTGAGTGTATTGCGTCACACCCCTTTCTCCTACTCGCTTGCGCGATTTCCTATCGCCCCTGGTGCCCCCCCATGTTACTCCTCTTTCTCCTATACCCTTCCTGCTACTCCCTCCAATCATCTGCCACTCTCTTCTCACTCGCTCCTTTGCGTAATTCTCCACTCTCAGGTGTGAGTGACAGCCACAGCTCAGTTGGCAACACTCTCGCCTCTCTCAATCACAAGGTTCTGGATTCAAGTTCCATTCCAGGGCTTGAGCACAAAAAATCTACGCTGCTACTCCAGTGCAGTACTGAGAGAGCACTGCACTGTTGGAAATGCCATCTTTTGGATGAGATATTAAATTAAGGCCCTATTTGCCTGCTTGGGTAGATGTAAAAGATCTGATTGCAGAATTTCGAAGAAAGAGCAGGGAAGTCCCCCCCACCCCCACACCCCGGTGTCCTGACCAATATTTATCCCTCAATCAACATCACAAAAAAAAACAGATCATCTGTTATTATCACATTGCTGTTTGTGGGAATTTGCTGCGCGCAAATTGGCTGCCGCATTTCCTATACTCGTCATCATCATCGGCTGTCCCTCGATTCAAGGATGATGTCTACTCAAGTTTCTGCCATGGATCTTCCAAGTGATTGAACAGGATGCTCTCAACGCGCACATCTTCCGGCGCAGGGGATAGAATGTCCCATGAGGGAATGGGATCCAGAGGGCATGATTTGCTTCCTTTCCTTCTCTGCCACCACTCTATCGCATTGTTAAGACGTTGGGACTCACAGTATGATGAAGCTTGATAGGCCAGATGTTGCCATTCTGGACAATTGCTAGCAAGCTCCTCCCAGTCACTAGTGTCAATGCTGGGCTTCAAGGAGAGTTCCAGAGTGTCTTTGAAGTGTTTTCTTTGTCCTCCCCTGGAACATTAACTATTTGAGAGTTGAAAAAAACAGGACCTGGCAGGGCAGATGGTTTTCAACCTTCTGGACACAGAGCCCAGTCTATCAAAGTTGATTTTATGGGGGTTTTGCCTGAATGTTTGTGGAGCTTGCTTCAAGAAGGACACTAGCATTTGTTCAATGGCTCTCCCATTGAATCCTGAGGATGTGGTACAGGCATTGTTGATGGAACTTCTCTGGCATTCTTATGTGTTATCGATACAGTCCAGGTCTCACTGTAGTACAGGAATGTGGTGACAACAACTGCTGTGCATGGTAGAACTTGCTGACTCGCGAAGGCCTTTATTGTCAACACTCGCTAGTTTGTAGAAGGCTGAGCTGATCCAGTCTTGGATCTCCTCGTCAATGGTGACCTTTCGAGGGAGGTGGCTGCCAAGGTATGGGGAGTGCTCAACATATTTCAGAGTCTCTCCTTCAACATTCCATATATGGTAGGTGAAATATTTGGCTGGCCAGATATGGATTGATAGGTGAATTTCGTTCGAGCAACATTCAAGAACAGGCCCAGTCTCTCATAAGCAGAATTGAAGATATCAAGGATGGTTTGAAAATCTGTGCAGAGTGGGCAACGACACTGCAAACATCTTAAACTTCAAGTCATTATTGACCACAGTGGTCAGTTTAGCTTTAGCATGGAAACGATTGAGGTTAAAGAATTTTCCATCTAGATGGTGTTTACTGCTCACAGCAGAGGGTAGTTGATCTTTGATGAGGTGAATAGCCACTATCAGTTAGATTGTGAGGAGTATGGGGCTGTCACAGAACCTTGCTTGACCTCGGTCTGGGTTTTGAAGGCATCTGTTTCAGATCCCCTACTCAAGATGGTTGCAGGCATGTCATCACGAAGCAATTGCATGATTGTGATGAAGCTTCCAAATCCAAATCTTTGTAGCACAAAATTAGAACAATGACTACACTTCAAAGGTACTTCATTGGCTATAAAGTGCTTTGAGGGGGTCGAGTGGTCGTGAATAGCGCTATATAAATGCAAGCCTTTCTTTTCTTTCTGTCACCTGCTCCCTTGTATCATTCTCTAACCTCCTTTCAGCTTCTCCCCCTCATAATCCTCCACGCCCCTTTCATCTTCTCCCTCACACCATTTCCTATCTCCTTCATAGTGTTCTTCATTCCCCTCTGCTGTTCGGGTGCCATACCCCTCTCTCCAGATCTGTGCCTGAGCACAGTGGTGACAGTGCACTAGGCATTCAAAATCCCTGCTCTCTGAACCACTACATGAATAGCATCATAGATCTTTTTTTATTACCAGGGGATTGGATCATATTTGTGTCATTTTATACTCAAGTACATATGTTGTTTTACCATCTGAAACGTACTTATTCAAGAGGTTTTGGTCCTTGGGCAATGCAAAACTGAAACAGTGTAAGAGTTACAGCTTCCAGATTACAGAGAACTTTATAAACTTCATTTTTAGAAGTGTACAATGCTATCAAAGAGTAACAGTCAGCACGTATTTAAATACTGGTGAATTCTAATATCACTCGGCGGTGACATGTGACACAGCTGTCTTTTCAACAGGTAAATATAATAATATAAAACAACATGAAACGAGTGAGAAAACCTGAATAGCCACCACAGGTCACCAGGTAATAATTTTTTTGTATTTCCCAGAACACTTTTAATATTTTTTTTAAAGTGGCAAGGATGTAACGGTAGGTTACCTCAGCATCTGGCCGTAATGATCGCAAGTAGCTCTTCAGATCCCCGTGAGTCATCAGCTCCATGACAACTAGAGTCGGCTGCCCCTTCGATACAACACCGAGCAAACGCACCTACAAAGGCCAACATAAGTTTCAGCATAACTTGTATTCAGCAAGAAAAATGCTCAAAAGCAGCACTGTGCAGCCTATACTCCAACAAACAACAACAATCTCATCTTTAATAGAGACTTCAAAGGAGGCCTTCAGTGATGGGGGGGGCGGGGAAGGTAGGAAGTGATCAATGTTATTCTCCAAAAGGACAGAACTGGAGCCAATCTTTACACACTTTTATAAACATTTATTTACAGAGTTACACATTACAAACCCAGCCTCCAAACCCAACAAAATTTCAGTCTTTGTCTAATTAAGTATGTACACATGAATCCCCAGTTAATGCCTACCACCTGCCTACAATTAAACACACATGAATATACAACTGACAATCCAGTTGCACCCATGGTGGTGAATAACACAGGAAGACAGAGATTCAAGTCTCAGTTTAAATGATGCAGGACATCATTCTATATTGCATAATGTCATATTCTATATCTATGATGCAGGACTATATTCAGTCAACAGTTAGCTTATCTCATTCAACCATTTACTTTGCTATTGACGGTTCTTCCTTCAGCCATTTCAGCCCCACATTCTGAAGTTCTCTGCCTAAGCCCCTCCATTTTGCTACCTTAAAGGCCCTTTGTAAAATCCACCTCTTTGACCAACTATCTGGCCACACCTCCAAATATCTTTTTCTTGCCATTCATTTTTGTCTGATTATGCTTCTGTGAATTGCCTCAGTACAGGACTCTGATGTTGGGAATCTAGGCCATACATGTGCATGCCTGCCTGTGTGTGTGTGACAGACTGAGAAAGTGAGTAAAGCTGACTAAGCGAGCGTCAGGGTGAGTGAGCGTCAGAGTGCATATGTGCATTCTATTTTCCCTTTCCCTTTAGTCTGTCCCTTTTAATACTGATCATTGGTATTTTTTTCCCAATTCTGCTGAAGGGCCTATTCCGAAACACTGGCTTGTCTGCTCTTCCCTTCTCACACAAGCTGATTTGGCCTGAGTGCCCCGTCATTTTTTTGTCTTTGCCTCCGACACTAGTGACCCTTTATTCATTACCTCCAACACTTCAATGTTTTCCTGTATGGGGAAGGTTGGCTTTCTTTGGTGGTGGAGGGAAGACAGGGGTAATACCCACAAGGATATATTAATAAATGGAGGAGAGAATATAAATGTCATACCACATGGTGACAGCTGAAGGCCTTCATCACGGATGCCTCGTTCAAGAACTCTATGCGCTCCCGCAGACTGGCTGACTCATTCACAGTTTTCACTGCCACACGAGTTTCTGGACATCCCTTCACAACATCCTTTGCAATCCCTTCATAGACCATACCAAAGGAACCTTGCCCCAGCTCTCTCAGAAGCTCTATCTTATCACGTGAAACCTCCCACTCATCTGGAACATAGACTAGGAGAAATAATATCAAACATTTAGTGGCATTACGCTGAACGAACATTCACAATAACCACAGCTCGAGAGAATGCTGGAAATCTCTATCTTATCTAGGTCTTTGAAGATAAGAAAAGCTGGAATGAGAATCAACCTAACTGAAGCTAAGCTTTGCTCGGAAATAAGTTCTTAATACTTAAGTCATTGATTTATGGAGGAGAGAGCTACTTAATGCTGCACTGAACCAAAAACATCAGCTTGCATTATATTAATGCCTTTTATGATAGTAAACATTCTAAGGCACTTGACTGGAGCGCTACTGAACAATATTTGACATGAAGCCACGTCAGGAGATATTGGAACCAACATGTTATTATGGAGACAGGTTTTAAGAAACGTTTTAAAGGAGGAAAAAGACGCAGAGGGGTTTAGGGAAGGAATTTCAGAGATTAAGTTTTAGGGAGCTGAAGGCACAGCCGCCAAACGTAAGTGATGGAAGTGCATAAGAGGTCAGAATTGGAAGAGCACAGAGACTTTGTTCTGTTGTAGAGCTGGAGGTGGCTAACGAGAATCAAGAAGGGAATTAGACCAATTACTGAGTCAGTCAGAAACAGGGATGTGCACTTAGAATCAGATCCTGGATGATAAGAGTGAACTGGATGGGAAGAATGACCTTCCTACTTCCTTTTAGCTGTCAACTTATATCCTTATAACTTATAACTTTTCAACCAACAAGCTAAACTTATGTAGCACTTTTAAAATACAAAAAGAATTACAAAGATGATTCACAATGGGTGGAGGCTGGGGAAATTGGACAGCAAACACTAGCTCATGCAAATTACCAAAGCTACTTTAAATAAGTTTTTGAAAGTAAGGACGAAATGTGGCAAAACAAATAGGGTTTGAGCTGAGAACTTCAGATTGCAAGGGTGCAATAGCCAGATGCTCTGTCCTCTGTGGAAGGGAGGAGGATGGGTCTCAAACGCGTGCAAGATGCATACTGGAGGAGGCTGCTGGGAGAGAACAGACTGAAACCACGCAGGGATGAGAAGATGAGGGCCTTGAAAGTATGGCGCCGGAGTTGGGGGAATTGGTACAGGTTAGCAAGCAAAGGCGAGCTGGACTTGGTGAAGCACAAGACTTGGGTCGACTACATTTGGATGAGTTGGGAATTTGTGCCGAATAGAAGATGCTGGAAAGGACAGCGCTGCCACAAGTGTATCGTTAAAGGCATCAGAGAAAGAGAGATTTCTGAGAGTTCAGGAACTTACCATCGCTGGCACTGATGTACTCTGGATTTGAGGAAGTGTAAAAAATTCCAGTGGGTCCTTCAGTTCGTCTGAAAGCAAGAAAATAAAATATCTGCAGTAATCACTTAAGGTAACAGAATTTCCTAATGAGCAAAACACATTTACATTTAATGACTGTTGATTGATTATTCAATTTTCTCATAACTATATCTTTTGGTTCACTTTATTACTTCAGCTATTTAGTTAAAAACACCGTTCCATTTCCAAAAAAAAAGCCCCCAAAATAATTGAGAGAAAAGCAAGTTCCAGCATTAATCTTCTTTTAAAAACAGGGCCAATGAATAGTATACAGCAACGCAAGACCATATAGATCAAAAAAAGCCTCCCCCACCCCCCAACCACAATTCTGATGAAAGGGTCACAGGCCTGAAACATTAACTAAGTTTCTCTCTCCACAGGTGCTGCCAGAACTCCTGAGTATTTCAAACATTTTCTTGCTGAAGTTCAACAGCCTATTCTACCCCCCCGTACTCTCTTCCTCTCTGTCTTGTACTCCTCAATCAGTTTTCATTTGGCCGAAAGAAAAACTGACCATCTCTGTCCTGAGTTTTATCAATGCTGTCCAGCTCCCACTATCTTCCTGGCTAGCCTGTTCTACACATTCGCCACACTGTGTGTGAAGCAGTTAGTAGCTTACTGGAGGAACATCAGAACAGGAAATTGGCAAAAAAAAATGCATCATGTGTATCACAGCAGTGTCTCTTACACCACTTATGGTAAAAGCTCATTATGCCATTCTGGTGATAAAGTCGCACCAGGTCATAATAACCTGTATGAAGATGCAACTTGCAAGCTGGAACTTATACAAAATAGAATCCTTAGAGCACAGAAGACGGACATTTGGCCCATCATGTGTGCCAGCTCTGCGCAACAGCAATTCACCTCATGCCATTCCCTTGCCTTTTCTACACAGCTCTGCAAATTCTTCCTCTTCAGGAATTGTCCAATTCTCTTTTGAAAGCCACGATTAAATCCGCCTCTACAACACTCTCAGGCAGTGCATTCCAGATCCTAGCCCACTCATTACATACAAAATTTTCCTCATGTCGCCATTGCTTCTTTTGCAAATCACCTTAAAACATATATTACAAAGGTTCTGAAAGATAAAATGGTCAGCAGAAACCAAGCATATTTTTGGCAGGTCAGATATTACCATTAAAAAAAGATCTAAAACCCTTATCACTAAAATCTAAACTTAAATTTTAAGAAGTACATTAATACATTTTTAGCAAGTGATGAATTGTTGCTGCCAATCTCATAAAAACTCTAGCCTGACACTGTCAATCTGACGTTGGAGTACACCCGGAACATTATTCTCTTGACTCCTATCGGTTTGGTATCACATTTTCTGCATTCACTGCAGTAGTTTTTGTCAAAGTTCATCTCAAGCAGCTCCATAACAGAGAACTCCATGCTCTACGGTCTGTTCCCAGCGACGCACACCACATAAACATCGACTGCTGCTGGAAGGCCATCAACTCAGTGGAAGGCTTTCTTTCAGCTGCCTGCAACACATTGGTCTTCTGGTGCAAAGAGTTGCTGACGACAGAGTTTTGCTGACTGGCACATTCCAGATCTACATGCTGAGGGAAGCACAAAAGCTTGGGGCAGCCACCACAAAGACACAATGGGCACAGGGCAAAGTCTAAGGCTCTCCCCGGCATAATAGACCGATGGGGTGGAACCCTGCAAAACCCCTCGAGCTGCGTTTTTGACTTGTTACGAATGTTGTACTTATAAATTTTTTCCCCCATTCTTTCACGGGGCATGGCTGTCACTGGCAAGGCCATCCTAACTGCCGTTGAACCAAATGGCTTGTGAGGCCATTGCAGAAGGCAGTTAAAAGTCAACCACATTGCTGTGGGTCTGCAGTAACATGTAGGCCAGACCAGGTAAGGGCAGCAGGTTTCCTTCCCCAAAGGACATTAGTGAACTAGATGGCATTTTTACAACAATTGATGATGGTTGTCATGGTCACCATTACTGAAACTAGCTTTATATGTAGCGAGAAACATAGTTTTGAAAGAAAGTGATTTGGTTCACACTTTTATGTAATCTCAACTTTGAATGGTCTTGTAATGTACTTTTATTTGGGGGAGAAAAATTCTTCTTTCACTCCTCTGGAGCAAAGCCCGTATTCAAGTTGATGCTGTGCAACAGCGCACTGGTGCTTCAAAGCACCTTGCTAAGTTAGGGGTCCCCTGCTGGACTCGCACATTTCAGAAACCAGTGTCTATCTTTGTAAGGACCCAGTCATACACCAAAACATTTAGCTAACTGGGAGACCTGAAGCAAAGGAAAGAGGAAGGAGGACCATAAAAAAAATGTCAAGATATCACTGGGAAAACCCCGTTCTGAATGGTCCTTACCTCTTCTTCACTACCAGGAAGACAACTGGAACCAGAATGATGATCAAAGCAACGAAGATTACTGGCCCAATTATCTTGTAGAAGTCACTGTCTTGGTCTGTATTCAAGTGTAATAAGAAAAAAAAATTAGTCTAAAGAGGTCACAACTTGATTTGGTAAAACATACTGTGTAATGTTGCAGGGCAAAAGGAGAGTCGGCAATTTTTCTGCGGGTTCAACTGTTTCAGAAATGAGTTGCATTCACTGAATTAAGGAAGCCAGATTGAGAAGAGTGAACACAAGAAGGTGATGCAGTGCACCAAACATATGTCTAATTCAGGATAGACGCTTTTCTATAGAAAACAGAAGACTGAAGGCTGACCTGATAGAGGTCTTTAAGATAATGAAAGGGTTTGATGGAGTGTATATATATATATATTGTGAGGGAGACCGAAACTAGGGGCCATAAATATAAACTCGTCATTAGTAAATTCAATAAAGGACTCAGCAGAAATTCCTTTATGCGGGGTTAACTAGAAATTGGAAATTCCCTACCACAGGGAGTGGTTGAGGCAAACAGAATAGATCCGTTTAATGGGAAGCTTGATGGACACAAACAGGAGAAAGGAATAGGAGGATATGCTGATAGGGTGAGATGAAGAGGGTTAGAAGGAGGATTGTGTGGAGCATTAATGCCAGCATAGGTCAGTTGGTTTAATTCTTCATTTATGGTTTCCTGTTGCTGGATATTGAGCCAATCAAGCGGCCAACTTGTGGTAGTTAGAGAAAGTGCACAGCATAAGTGCACAAATAAATGATGTCTCAAAATATCTTTAAAATGGTGTGTCCGGCGCATCCAGACTTCACATTTTGCTACAGATGGAAAACTACCTTAATATATTAGACACTTCCAAGCTACCACCTGAAACTGATATTCCAGTCTGCAAAACTTCCTGATCAAACAATTAAACTCTGATTGATAAATAAACTGAGCCTGCCATCAATTAGATTGTGGCTTTAAAGTGACACAGGCTGACTACAGCAGAGCAAAACGTTATATATTACACAGTACATCTGTCTTGTCCCATGTTTTTAAAGCAGCACAGCCCTTCAATCTGCACAGGGTAAGGAGCACATGTTCCACGCCCGGTATGAGATAGCTGTGAGTGCAGCAACAGCTTCAGACAATTAGCCAGGATCCATCAGCTCTGTCCCCTCTGCAAGTGGATAACTGACATTAAATTTCCCCTCTTCTAATGCATAGCCAAGATGTTGCCAAAGATGCACAGGGCACATGTTAAAAGCATTTCAATCAATTGACCCTGCATATTCTAGTGAGATCAGGATGTAGGTCACTCCACTGCACTTATGCTGAGAACAATGTCAAGCATCTTCGGATGGTCGTTCTATTCAGTTTACCATAAACAATGCTACGGAAAATCTGCTGGCAATTATAATTAGAAACCGGGAGCAGTGGGGGTAGAAAGCCAGCTATCTCATCCTGGGGTTCCCCTGACCAGGAACTTGAAATTTACAAGCAATTTGCTGTCTTCGACAATTCACAGGTAATGTGCAATTCAGTTTGCCACTGATACCAGAAGTAGTGATTACAACTATCAGGAAAATGCTTTTCTCTAGGGAAGAAAAGATTGAGGGGTAACCTAATAGAGATCTTTCAGATAAAGAAAGGGTTTGAGAGAGTGTATATAGAGATGTTTCCATTTGTGGAGGACATGGAGCCTAGGGGCCATGAATATACAATTGATATTTAGCTAGGATTTCTTCAGGAAGTACTTCAGCAGAGTCAGGGTTTTCAACTCAGTTCCGTACCAGATCTTGGATGAACCAGAAGAAACACCGTAACAGGGCTGTAATTTTTTTCTTATGTAAGTTTTGATGCCCATCAGTTGCAAATGCAACTTTCCCGCCACATAAAAATAATCACTGGCTCAAATTTCTTAAGAGCCAATCATGAAACACTTAACCATTGTTTCCAAGTACACTTTGGCACCTCGCAAACTGCAACCAATCAAGAAGCATTAAGTGACAATGAACCAAATGCCAAAGAGTTATTTTGACCCACTCAAGGTAAATTTGAACCCATCAGAAACTACTTTACCAGTTACTTCACTTTCTCCGAGCACATCTCTTAGCAAATTTCCTCTCACCACTTTTAGATGTGACGGAAAAGATTATGTCTTCTGGTTCACAATGATCACCGCCACAGGGCATCGATTATCAAGGCACTCTTGATAAGGCAGCTTCTGGTCAGGTTAATAGGTAAATATAGTTCACAGAATGAGACAGACTGCTGCACAAACCAGCAGACCAGTCAATCTTAAGCCCATCAATCAGACAGCTCAACCTCATGCACCATCTTCTCTAACCTCTAAACAAGGACACACCAAAAAACCATGTAGCAGGGAACACGTGCCAAATCCCGAGGAAAAAATCTAGGGAAATTCCTCCTGATTCGACGAGCTAATCAATAAGAGACCATGGCTACCCGTAATGCATCACTTATCAGAAGATCCCTTTATGTGTCTCTGATGTTGACAACTAAACACAATGTACAACATTGAATCAGCTGTTCCATGATTCCAATCTGCCAGTACAGAGCATGATAGCCATTTATACCTGAATAAAGAACAATTTTAGGATCAAGGGGATTACTGCCCCGCGGATTTCACTGGGAACCCTCAAGGGTTATTCGGAAGATTTGGATCCCATTACCACACCACTGAAAATTGGAGATCCAGTCAGGATTAAGAACAGATCCACTTGGCTTTCCTAAGAAAACTTACTGGCGTTCGAATCTTGGATGCAGAAGGAAATCGGCTCCGTCCACGAGCCATTTCCAGCCAGTGAGGTGGCTCGTACTTTCACAGTATAGTTCCCAGGATGGTGCACTTTCAGTTTGCAACCTTGTTCGTTAAGGTATCTTTTGCGAGACACACACTGTTGCATCTCCTGCATCAAAGACCGAAACAAATCATATCAAGTGTCAGTTCTCACAAATATTGGAAGAGAGTGTTTTTACTTTAGGCTCAATTAAAGCAGGTTCAGTAACCAGTAATAACACATCATCTGCATTTAATGGCAAAGTACAAGTATAGAGCAGCACCAACTGGTTCAGACAGCAGGAAGTCTCTGTAACCATAATCTATACATTATAAAATCATACACATTAACCCATTTCCTATTCAATTTCCTACTGTCATAATTTTTGGGCAGACTTTAATATCAACATTTGGCTTCAAAACTGGCTACGTAAGGGCTGAAAATGGAAAACCTGTATATAAACAGTTGTCTGTAACATGCAGCTGTAGGCTCTGATCAGTGAGCAGTGAGGTGTAGTTAAGTTTCTAAAGTGTCTCCCAACTCCATTTGGTATCGTTCTAGGAAAATAAACTGACCATGTGGACATTTCTTTAAATTTTCTCATGTGATATGGATACCGCTGCAGGATTTAATGCCCATCCCTCGTTGCCTTTGAGAAGGTGGTGGTAAGCTGCCTTCTCAAAATGCTGCAGACCTTGTGGTGTAGGTACACTCCAGTATGGTTAGGGAGAGAATTTCAGAATTTTGAGCCCACAACAGTGAATGAACAGGGACATACTTTCAAGTCAAGATGGTTCATGACTTAGAGGGGAGCTTGCAGGTTGTGTGTTCCCATGTGTCTGCTGCCCTTGTACTTCTAGCCAGTAGAGGTTGCGGGTTTGGGAGGTGCTGTTGAAGGAGCCTTGGGCAGTTGCTACAGCACTTCCTGTAGCTGGTACACACTGCTGCCACTGTTCCTGGAGGGAATGAATGTTTAAGGTGGTGTATGGGTGCCAATCAAACGGCTGCTTTGTTCTGGATGATGCTGAGCTTCTTGAGTGTTGTTAGCCACAGAGAAGTATTCCATCACGCTCCTAGCTTGTGTATAAGGCGGTCAGACTTTAGGCAGAAAGATGGTGAGTTACTCGCTGCAGAATTCCCAACTTCTGACTTGCACTTGTAGCTACTGTATTTACGTGGCTAGTCCAATTAATTTACTAGTCTTTACACAATAACTATGTTCAAAATGTTTCTCACTCACCTCAGAATCCACAAGGCGTTTGTAATGCACTTCATACAACACAATGAGACCATTCGGATTCTTCGGCTCTTCCCATTTGATATGAACCACTTTGTCAATTACCTCATGTGTGACTGGGCCCACAATGTCATCAGCCTTTGCTATCAAACAAAAAAAAAAATCTTAATTGAACTGAACAACTCCAATAACGCATGAGACAGTACAAACCATGTTTCACATTATAAATCAGGTGATACTTGCAATCTCAAGTGTCTCAAGGTGCAGATTCAGATTTTTACTACTGGGTGACCTAGATGAGTAACCAAGCTGCACAGTCCAGGGCACCACGAGTGGCAAAGATGACTAAATAATTTGAGCAATAGTGCGCATCTTGAGCTTTACAAGTTTATGGAATATAGGAAAGAAGACAGACAGATTTGCATTTATATAGCACTTTCCACAACCACTAGAAGTCCCAAAGCATTTACTGCCAATGAGGCACTTAGTTGAAGCGCAGTAAATGTTGTAATATAGGAAACGTGGCAGCCAATTTACACACGGCAAGCTCACACAAACAGCAATGTGATAATGACCAGATCTGATTGTATGATGTTGATTGAGGGGTGACTATTCAACAGGATACCATAGATAATTCGGCACCCCCCCAACTCTTCTTCAGAATAGTCTCATTGGATCTTTTGCATTCACTTGAAAGGATGGACGGAGCCTCAGTTTAATGGCTCATCTGAAAGTGCAGCACTCCCTCAGCACTGCACTGGAGTTATCAGCCTGGATCTTTGAGGTCAAGTCCTGGAGTAGGACTTGAACCCAGGAGTAAAGACAGACTGAGGGAGATGATAAACCGTATATCTGTGTGATTCTAAAAAAGGTTGAAGAGCAGGAGTAAGTGTGATTGTTATGGCTAAATATTTCAGTAAGTTTGGTACACATTCATAATTATTTGGGGAATCTGTTTGCACACAGCACATCATGCCTCTCAGACAGCAGACTGCACTGTTCACAAAGGTCTACTCTGTAACAAGTACTTGGAACATGTACAAAGGTGGTTCCAGGAGGCTGATCCGTGAGGAGACCTGTTCAACACTTCTGGACAACTGCAAAACTGGGAGCAGAACTCCTTGTGTGGATAACATAGCTATGAACTCACAAGCCAATACACCTCAGCTAATGTGAGTTGCATTTTATCACCACCCTACATAAAGAACAAACTTTCCTTGGATTTACACTTCAAAAATTTGTCAGCACCAATTAAACATGAGGAACAGAACCATAGCGATTTAGGGGGCTTCAACGTTTGGAACCTGGTTCAAGCACTGCCAGAGCTGATGATTTGCAAGTTTTCTCACTCTACTAGCTGCCAAGTGGTTCAGCACTCTTGTCTTGGAGTTAGAAGGCTGTGGGTTCAAATCCCACTCTGGAGACTTCGACTTATAATTTAGGCCAACATTCCCAGTGCAGTACTAAGGGAGTGCTGCATTGCTGGAGGTGCCCAAGATTCCATTGCACAATTAGAAGAGAAATACAGGAGCTACCGTGGTGATCTGGCCAAACTCAACCAACAGCAATAAACACAGACTATTTGGTCATTTGCTGTTTGTGGAACCTCATGCGCAAACTGGCTCCTGCATTTGTCGACATTTCAAAGGTATTTCATTGGCTGCGAAAACATGAGTGGCTCTCTATAAATATAAGCTCATTCATTCTGTCCACAGACAGCAAAACTAGCTTGTGTGTGATGACCCAATTACTAGTGGGGTGAATTAAATAAATCTTAAATCAGCATTAATTAAATAAAAATGCCGCTAAGACATTCAATTAAGTTCATCACTTTCTAACATTCTGTGTTGTTAACGTTCTGGACATGCCTAAGGGTCAGCCCAGGGTGTGCAAAAGTAATTCTGTAAATAGGAACTGCCCAAATAGATGTGTCATCACTTACCTGTCTGACAATTACAGGGCTGTTTGATTGATTCACCCACCACAAATCTTTGGAAGTCCTAAATTTTGTGTTGGACAGACACATCTTATCCATAAACCTTAATTTCTGGCATAATTTTGGTCAGGGTTTGCTGCCAACATTACGCCTTCTAAATTGTCATTTCAACATTCCTTATTCACTTCTGCTATGTCAACAGTCAAGATGTACTTGTAGTCTCTCCTCACTAGGTGGTTCTGTGTTGTGAGTCCCTGAATCTCTCTTTTTCTCTCCCAACTTGATCGTCATCTAGGACAACTATAATTAAAAACTTGTATGCCACAGGCTGCTGGGAACTCCTTTTACTTGCAGCTGAATAGAAATTACAGGAAATTAAACATTACTTTCTCCCTTACCTTCAGGCATGGTTCTTGCACTGACATAGGCTGCAACACTGCATCCTCCAGTTTCTACATCATGGTTGCACGCATGGATTTCAATTCGGTACCCCGAGAAATGGCGCAAGTTGGAGATCACTAGAGACTCCTTCATCCACACCTTCTCCAATAATTTTGGATACTCCTCTTCCGGCGATTTTGTTGCGGACGCGTTACTCATGGAGGCAGGCGTGGTCACATCCAGAACGCTACTATTCGTAAAGATTACTAGTTCCCTACGTTTCCGCGAAGGTCTAAAACCAATGGCAACAAGGAGGCAGTTTTAAAACATTGCTTTAATGCTAAAAGTGAGCATTGTGACAGCTGTGGAGAGGAGGGGCAACGTGATTTCCGGAGTAGTTTTAAAAATTCATTCTTGGAATGTGGGTTTCGCTGGAAAGGCTGGCATTTTTGTCCATCTGGCATTTACTGTCCGTCACTAGTTTCCCTGGAGCATGATGCAACTGAGTGGCCTGCTAGGCCACTTCGAAGGATAGTTAAGTTTCAACCACATTGATGAGAGGCTTGAGTCACATAAAGGCCAAGTTGGATAAGGATGGGTTCCTTCTTGGAGAACATTAATTAACCAATTGGGTTCTTTGCGACAGCCTCAAGATCACTTTTGCAGATAGGAACTTGCTTGTTTTTTTTTTAAAACTGAATTCAACTTCTCAAAATGTCATGGCGGAATGTGAACTCCTGTTTCTCTGGATTACTATCCAGTCACGTTACCACTATACTATCACGCCCAGGAAAAGGTAGGAAAGCACACAATTTATTTTTGGGAGCTAAGAGGACAGTTGTGGTGATTTCTGCCTCAACAGTGTGGCATCCATAGTATTCCAAGCAGTAGGCACTGGGCAACATAAAGAATGGGAACTCCTGCCTCCAATGGCACCCAGTGCCCAAATATTTTAGAGTCTGGTGAGCAGAAGCTTCCAAGGTATGACCAAATCTCCTACAGGCCCACCAAGGGACAGCAGTACACTGCACACACAAGTGCGGGAGCACGGGAATCTTGGGTTGCACCTTCACTCTCTTGCCATCTTAACCCACAAACTTTTTTTTTAAAAAAACACACAGGATTAAACTATTTTGGCTTGAATGAATTCATCACAGACCAACGAGCCACTCCAGTTCATTCTCAGTGCAGTTAACTTGCCCCTTTTAGGATGCCAGGCAGCGCCATTACTGCAGCTGTGCCAAGTGAATGAGGGGCTTCCAGCAAGTGAGAACACAACAGCAAGGGTGCGAGTGCATGAGTGATAAAAGCGGCACATTAAAGCCTTTATACCCTGCAACAACTTAACCTGGCAAGAGCAGTAATAATCAGGTAATCCAATGGGATAAACTAGACACACAAATCAAGGAACTCGGAATCAAAAGCACAGTTGTCTGGACATTTAAAATGTTTAAGGTCAGTTTTATACTTCCATGTTAAAGTGCTATAGGGTATAGATAAAACCAGGTCATGGCAATGCATTACGAAGTTGCTTTCACTGATGCAGTGCATCCTTTAAAAAGGAAATATCTGGATGTCTAGACTTTACTGAAAATTTGAACTGAAAAGGCAGGTACACGTGTTACTGTCTCACAGGTTACTGGCATTTTGCATTAATCAATGTGGCACATAGCCTTTATTTAACAGATAGATGGAGGCTCTGCCAAAGGCTCAATGGCCAAGTGCATTGCGTGGCATGGAACTGGGCAGCAGATTCCAGGAGGTATCCCGTTCAGTTATTCAGATTCGCGGATCTCATCTGAGGCAAGTTTCAATACTTTGAATAAATTCAGTGACCTGGCTTTGGAGAGGCTGGGGGGGAGAAATGAATCTGCCAGATTTGCTTCCAATTGCTAACCAGTAACGTTTACTGAAATGTGCACAAGTATGTCCATCAGGCAAGGAAAGATCGAGGTCGCTGTGGTCAATTAGCTCCCTTCATTATGGCAGGGATGGCGATTCCACTATAATTGACTTTTATCTCTGAAATGCACACGTGGCAAATTGCAGCCCTGACAGCAACACTTAACAAATCAACTGACATCAATTAAGCAAGTCATAGTGAGAACTGTTCCCTTGTGCAACACCTTCACTTAGCATTGCTTATCTAAACACCAGTGGTCCCTGGAGTACAATGTGGGACCTCAAGAGCCTAATCTGGATGTGCTTACTCTGTATAGGATTCCATGCAGAGGATCATTTGCAACAGCTGTCTTCACTGATCAAGGTTACCAAAAATGTCACAAGTACGTTACTGGTCAACATCAATAGCAGAGTTGATGAGAAGCATTTTTTTTTAAAAAAGGACAAGAGTAGCAACAAGAGTGAATAAAAATTTCCAGCTTTCTGGATTCAACATTGAGTTCAACAATTTAACATCATAACCTCTGGCCCCATTTTCTTTCATGTTTACTTGTTGCAATTCCCCTCCCTTGTTTCTCCCTTAGTTCCTTTACTTTGCGGCAGCTAACCCGCCATTCACACCTCTTCTAGACACATACTTTGTTTCTTTACTTGTCCCATTATCACTCCCTTTGGCTTTGCACCATGAAATCTTTTTGTCATTTAAAATCTCCTGCAACCCCCCCTATCACAGACCTTCCCTTTTGTTCTTCTTCCCAACCTCCCCCTTTCACTTGGTCAAAAATCATTACATTTCTAACTTTTCCCAGTTCTGGCAAAAGGCCACAGACCTGAAGCATTAACTCTGCTTCTCTCTTCACAAATGCTGCCTGACCTGAGTATTCCCAGCATTTTCCATTTTTTTTATTTCAGATTTCCAGCATCCACAGGATTTTGCTTTTGTAATAAAAATTTAGGTTTAGCTTTTATTCAGTGGTTCAAGTAGCAATCTTCCACAGTAAAGACCAGAAGTTCTTCGTTTTCATCACTGGTCTGTACTGAGTTTGCTGAATCTAGTTTCAGTATTAGACAGGAGCACTGCCTCAGCACTCCACGGCAAAGGGGAAAATGTGAGGAAGAAACAAAATAAGCCAGGATTCTGATCACTGTTCAGAAGCTTTGACTAGACAGCTCATAAGTGGACAAGGCATGAGGACATGATCAAACTTTGCTGTGCTGCCCTCTCCATGACTAAACAGCTGTTGAAATTCACTTGAGCGATGTTCTGGAATACTGCTTGCGTCTTGCACTTAATTATAGCAACAGCAGTCATCACGTAATTTAATTATAAAAGCAATAAGCTTGTAGTTTCGGTGACAGCACCCAACACAGGCTTACACGTTTTTGATTCTTATTAATGTTCAAGACCATGCTTTCAAATAGTGTCTTATCACAACCCCTGCGCACCCAATATCATTTACAACCTGTGAATCATTTTTGAAATAGTCATTGTTATGCAGGCAACTGTGATATCCAACTTACAAGTAGGAAGTTCCTACAAACACCAAATGAACAAACAGCCAGTTCATCTGTTCTTGGTGTTGGTCGAGGGCAATGACGTTATCCAAGACATCAGGAGAACTTTCTGGTCTTCTCTGGATAGGGGCTTTGAATCTTTGACATCCAGCTCAACAAGCAGATGGGGCCTAGTTTTAGTGTCTCATCTGAAAGGCAGCGCCTCCAACAATGTAGTACTCCTCTAGTACCATGCTAGAATGTGAGCCCAGGTTACAAGCTCTCAAGAAGCTAGAATGGGAATCAATCCCATGGCCTCCTGGCTCAGAACATTTTACCACATCATTTTACAGCCAATTAAGTACTTTTTGAAAGGTAGTCATTGTTATAATATAGGGAATCACTCTTTGTATGACTGCTGGCATAATCAACTGCGTGCCAGTATGCACTCCTGTACACAAAATCTTAGTTTCCATGGTCACATTTTGTGTCAATGTTTTTGCTAATATAAATTCCTGTGTCTACATTTATACTAGAAACTACCTATGTAAACTTGTCACACCCTCCCAGAAAACTGCAGCAACCATTTGGTGTAGGTGCACCCACAATGCTGTTAGGGAGGGAGTTCCAGGATTTTGACCCAGCAACGGTAAAGGAACGGTGACATCAATAGCAATCAGAGTTGATGAGAAGCATTTTTTTTAAAAAAAGAAAGACAAAAGTAGCAACAAGAGCGAATAAAAATTTCCAGCTTTCTGGATTCAACATTGAGTTCAACAATTTAACATCATAACCTCTGGCCCCATTTTCTTTCATGTTTCTTTGTTGTGATTCCCCTCCCTTGTTTCTCCCTTAGTTCCTTTACTTTATGGCAGCTATCCTGCCATTCACACCTCTTCTAGACACATACTTTGTTTCTTTACTTGTCCCATTATCACTCCCTTTGGCTTTGCACCATGAAATCTTTTTGTCATTTAAAATCTCCTGCAACCCACCCTATCACAGACCTTCCCTTTGTTCTTCTTCCCACCCTCCCCCTTTCACTTGGTCAAAAATCATTACATTTCTAACTTTTTCCAGTTCTGGCAAAAGGCCATAGACCTGAAACATTAATTCTGCTTCTCTTGCCACAAATGCTGCCCGACCTACTGATTATTTCCAAGTCAGGATGGTGTGTGGCTTGGAGGGGAACTTGCGGGTGGTGGTGTTCCAATGCATCTGTTACCCTTGTCCTTCTAGGTGGTAGAGGGCGCGGGTTTGGAAGTTGCTTTTGAAGGCAGCTTAGTGAGTTGCTTCAGTGCATCTTGTAGATGATACACACTGCTGACACTACTGTTTCAAGCTTCTTGAGTGTTGTTGGAGCTACTCATCCAGGCAAGTGAAGAGTGTAGTATAAGAGTTTGGCACTTAAAGGGAACAGAGTACAGTGCCGCCCATACAGTGATGTAAGAGAGCACATGATCAGCACCTAATGGAATTCAACCCGGAAAAGTGTGAGATAATGCATTTGGGGAGGGCAAACAAAGCAAGAGAATACTCAATAAACGGGAGATTATTGAGAGGGGTTGAGGAAGTGAGACACCTTGGAGTGCATGTCCACAGGTCCATGAAGGTGGCAGAACAGGTGGATAAACGTGGTCAAGAAAGCATATGGAATGCTTTCCTTTATTGGGCGAGGTTTTGAATACAAAAGCAGTGACATAATGATGGAACTGTATAAGACGCTGGTGTGGCCACAGCTGGAATTTTGTGTGTACAGTTCTAGGCATACATTACAGGAAAAACATAATTGCTCTGGAGATAGTGAAGAGGAGATTTACAAGAATGTTGCCAGAGCTTGAAAATTGCAGCTATGAGGAGAGATTGGATAGGCTTGGGTTGCTTTCCTTAGAACAGAAGAGGCTAAGCGGTGACCTAATTGTGGTGTACAAAATTATGAAGGGCCTACATAGGGTAGACAGGAAAGGCTTGTTTCCCCTAGCTGAGGGGTCAATTACCAGGGGGCATAGATTTAAGATGATTAATAGAAAGATTGGAGGGGACATGAGGAGAAGCTTTCTCATCCAGAGGGTGGTGGGCATCTGCAATTCACTGCCTAAGTTGGTGTTTGAGGCTGAAATGCTCAATTCATTTAACAGGTACCTGGATCTGCACCTAAAGTGCTGTAACCTGCAAGGCTACGGACCAAGTCCTGGAAAGTAGGATTAAAATGAGAGGCTAGTTTCTTTTTTCCCTTTTTGGCTGGCGCTGGCATGATGGGCTGAATGGCCTTTTTCTATGGTTCTATGATGGTGTTGTAGTACCTCTTAGGCCCTCAATTTGCAGAAAATCTTTTTCAATGCATTCTGTTTTCCAAACAAGCAATACTACTTCACTGTAAATAAATCATATTTAAAAAGTCAAAGTATTGTCTTTAAAAGGGGCAGAATATGGCTCAAATGGAATTATTTCTGTGCATCATGGTCCAATTATTGCTCATTGTCTAACCATGTTTCACATGAGGTCTAACATTTCAGTTTGACTTTCAAACATACAATGCCATGGGAGATCAATTAGTTTTATCTGTCACTGCTATAACATTCCTTTTTTTAAAATTCATTCATGCAATGTGGATGTCACTGGCTGGGCCATCATCTATTGCCCATCCCTACTTGCCCTTGAGAAGCCGGTGGTGAAATGCCTTCTTGAACCACTGTAGCCCATGTGGTGTAGGTACACCCACAGTGCTGTTAGGGGAGGGAGTTCCAGGATTTTGACCCAGTGATAGTGAAGGGATGGAGATATATTTCCAAGTCAGGATGGCTAGGGGACGGGGGGAGCTTCCAGGTAGTGATGTTCCCATGTGTCTCCTGCCCTTGTCCTTCTAGATGGCAGTGGCTGTGGGTTTGTAAGGTGCTGCCTAAGAGGCCTTGGTGAATTCCTGCACTGCATCTTGTCAATGGTACACACTGCTGCTACTGTGCATCGATGGTGGAGGAAGTGAATGTTTGTAGATGTCAGTGACCTCCTTTTGAAAAGCCAGCTTGCCTTCACTAAGTTGGGTTTATCTTCCACCATCTTCATCTCCAAGCTCACGTCTTTGACTAGGAAGTGCTCCATCTTTTGTTTTGACCCTTCCTACTGTTGATGGACTTCTCGGTCTGTCATTTGTCTTTTGATGAAGCATCCGGCCCACACCTTAGCCTGCTTCTGTCTTTCAGGTGGTGAGAAACGTTCCCTTTCAGGTGTGTCTGTGCACAGGTGTGCAGCCCCTGGGAAGATACCCACAGGCCACTCAAGTTATGCCGTGGCCATGCAAAAAAATTTAAAGGTGCCATGCATTAAAATAAACATGAAAAAAATAGAGGGGACATCTGCGGTGGGTAGTTTGCTTTTTTAATCTTCAGTTAACTTTCACTGCTCTCCATGGCAAATGAGTGACTATAAAAATCAAACCAAGCAGAATCTAGCCATAGTTTGAACTGAATCAAGATTTGCTTCCTCTGTACACCACTGACCCTTGTTTACTTATCTTCGCATTCACGCCTAGTCTAGCCTAAAATGAGAATCAGAATCCTGTCAGTATTTTTAGCTGTCGGGTCTCCAGTTCAGCTTTTGGAGGGCATTTCGCCACATTTCAGATATTGTACTTTAAAAAGAATATTAAAACAATTAACAGCTGTCATTTCAGTCCATTTTCTTCTGACCTCAAGCCAGGAACTTACAAGCACCTTCCAATCTGTAAATTTCCCTTACTAAGAACTCTCACCAACTTCAGGCCTTGAAAGTCAAAACTAAATGTAGAACTCAGGTGAAACATGGTTAGACAACGAGGAATAATTGGACCATGATGCACAGAAGTAATTCAGTTGCCATTTTAGCCATATTTTGCCCTTTATGAAGGCAATACTTTGACTTTTTTAATATAATTTATTTACAATGAAATAGTATAGTTTATTTGGAAGGTAGAATGCATTGAAGAAGTACTTTGCAAACTGAGGGCCTAAGAGATGCAAACCTGAAGTACAACAACAGGAATTAAGACTATGCTTTAAAGGGCCAAGCTACCTTAAACATGGCTCTACCTGAGCAGCAGAACTACACATTTTGCCATTACATGGTGTAACATTCCTGACATTATAAAAGAATGCACTAGCGACTTACCATGAAACCCACGAGACTGATGTTGAACCAGGTACCTGCAGTCAATGGCGACCCCAAATGGTCAAAGGCAAACTGAGAGCAGTTAGCCCATACAAAATCCCCTCTTCAAGGGAAAAAGAATGCTTAAATTTATATAGTGCCTGATCATCTGAGCGCTGACCGCTGTCAGCAGTGTGCACATCTACACAATTCACCGCAGCACTCACATAGGTTGCTTCAACAACACATCCAAACTCGCAATCTCTACCACTTAGAAGGACAAGGGCAGCAGGCGCATGGGAACACCAGCAGCTGCAAGCTTCCCTCCAAATTAAACACCATCTTGACTTGGAGCCATATCGCCGTTTCTTCACTGTCACTGGGTCAAAATCCTAGAACTCCCTTCCTAACGGCACTGTGGATGTACCTACACCACATGGACTGCAGTGGTTCAAGGAGATGGCACACCATCGCCTTCTCAAGGGCAATTAATGCTGGCCTAGTCAGCGATGCCCACATCCCATGGATGAACAAAGAAAAAAGGATAGGCTGGAAGGTGGTGAGCAACAAGCCTAATATCACATAAAACCTCTCCTTAAAGTCTAACCAAAAGTTTTAATTCACAGATAAGCACGAGGTGCCAATAATTGTCCAAGTCTAGCCCTCCGCTCTGTCTTAAAAAACATAATTAGAAAAAATGTCATCAAAATATGGGGGTGGGAATAAATTTACAAGGGAAATCCAGCCTCAATCACTCTAAAATAGTTTCCCATTTACGACTCATCTCTCGGCGTTTCTATTTGTTTCAACGGGCCGAAAGATTTTACAGCCAAATATGGAACAAAGAAGTTTAGAAACAACGCGCACATTCAAGTTGGTGGGCTTACTCAAGAGCACTCAGAAATCCAGATCCAGATCCAGTTTCAGCACCTGGATTTTGGGGAGGGGGCGCAAGGGTGGCACCAGTTTCCAGTCGTTGACCTGCAAGTCCTGTTAGAAAGCGCGCACTGGAGGATTATTGTGCAAGGATGTACTCCAGTTCCAAATCATCCTCCCAATGGGGCGAACAGCTTGCTGACATGCACAGGCTCCCCGCACTCAGAGATGAGGAGCTGACAGCACTGTACCCCAGAAAGAGGAATCAACTTCAAGCTTGGGGTAGGGCACAGGCCTGTGGGAGAGAGAGAGAGAGAGAGAGAGAGAGGGAGGGTGGGGGTTGATAAAGGGGTGTCCAGCTGAAACACCAACCTATCTCTTAATACGTTGGGGAAGCTGCTGCATATTTGCCACTAATGAATAGTGGGAGCTCTGACATACAGTTAACTGGAGCCTAAAATTTATTTAAAAATGCAGTTAGTTGTGTAAATATCCATGGCCAAGAAAAACAGTTCTCTGGTTATATTTGTGTCGAACATTGATTATTCACAGAATGAAAAGCAAAAGCGGAATTAAGAGTTTCTCAAACAAAGGGCTGTTCGAACGATTTTAATTTGATCTTTTATTTCTTTTGATTCCCCCCCGTCATTCTTTTAAAAATTATTAACAATTATAAACATGGCCACCTGCACACCACCCAGCGTGATTTCAAAAGCACAGAACTCAGACACTCCCTTACCTACTGTCCTTAGTACCACTCTCTTGAGGTGTAGGTCTGCAAAAGTAAAACATCCACTTTAAACGAGTTTTGTTTTAAAAACCTGTGTGTTGAGGGTTGATTCCTGGATGACTGAAGTCTCTGATTTTGTTGCATTCAATTTATTTTGAAAAAATTGTACGTAATTCAGGGCAGGTGTAAGGGAAATTAACTTCAAGTATTCGCGTTAGTATCAGTGATTTGTTTATCGCTCCTGCGTCCTCAGAAATTAGCATTTTCACTGCCTCCAGGACTTTTTGTGCACAAAATCGCACTTCCCCTTTCCTGTAGCGGCACACATGTAGATGTTTCGTAGGATGTCAAACCCTATCAAAACAAACTTGTCCTAACTATCACATATCAAGGATGGATGAATTGTGACACAGCATAAAAGGATATCCTTTCAAGGAGCAGGTTGAAGGAGTAAACCCAAGAAATTCCTAGCTCCCATCTCATAAAGTGAATCTCTGCGTTATAGGGCGGTCAGTTTAAAATTGCAACAAACAGGTGTGGTCATTTATATATCTCATCATGTTCAAAATTCCTGAACAAACTAGCATTTTATAAAATATATATATTTTTAGCCCACTTATGGAGACTGATGTGCCCACCAGCACAAGTAGGCAGGAGACCTGTCCACAGACATCCCCAGTGCCTGTACAGTTGAACTTTCTCCCCAGATTCAGCCAAGGTTTATGGAAAGGGTTAATTAAACTGTCACGCAGTCTATTTTCATTGCACTAATATTAACTTTTAGTGAAGTGAGATTCTGTTGAGAAGAATTAAAGTGTAAGACAGGCTTGCTTTAGTTTGGATGGATGTGCGTTTTAATATACAATACAATATTTAAATCTAAACAGTGGACTTAATTATAAAAAGAAATACCAGGCAGAGGCATATTTTAGCTGATGATGGATTCCACAACCAGTGACAAACATTCAACTGTTGGACAGAATTATATTGTGGGTTACTAACTCCTATGGGACCACACCTATGTGATTATATATACTATCGCTTGTAGGGGGCCTCTGCTCGTTAGTCTTCACATGGCTGTTGTGCAGGTGACTGTCTGACGTTCAGGTTTGACTGTATCTAGTTGACCCTAGATATGCTAGAAGGGACCAAGGTTTCTGGGCCTCTACATTCCCTCCACACTTTGGGAGGATTGCACATGGACTCCGACGCATAACTTAGCTGAAACACGAAATCATAGCAAGGTGCAAATTTGTGCCTGAGCACTCGACAGTTGGTGCAGTGAAGCTCTCACTCACCCATTAGGGCAGTGCCTGCTCACCCAAATCTCCATGGATCAGTGGAAATTTTCAAGGCTGAGATGGGCTTTAGGTACCAGCATCAAGGGACGGTGGACAATAGGAAACGGAGCTGAGGTACAGTTCAATGTGATCTAACACTATGGTGGAATAGAAGCTGAATGGCTCACTCCTATTCCTAAGCTTCCCATGCTCTGCCACTAGGTTTGTGATGTTTCACTGTACTGTTCCATTCAGAAAATTCCACTTCAAACAGGACAGTCTCCTTGCTTTTACTACCTGACCCCTTCCCCCAGCCAACAGCTCACACTCTGTACTCAATGGGTCAAACCATCAACCCTTCTAGACAGAAGAATTGCAGAAAACAAAAAAAAAATTCAAAATATTTAATTGCATGCCACAAAACTCAGAGATTCATTTCCACTGCAACCTCCTGAACTTTCTGCACAAATATTAAGATTTTGTCAATAGTTCACCAACTAATCCTTTAGGCTTTGAATTCTGGTGTCACTGCAATCCATTTACACAAACAGGCATATCTCGATGCCAAAGCATTACTTCAATGGGCAGTGACTGTTACATAGATAAATATGTAATAAAACAGCATTGGGGACATCTGTCTTTATGTACTAATGACACATTTTGGAAAGATGCTATCAGTTTCCCATTTTACAGAAATGTGCTACTAACAATGTGGACAGCAGCCACCCTAAATTTATTTTAACATTGATTTGTGTGTGTCATGTCTGTATATTGTTTTACATTGTCCTATACCAGCCCACATTAGACCAATCCCATCTGTCTTGTTTGCTTCCAGTCGGTCTATTCTTTCATTCTCTCTCTCCACTTTGGTTTTGTGTCAATCTGAATTTTGGGTGGTCCAAACCATGCTGAATGCTTATTTCTGCAGAATGGGGAATGCGAGTAAGTGGGTGGCATAGAGTCTGGCTGTTAAGCAATCTGTCTGGCCATTAAGTAATCTGTCTGGCTATTGTAAAGTGGTTAAAAAAGAGCGCGTGTGTGTATATATAACAGTAACAATCTTGCATTTGAATTAACACACACAATTGAGAGAAGCACTGTGAATCCAAACTTTACTTATTCTTCTGCTAACTTTTTCCTGCTGTAACTGGACTGCTAACATAACCCCAGCTCACAGGTTAAAATGCTTTTAAGTCTGAGACACAACAAACAGGAACTTCTTTTAAAATAGCTGGCAAAAGTGCACAATGGCTTGTCGAAACTCAGAATCACTGCAGTATTGGTTTACTGACACAAGAGGGAACACTAACACGAGAAACAAGCCAATTCAGATTAATGTGCAGAGCAGCAGCATTGCGACAGTGACACCCTGAGCATACCTCAGGATACTGAGGATCGGCAAAAAAATAAATAAATAAAATGAAAAGTGTAGCAATAAATAAAAAGACTGTGGTCTGTCCAGGGTGCAATGCCTGGTTTCACCCACAGAAACAACCCAATGATATGAGGTGTCTGACAGTGGGGAAATCAGAGTCTGACATGTCAAGGAATTGGAGATTGCAGGGTAGAAATTTACCTTGCGCGGCAGTGTAAAACATGTGGTATTGCTCGGAAGTCCATCTATTCATTTGCATAAGACCACAGCAGAGCTGAGTAAAGGGTACAGCTTCCTGCAAGCAGCTCCTATAATACCACTCGTTATGTACTACCAGTGACATTCTACCCCTTGGAAGTTTTGAGGTGATTTGAGGTGTAAAGAGCTGATTTTCTGCCTTCAGTTACCTGATCATAAAAACCTCGTTGTGCAGGTAGTTCTCGAATGTCTTCTGGAAGGCAGCCTCCTCTGCGTCCCGTTTAAGCTGCGACTCAGTTTTCGGGCAGGCACAGCATTCACCAGGCATGTGACCGGAGTCAGTCTGGTTTCGCTTCTGGTTGTCCTCGGGGTCAGCATGCGTTGTAGACGCTCGTGACGGCAACTTTAATCCTAGAATCATAGAATCATACAGTGGTTACAGCACAGAAGACGGCTGTGTAGCCCATGATCTCCATGCTGGCTCTCTGCAAGTGCAACTCAGCCACTCCTGCTCCCCGTCTTTTCCCTGCTGTCCAGAAAAAGTTTTTCTTCAGATAATTATTCAAATCTCTTTTGAAAAAACCACGACTGAATCTATCTCCACCACAGTCTCGCGCAGTGGATTCCAGATCCTACTTGCTGAGTAAATTGGCTTTCCCCATGTCACCATTGCATCTTTTGCCAATCGCCTGAAATCAATGCCCTTTGGTTCTTGCCTGTTCCGCCAACTGGAACAATTTCTATCCGCTCTGCCAAAATCATGATTCTGAACACCTCTATCAAATCACCTCTCTAAAGAGAACCTGAAAGCAGAGGGATTAATCAAGCCTTGTTGCACTGCTTGGCTGGCAATCTCAGGCGGTAATGAGTCCAAAACTCACCTCAGCGCCAGACCATAATTCTTGTAGCAGTGCAGCCCAGTGAACACAACAGTGAGCTATGATGGTGACTTTTCTTTTAATACCCCTTCATCTCCCGTCTAATAGGGGGTGGAGAAGGGGATGGTCCAGGTAAGCAGTTTCCTTCTGCGCTCTGGTAACTCACCCAAGTGGTCATTTTTCACTGGACAACCCATGCAGCATATTAGTTAACCCCAGGGAATCACGGCAGAGCCCTGTCCTCACCTGACATTGACACACACTTGGTCTCTGAATAGGGTTCAGCAGCAGAAGGCGTTTTTCTTGCTCCCTGACTCTTTGAGGCTCCAAAGTCAAGAGCCGACTCTCAACTGCTGGCCTGGCCGCCTCTCCACAGATCGGAGATTGAACCAGGATCTTCTGGTCACTTGCCAAGCCACTGAGGGAGCTCAGGAATCTCATCGAACTACCCTGGATCAATGATAATGCTCTCATCTTGAGGTCAATCATTCATCTTACTGAACTTTGTGGGACCTGGCTGTATGAAAAATCTGAATCTGCATTTGGTTACAAAGTCTCAGCACCTACACTTCAAATTCTCTGGTCGCAAATTGCTTTAGTTCCTCAGGATGTATAAATACAAATAAACAGCAGTTCATCTTTGGAAGTGGGAACAGTGACACTAATTGTTCACAGACCCAGCAAAGACACAATGGGCCAAATAGCCTCCTTCGAAGCTCTGTGATTCTATGAAGTGACAAATAAATGCAACGCTTTCTGAAGACAGCAGAGGGAGTCCGTAAATGGCGTAACCTTCAGGTGGACTTCAGTAGCCACCTTGTCTGTTCTGCATAGTCCGAAGGTTATCTGCCTTCCCCGTGCCACAAACCTTTGCAGCAGTTCATTCAGCCACGCAATGAAACCCAGGTGGGCTGATACAGCTTTTGAAAAATTAAAATACAGCCTCTATCTGGAAGGAAATTTGAAACTGAAAGTGAGCCATGCAACAATTAAAAAAACAATTAACATTGGGATCAGATGGAAGGATGTTACATACATGATATGTGCCCACCAATCACTAAAAGCTTCCATGCTCATAGAAAGAAGAGCTTGGATTTATTTGACGCCTTTGAGGACGTCTCAAGGTGCTTTGCAGCCAATGAAGCATTTCTGAAGTGTAGTCACTGTTGTAACATGGAAAATGCAGCTGCTAACTTATGCACAGCAAGATCCCAAAAACAAATTAGAAGTAGGCCATTCGGCCCCTTGAGCCTGCACCAACATTTGATAAGATCATGGCTGATCTGTCTGTGGCCTCTACCTTCTCTGTATGCCCTCTACACCCTTTGACTCCCTTGTCAGTGAAGAATCTATTGCATCAGATTGTCCATTTTAGGTGCTGATTGAAGGATAAATATTGGCCAGGATACCAGGAAGAACTTCCTTGTACTTTGTCACAGTGCCATGAGATCTTTAATGTAGAGGGAAGGCAGTGTATCAGTTCAACGCTTCATCCAGAAAACCACACCTCTGACAATGCAGCAATCCTTCAGTACTGCACTGAATTGCCAACCTCGATTATGTGTTCTAGTCTCTGAAATGGGGCCTGAACCCATGACTTTCTGAGCCAGATTTGAGGGTGCCATCAGTGAGGCAAGGCACAGGCGTTGGTAAACATGGCACACCAGCCATTATCATGATGACTGAATAAGTAAAATTCAGCTTCTATTAGGTGGGATTACATCCATATTCCTGTGAAAACCACAAATAAGGTGATTTGCACATCAGAGGCAGAAAGCTGGATAAGTGGGCAGAAACGTCCTGCATCTTTGGGCCACATGATGCCAGCAGTAGTCAAGCCCAAGAGCAGATCTACCGGGACATGCTCTGATCTACTGACTGGATGCTCATTAGCAATTTACACCAAAGTTGCCACTTACCCTTCTGGCAATAATCAAATTCATACAGCTCACTGTCCTCCGGCTGCTGCTGCCAGAACACCAGATAGTGGGTGATATTCCCATTGCGATCTGTCGGAGGCTTCCACTTCAGGATGATCTGGGAGGAAGAGTTGGATACGGATATCGGATCCAGTGGAACTGATGGAGCTGAAGAGAGAACAGGGGCGATTCAGAATATTTGCAAGTTTTTTTTGCAGGTGAGGGAACATATACAAAACGGGAGACAAGAAAGGCCCTCTAATCCATTTGGCCTATCCCGCAGGACTGCATAATTCTTCTGAGTTACCCATTAATGCCGCAAGAGTGCTAAGCAAGCCTCCTGACCCTGGAAGTTCCAAGATGCAACACCAGCAAAATCTAAGTGCAAGGGCCTCATGAAATAAATGTGGAATTAAATAGTCTTGAGAACGCAATGTGAGAAAAATCAGAATTTTTTATTTTTATTCCGAACAGATTTGTCTGGCAACATGCACTGAATAGCAGCGGTTTGGGATGGGGGGGGGGGATGGGTACATATAGTCCACGTGTTCTAATTTGTGTTCTCCTGCTACCGAAACATCACCAAAAGTCTGGACAAAACAAACAGAGGCTCATAGTCGAGACAGAATGGGGAGAGTTTTGCATCAAATTCACACAAACACACCCGACTCAAAATGAGTGATGGCCATGGGCAGAGGGAGGCAATAGCGACCATTAAAGGTAACCTATGTGACAGCACCTGCATCTTCATGAACTTGATAGTTAACATCTCAGTCCTTATTACAATCGAGTCTGCTATAATCTGAAAGGCTATAAATATTTTCCTTATTTTATTCAAATTTACATTGCTTATACAGGGCCTCCATTTGCTGTTCAATGGCTCCTGTTGAAAAAACTGAGATAGGACAACCAGACCAAGCTTTACTCAGACATACCCTCAGCACAATATCTGGAGCTCACATATGAAGACAGTGCTGGGGGGAGTTGCTGTTACATATTGGGTTGTACACCAACAAGCAGGGGAGGCAAAAAGAAAATTCTGTAAAGGTTCAGATGCACTGGGTACTGAAAGTTACTAACTACTAGGGGAGATGGTGGCGTAGTGATAATGTCACTAGACGAGTAATCCAAAGGCCAAGGCTAATGCTCTGGGGACACCAGTTTAAATCATGGCAGCTGGTGGAATTTAAATTCAATTAATAAAATCTGGAATTGAAAGCTCTTCTTGGTAATAGTCTAATCTCTAGTCTCAGTCTCCGTAAAACCCATCTGGTTCACTAATGTCCTTTAAGGAAGGAAATCGCCATCCTTACCTGATCTGGCCTACATATGACTCCAGACCCACAGCAATGTGGTTGATTCTTAACTGCCCTCCGAAATGGCCTAGCAAGCCACTCAGTTCAAGGGCAATTAGGGGTGGGCAACAAATACTGCCAGTGACACCTGCACCCCATCAAAGTATAAAAAAAAGTACAAGGCATAGGTAACCGAAAAGAAACACTATATAAAATAACAAACAAAACCGTGTTTGCATATCGAGAACAAAAAAAAACTGACGGATCAAATAATCCACTTTCTAAAATAAATACTCGTTGCCAAAAAGTCAGGCCCAAATTTACTGTTCAGCTGAACTGGGGTGAGAAGGCTGGGCATAATTAGGAATGAAAATATATTATGTCAGCATTTTAAAGTCTTACATTCTGGCTATATAGTTTCACATAACTTTAATCATATACTATTTATAGTTAAATACCAAAATATACAGGAATTTGGAAAGGAAAGTTGGTTGGACCTGGAACTTTCCCTGCAGAGAAGATGCCAAACTGTGGTGCTGCAGTGCCCTCATAGGTAGGAAGGTGAAAATATCACAAGTTTACATGTGAACACTGGAATTTGTCATGGTGAAAGCTGATGGCACTTTTATGCGGGTGAATATCAGTGAAAGTTGTATAAATTAAACAACATACAGTTTTAAAAACTTACTGCCTGCTATGGTGCGGATGTATACAATCTCACTTTTGGCTCCATGATTCTGCTGCTCATCACTTATCGTTAGCAATGTCTTGACGAAGATTGCATACTGTGTCCAAGGTTTGAGGCCGCGAAGCAGAGTCCCCGGGTTCTGGAGCTTCCCTTCTGACCGTCCAGGGGGTTCCACGTCTACCACCTTCCAGCTGTTTGATCCACAGGCATCCTGCCCATCAAACTCAGTCACGTTCTGATAAAGGCTATTTCAGGGAACACAAAATTAAAGACAGGTCCATCACCCAACTTATGACAGGTGATTGTCTGCATCACCCACTCTTGACAGAATAACCTGAAAGTCACCCTACTTTTAAAAACAAATTTTTTGGGATGTGAACGTCATTGGTAAAGCTAGCATTTATTGCCCAACTCTTGCTGCCTTTGTGCAGGTAGTGGTGAGTCACCTTCTTGAAACGCTGCAGTTCATGTGACAAAGGTATACCCACAGTGATGCTCGTGAGGAAGTTCCACGATTTTTACCCAGCGACAGTGAAGGAATGGCAATAGAGTTCTAAGTCGGGACAGTGTGTGACCTGCAGCGGAACTTGCAGGTAGAGGTGCTCCCATGCATCTGCTGCCCTTGTCTTTCTACATGCTGGAAGTTGCGTTTTTTTTTAAGCTGCTTTGAAGAAGCCACAGCAAGTTGCTACATTGCATCTTGTAGACAGGGCATACCAGCCACCACAGCGCACCAACGTGGAGGGAGGAATGTTTAATGGGGATGGTGGTAGTTTAAGTGGGTGCAGCGGCTGTGGATCAAGTAGACTGCTTCCCCTGGATGGTGTCAAGCTTCATGAGTGATGTAGAGCTGCACTTATCCCAGAAAGTGGAGAATATTCCATCACAATTTCGTTGTGCCTTGTAGAAGGCTTTGGAAGTCTGGTGATGAGGCACCTGCCAAAGAATACCTAGCCTCTAACCTGCTCTAGTAGCCATAGCATTTATGGAACTAGTCTAGTTCAGTATCTGGCCAGCTACTGCTGACCAGTATCCCCACAATGCCCATCTGAGGGAGGTGCGATCTTATGAAAACTTCATCAAACACATTTCCTGCTTTTGTCTGAGGCCTTTACTTAAAAAAAAACTTTATAAAATATTGAAGTTCTTTTTGTTGTGTGATGTTTAGGAGTAACTAGGTGGTGATGCTGCTCCCATACCATCCACTGCTCTCATCAATCCTTTTGCTCAATATCTAAGTGCCCGCCTGCAGTGGTGAAGGCAAGTTATCAGTTTAGTGATTTTTTTTTTGCTTAATCAGTGTGCACCATCAGGACGTAGGCACAGAGCTGTGGTTAGTTGCAATATGCTTCCTACGAAGCAATTTCTCCTTCCTGATTGCAGAATCACCCAAGTATAAATGTACACACACACACACGCACCAATACACACACACACTGCAACGAAGTGAACATTTCATACTCCGAGTGCATTGTATCTGCTTCTAACTTTAAGCAGCAAAAATTCATTATACAGACATTCTCAAAAGATACTCACGCTTCTTTGAAGAACACCATGAAACCCAAGAGATCTCTGAAGTCCGGTGGCCAGTATGGCTCCCATTTCAACATAATTTTATCAGTCCCAGTTTTATTGGAAACAAACTTCAGGAGTTGGCTTTCACCTAAGCAAGGGTTGGGAGAGAAATACCTATGAAATTCCTTTCTCTCTTGCTGTGCTTGTCAATTTGCGCTGAGAATGATGCAGCCACAAACTTTCTGTCTAATCCCAATGTAGAGTGTCAGGCCTGCCTTAAGCGAAAAGCCTCAGATACCAAATGGTCATTATGGATAAGGAACTGGAGGGTTCCGGAGGAACTGTAACTTAGCAGAGAGGGGTTTCAGCAGAATACTGACATTAAGAAAATAATTTCTAATAGTTTTCCTTTTACAAAAAAAAAGGTGGAATAAAATGACAGACTGCTTTAAATGCTTAACAAGTAAGGAGAGGTCAAGAAATTAACTCAATGGTTAGATCTATTTATAAGCTAATGTCATTTGGATCTAATCCCAGGACCACTGATTCCAAGGGAGGGGGGCATTAGGTCAGACGGACAACCGTGCAAAGTTCCACACCAGAAGCACTGCAGGTCAAAAATCAGAAATAAAGGGTTATAGACAAGTGCTTGCTGCAAATGAGTGCATCACGAGCCTCACAAAATTACTCTTGCCTATCTGCACTGGTTACGCCTGCAGCAGGGGTAATTATTTTTAAAATCTGGAGGTGTATTTGGGTGAGGGGTTCATAAACATGACTTTGAAAAATTGTCAAGCCATGTGGGCAACAAAAATCTTGAGTAGTTTCCAGCATCTTATTATCAGGCATCAGCCAAAGTGCTAGTCAAAATTGTAATCTAAATTCAGGCGTCAGTCTTGGCTCAGTTGGCAGCCCTCTCCTGCCTCTGAGTCGAAAGATTCAAGTCCCACTCCAGAGACCTGAGCATATAACCCAGGCCAACATTTCAGTGCAGTATTGAAAAAGGTGTGACAATGTTGGAGGTGTCCTCTTTCAGATCAGGCTGATTAACTGAGTCTCCCTCAGGTGAACATAAAAGATTCTAGTGGAAGAGGACCAGGGGAGTTCTCCCAGTACCCTGGCCAATGTTTATCCCGTAACCAACATCACAAACTGATTATCTGGTCATGCATCTCATTGCTGTGCCCAAATTGGCTGCTATATTTTCCTACACTACAATACTAACCATAATTCAGTTATGTAATTACTGATACAACTAAGCCATTCATGACAGTTTATACATATTACATAAGCAAGTCAGTAACAGACTCAACTGGGGAGCAGAAGGAGTCAGAGACTTTAAAAATTCGAATTTATAAGTCTACACCTAATCATTTAATATTTGAATATAACATTACATACGACCTCTGACATGGCCTGGTCCTTATACCCAAACAGCATCCTTTCTTTCTTCCACATTAGCCTGCTTCAGAGGGCTCCTGGTCTATTGCAGGTTACACTTGTCTTACCCAACAACAGTGAAGGAACATCAATATAGTTCCAAGTCAGGCTGGTGCATGACTTGGTGGGGTGGTGGGGGGGGGAAACTTGTAGGTGGTGATGTTCCCAAGTGTCTGCAGCTCTTGTTCTTCTAGATGCTAGAGGTTGCGGATTTGGAAGGTGCTGTTGAAGGAGCCTTGGGGAGTTGCGGCAGCGCATCTTGTAGATGGTACACACAGCTGCCACTGTGCGTCGGTGAGGGAGGAAGTGAGTGTTTAAGATGATGGATGGGGGCCAATCAAGCATGCTGCTTTGACCTGGATGGTGTCGAACCTCAAGTGTTGTTGGAGCTGCACTCATCCAGGCAAATGGAGAGTATTCCATTGCAGTCCTGATTTGTGCCTTGTAGATGGTGGACAGGTTTTGGGGAGTCAGGAAGCAAGTTACTCACTGCAGAATTTCCAGCCTCTGACCTGTTCTTGTGGTCACAGTATAAACAATAATTCACTCTTTGCAGAACACAATTTTGTATTTTGCAGGCACATAAGATTCCAACAGTCATGAGAATCTAACCCTCTTCCCATCCCACTTAAACATTGTTCAATTTTTTTTTAACAGAAGCTTAACTTTGGTCGGCATAACATAAAACGATTGAGAATAACCATGTGTTCATGACAACATGCAGGAATGAGCTTTGGGAGGGTCCTGTGATTGCGAAAGACACGAGTTCCTTCTTTACATTCCTGTAAGATGATTTTATAACACTTACACTCCTCGACTGCTTCAAATAAAAACAGGTCCCCAACACAATCTGGTTGTTCCTGCTCCAGATTTGCACTGTCAACACTTCAAGGCGGACCAGGTGCACACTTATAGTCTTCACATTCTGGCTGCAGATTTTCCCCAGTGGTCCCAGGGGAATCCAGCAATTTTGAAATCCTTTCACTGGCTTCTACCGAGCCAGTCAGGAGCTCAGCAGACAAAACTAAATGGCAATCCTGAAGCAAGCTTCCACAGTGGGCACAATGTAAAATTTATCATCCCAAGCTCGTGCCCCAAGGGGGGGGGGTAAAACTAGGTTGGCGAGATGGTCCAAATCTACATACACTGCCTCAGTGTTACAAATCTGAATTAAATCACAATTTTAGCTCAGGTTTACTGTTTGAAGTTATATTGCCACATTTTGTCTGCATACATTAATTCCACCCTTTGGGACACCCGGGTTTCTTTCTTCAGTGTCTCTCCCTCGTGTTGAAGTGCGTTCTGAGGTCAGTATATTACAAGCAATCACAGTCATGGTCTGGGTAATTAGCAGCAAATCCATTCTGTAGAAGACACTTCCCCATCAACATTTAATGGTGCACAGTACACCATGCATGCACCAATGTTCTGATGTTGGATTTCAGCCAACTCCGTTATTTTATATTTCCCCCACCTTCAAAGTGCTGAATTATGCTTGGCTACGGTTATGGGGCAACTTAAGAGTGTCAGCAGTGGCTCAGCTGAGTCATAACGTTCCAGGTTCAAGTCCCGCTCCAGGGCTCGAGTACAAAGATCAAAACTGACACTTTAGGGCAGGACTGACGGAGTACTGCACTGTCAGAGATGCTATCTTTCAGATGAAATGTTAAACCGAGGCCCCATCTAACTGCTCAGGTGGATGTAAAAGATTCCATGGGGGTGTTTCGAAAAGAGCAGTAAGCCCTAATGTCCTGGACCAGTATTTGCCACTCAATCAACATCGCAAAAACAGATTATCTGGTCATTATCACATTGCTGCTTGTGGGAGCTTGCTGCGAGCAAATTGGCTGCCCTACATGACAAGAGTCATTGCACATCAACAGTACTTCACTGGCTGTAAAGTGCTTTGAGATGTCCAGTGGTAGTGAAAAGCACAGTATAAATGCAAATCTTTCCTTACTTATCTTTCTTTCTAACTGCTAACTTCAAGTATCCAAGTGCCTATTTGCCTTGTGTGAGAGTCTAAAGGGGTTGTAGAACCATGGAATTATTGTTACCCATCTCAATCTTGCCCTCATCAAATGTCCACATACAGACACCTCCTAGCAGGAGTTAGGAAGGATTAGGAGGGTTTTTTTCACTCTCCAAGTCTCAGAGACATGAAGCCAAAGGTAACAGCCTTACTGTTTTCTTTGGGGAAGAGGAGGTTGAGTGGAGATTTGATGGAGGTATTCAAAATCATGAGGGGTCTGGACAGAGTAGATTGGTGAAAGGATGGGGAAAAGGGGGGGGGGGGCACAGGTTTAAAGCAATTGGCAAAAGAAGCAATGGAGTCATGAGGAGAAACTTTTTCACATGGCAAGTAGTTAAAATCTGGAATGCACCGCCTGAGAGTGTGGTGAAGGCAGGTTCAATCGAAGCATTCAAGAGGGAATTGAATTATCATTTGAAAAGGAAGAACGTGCAGGGTTACGGGGAGAAGGTGAGAGAGTGGCACTGAGTAAATTGCTCATTCAGAGAGCTGGCACAGGCACAACAGGCTCAATGGCCTCCTCCTGGGCTGTAATAATTCTGTGATTCTGTCAGTCCAGTCAAATTTTGCTGGATGCTGGGCCTTCCCTAGGCTCGATTCCTAAATGAACAATTTGTGAACAATTGTGCTACCCAGGCATGGCAGCAACGGGGAAATTAAAGGTATTTTCCAGCCGTTTGCGTCCAATCCACCTTCCAATTGCTCAAACCAGTCATAGGTTTGACCGGAGATAATTAAGCATGGTTTATATCCAAGGGGAGACAGAAAATGGTAATCCTGGCTGCAAATCCAGACGTCTACAGGGTTTTGACAGGCGCCCTGACGAGTTTTGTTTTTCTAAAAAGTAAACTTCAGGAATTACTACCATCAGGCACTCAAAGTTAAATCATTTGGCCAAAACCTTAAATTGAAAGAACATTTTAGAAAAAATAACCTTGGTGCCAAGTCACATACGGAAAGTGGCAGGCGATTACGAAGTGAGGAGCCAGAGGAGATTGGAAGAGAAGCTGCAAGTGCCAAACAAAATACTTAAAAGGGCACTCAGTCCACACAAATGCACCTCAGCGAACTCAGAACAGAAAAAGGATTTCAATCTGGGACTCTCCTGGTCTGAGAGACTCAGTCAGCCCCTGAGTCACCAAGGAATTCTTCAGAGGGGAAATTAAAAAGGGAGGTTGTCTGGTGATCTTCCGATTCAGGACTTTCCCTCCCCATCTGTTAAGCCTCATTCGTCTCAACAGCACCTGTCCCTCAAACCCTCTGCTCCTCAGATTCGAGCCTCGTCAGCATAGCCTTCCTTCTCTTTTTGAAACCACTGGCAACCGTGGCTTCTGTTGCTCGCCCACAGCCCAAATCCTCCAATATCCTCCGTAATGCCCGTCTCATCAGCCAAGTTTTTGGTCATTTCTCTTTCCTTCTCTTCCTTTATCTTGGCGTCCGCCTTCCCTCATTTCTCGAAACACCTTGGAACTTTCGCCACTTTAAAGGCACATTTTAATGAAAGTTGTTGCTTCTGCTATCACAACACCAGTTTTATCGCTAGCAAGGATCTTAAAGGAAGTAAGTTAGAACTCGCAGATGCTTTTGCAATAACTTTCCAAAGCTCCCTCAATTCAGAAATTTTCCCTCTAGATTAGAAAATTGCAAACATACTCCAATATTTGAGAAAGGTGAGAAGGTGCAGGGTTTTGGTAAGAAGGTGAGAGAGTGGCACTGAGTAAACTGCTCATTCAGAGAGCTAGCACAGGCACAACAGGCTCAATGGCCAGAGGAAATTATAGACCTGTTAAGGACAGAGTGAGAGAGTAATGCTGCTTCTGCTGTTTGGCACGCAAAGAGTCCTATGTTGTAGCTTCACCAGGTTGACACTTCATTTTTAGATATGCTTGGTGCTGCTCCTGGCGTGCCCTCTGCACTCTTCATTGAAACAAGGTTGATCCCGTCTTGGTGGTCATGATAAAGTGGGGGATATGCTGGGCTATGAGGTTACAGATTGTGGTCGAGTACAATTCTGCTGCTGCTGCTGATGGCCCACAGCGCCTCATGGTTGTCCAGTCTTGAGGTGCTAGATCTTTTTGAAATCTATCCCATTTAGCATGGTGGTAGTGCCAAACATGATGGAAGGTACTCTCAATGTGAAGACGAGATGTCAGCTCCGCAAGGCGGTTGTCACTCTTGCTCTGTCTTGGACAGATGCATCTGCAGCAGGCAGGATGGTGAGGACAAGATCAAGCAGGTATTTCAAGCAGATGTTTCAGCTTCGATCCCTGCTCTGTGCTTCAATGTCTTGATACCAGCCATATGGCAAGAGGGGACACTGCAAACATCTCCAGTGCCCCAGAGTGGAAGAAATCAGCTGGACTTTCAACTCCTGATCGCTATTTGCTAAGCCCTGCTGGAAAACAAACCCAAGCTGAGTGAGTGAGGAATTATGATGCCTTCCAGAGTCGCATAGTCCGACACTCACTGCCTTGGCTTAGACTAGAGGTGAGGCCATTTGGGTGACAGTAATTGAAATCAACGGGCTAACACCCAGTAAGAGTAACTGAATTCGGGAGAGAGTAATGTAATTGCCTTATAATTACTAAGAGGTGTCTATACATCTTAATTCTTGCATAGAAAACAGTCATGTACACGCCAATACAGATCAACTAACACTGGAGGATAAGAAGCAGTGTGACTATTAGTAACATAATGTGATACTTGTACTCTCATCAACCACAGAAAAACACAGAAACACAACTATTCTAAGCATGCCACTCTTGACCTGATCTTATATTATGGTTTCAAAATCTTACAGGATGCCTGGTCTCCATTAGTTTTCTGAGCAATGTCCGTTCTCTCCTGTCGCCCCTTGGTCCCAGTAGCCTCCTCCATCTTGTATATTTCAGACAGGCACAGCTTGGGGTTGAAGTGAAAAAACATCTTGCCCTGGGAGATGGTCAGATTGTGCTTTTTCCAGTCCCACAGTTGCTGCAGGTTCTGATTGTCCAATACGTAGAATGAGTAATTTCTGGATGTCAAATCAAAAGGAAGAGACATGTTTGAAAACAAATTTAGTTTCTCAATAAGTTTAAAATCAGGGTAAATTCAAAATCTGAATTGATTTAAAGTTTGAAAAATTAATTTAAAACCAGAGACGACAAATTAAAGACAGATACTGTTTCCTCAGTAGAATAGTGAACAAATGATGTGCCATATGCAGTCACCAGCCACACAAACCAGGAATGTCTCCTAGTTCGACCCACTAATTAAGATCATAAGAAATAGAAGGAGTATGCCTTCAGCCCATCGAGCCTGCTCTGCCATCAATAAGACCATGGCTGATCTGACTGTGGCCTTAACTCCATTTTTCTGCCTGCCCCAACCCCCTCATTACCATCGACTCCCCTGTCAATCTAAAATCTATTTGATTCAGCCCTGACAATATTTAATGACCCAGCCTCCACTGCACTCAGTGGAAGAGAATTCCAAAGACTAACGACTCAGAGAAGAAATTCATTTTCATCCCCGTCTTAAATAAGAACCCCCTTATCTTTAAACTGTGCCTCCTAGTTCTAGACTCCCCCATATTTCTACCCTGTCAAGCCCCATCAGAATCTTATGTGCTTCAATAAGATCACCTCTCCTTCATCTAAATTCCAATGAGTATCGGCCCAGCCTGTTCAACCTTTCCACATAAGACGACCCCTTCATACCAGGAATCAGCCAAGTGAACCTTCCCTGAACTGCTTCCAATGCAAGAATAATAAGGAGGCCAAAACTGTGCACAGTACTCAATTTCAGCCAGGTTTTAGTGTATTTGTTTAATCCAATATGGGAGGAATTAATCAGCTGCATAAATCGGTAATTTTTAAAAATTTGTTCACGGGATGTGGGTATCACTGGCTAGGAGTCACATGTAGGCCAGACTAGGTAAGGATGGCAGACTTAGTTCCCTGAAGGACATTAGTGAACTAGATGGATTTTTACAACAATCGGCAATGGTTTTATACTTTTAATTCCGGATTTTTACTGAATTCGAATTTCACCCAACAGGTGGGATTCAAACCCCGGTCCCCAGAACATTACCCTGGGTCTCTGGAATACTCGTCCAGTGACAATGCCACTAGGCCACCACTTACGTGTATTCTATCCTCGAGTCTCGGCTGTGACAAAAACACAGGTAGTATGAGTGTTAACTATATGGCTTTAGAGAATCGCGAGCTGAAAATCCTTTCACACCAAGTGATTGCTATAAAGTCATGAAGGAAAATAGCTGGCGTTAACAAGGGCACGGACCAGCTGCACTGTACAAAAAGGTGTCGAACCTGCAAGCATGTATATGGGACTGTTCATACTGGGAGGGGGTGCGTGAGTGTAGTATCCATTTTAGGTTCAACGCTCACATCACATTGTGCATTAGCAAGCAGACATGTAAGATGCACAATTAACACTGGGTATTGTTTACTTACCAACTTTCAAATGGTAAGTAGTATGACAGGGATCCAGAACTGGGGATCAATTGGCCAAATGGCAAAAAGTGCAGTAACAAGGCAGAATGAAGGAAGAGATGAACAGTTATATATTGTTAAATTTTGATTTTTAGGGATAGGTTTTAATGTATTTGTTTAATCCAAAGAGGGAGGAATTAATCAGCTGTATAATTCGGAAATTTTTAAAAATTCGTTCATGGGATGTGGGCATCGCTGGCTAGGCCAGCATTTATTGCCCATCCCTAATTGCCCTTGTTCAGAGGGCATTTAAGAGTCAATCACATTGCTGTAGATCTGGAGTCACATGCAGGCCAGACGAGGTAAGGACGGCCGATTTCCTCACCTGAAGGACATTAGCCACTGTTCTCACAACTTACCCAGTTTCCATATTTTCACCTTGAATCAATCTCAGGCTGCGGAAGAAAGACAGTGACACCAAAGCATAGGCGCTGCGGATCTTTAGGTAGCCAGTGATCACCTCGATCAGGCCCAGATTTGCTTCCAATTCCGCTGCAATGTTAGCTGAAAAGACAGGTAAGAAAATTATAATTTTCTCAACTTCACAGTGCTACCATTGGTCAGACAAAAGGGACTTCAGATGGCAGTGATTATACAGCAACACTAAACCTGAGGGACCTCAAAGAAATACAGCCCAGGGCAATGCCTTGGCCATTCAGGGTCAAGCTGCCTGGTTTAAATTTCAAACATGCTTGGCAGTTAACTGTCAGTCATCATCAATTGGTGCATTCTCCATAGCAATGCCTCTGCCAATCAGAGTCCACTTGCCAACCAATCAGCACTCTCTTCTCATACAGTATAAATTGTTGTTTTCCCCTTATGTAGGTATTCTTGCGAAGAGTCCTGATGAGTGCAAGATGAAAAGCTTCGGCATATCTCTTTTCCAGCAATACTCAAGTTCTGTACTACCAAACAACTATTTAATTACAGCAGAGTAAGATTTCCGAAATTTCATTCCGTCTGTGCTGTAAATAGTTTCTCCTGACAGTAGGCAAAATAGGGAAGAGAGAAAAGAAAGTGAGGAATGAGGTGCACAATGAGGGAGGGCAGTGAGAGACAGAGAAACAGTAGTGAAAAGGAGTCTGTGGTGTGGGTGCAGGTGGGAGAGAGATAATGGGGAGGAGGAGGAGGGATAGAGAAATGAGGCAGAAAAAAGGGAGTGTAAAGAGATTGAGGGGATGGAAAGAGAGAAAGATTTGATTTTGCGGACTTAAGGCTACTAGTATTCTTAGCTACAGCAGCTGATAAGATTGTTGGTGGTTTGCAGGCTAAAAAAGTTGGGGAAGCACTGTATTATAATTCTGCTCAAAAAGCTTGAGCGAGCCCAAGTTAAAGCATGCAAACGGGATACCACTTGGCTGGAACACGCATATATGTGGAGCATACAATTAGGCAGTGTGTGTGTGTGGGAGGGCGAACATGGGAGGGAGTGAGAGTGTGTTTGTATGTGTGAGAGAGAGTGAGGGAGCGTGTGTGAAATTGAGGGACTGTGGGCGGGAGCGAGGGAGTATAAGTGCGTGTCCACGCGAGTGAGTGCGTAACTGCGTGGGAGTGAGAGAGAGTGCGCGTAAGCGTGTGACTGCTAGAGCTTTCCAGAACAAGAACGCAAGAATGCGACTGCCAGTGCAAGTATGAGTAGGAGCAGGCACGTGGGAGAGGGAATGTGCATCAGAGAGGGGTTAGGTGAAAGTGAGGGACTGAGAGTGAGGATGAGGGAGTGTGTGTGTGTGTGAGAGTGCTTGATGGGGAGTGAAAGTGCGAATACGTGCCAGTGAGAGTCTGAGTATGAGAAGAAGTGAGCGCAAGGAGGTGGGAGCGAGGGGATGAGACACAGTGCACGAGGGGGAGTGGGCGTGAGGGGGAGTGGGCGCCTGTGGGAGAGGGCATGAGAGTGTGAGGATGAGTGAGTGTGAGAGTGTGAGTATGAATGTGAGTGAGTGCGCCAGCGTGAATGTGAGTATGAGAGAGTACGAGTGTAGCACTGTGTGTACTGGGCACAAGCTTCTGTCTGAATGGGGGCTTTTTGATGTCCTAACTGGAATTTATTTGGTAGTTGTGCCTAGTCCTACCGCTATACAGAGGTCAGTTAACCCCATGGAGACCGGTGACTGAACTTGGTCTATAGGGCTCAGCTGCTTATTACTCATCAGGGAAACAGAATACTTATTTTTAGCAGAATCTAAGGTCAGCATGCTCTCATACAGAGGCAGGAAGTGGGTTCACACCTAATGCTGCTATATACAGCAGTTCCTGGTCTTAACAGGAGATGGAAACAGATGTTATGCATAGAAAATAGATAGCGGACATGGTGATCTCGTACACCTCTACAGCAGGCTGGCTCAAAGCAGAGGGAGCAGGTTAACTGAGGGGAAAAAGAAGTGTGGAAAGTGGGCTAAAAGCTTAAACAAAAAATTATTATTTTAAAAAATCTCTTTATTCCTGAAACGCTAAGTAGAATAGCTATTGTTTAAGGACCAGACTTCACTTGGGCTTCCATTTCACTTCAACCCCCAATTAGCTCACCACAAAAAGGGGGTAAAAGGTTGGTGAACCTCAGGTTATATAAAGGTGTCTGAGCTATGGCTCATTGAGTAGCACTTTCACCTTTTCTTTATTCATTCATGGGATGTGAGTGTCACTGGCAAGGCCAGCATTTGTTGCCATCCCCAACTGCCCTAGAACTAACTTGCTCGGCCATTTCAGGGTCAACCACATTGCACTGGATCTAGAGCCAATTGTAGGCCAGGCCAGGTAAGGACAGCAGGTTTCCTTCATTAGTGAACCAGATGGGTTTTTACAGCAATTGATGATAATTTCATGGTCTAGCTTTCAATTCCAGAGTTCATGTTTTAATTAATTGAATTCAAATTCCACCAGCTGTCATGGCGGGATTTGAACCAGTTGTCCCTAGAACATTGGGCTAGTCCAGTGACATTACCACCGTGCCACCACCTCCCCTATATCTGATCCGAGTCAAGTTTTTGGGTTCAAATCTCACTCCAGGACTTGGGCACAAAAATCATGGCTGACATTTCCAGTGTAGTACTGAGGGAGTGTTGCATTGCCAGAGGAGCTGCCTTTCAGATGGGACGTTGAACTGAGGTTCCGTCTGCCCTCTCAAATGGGCATAAAAGAAACTATTTCGAGGAACAGCAGGGCAGCTATCCCTGGTGTCCTGTCCAATATTTATCCCTCAGTCAACATCACACAAAAAAAGGGATGATCTGGCCATTATCACTGCTGTTTGTGGGAGCTTGCTGGGCACAAATTGGCTGCCCTGTTTCCTACATGACAACAGTGACTACACTTCAAATGTACTTCACTGGTTGTGAAGCACTTTGGGATTTCCAGTGGTCAGCGGGGGTGCAAATAAATGCAGATTTTCTTTAAGGTGGTGGTTAAAGGGGAAGGAACCTCATTAAGCAACATAAAATATTAAATGTGATAACAAGGTAAATGCAGAATATTGCTCCAAAATAAACCAAGAGGGGAGAACCAGATAAGTATATTTCAGGTGGATATTTTGGAGTACTTTTTAATACAGAGTGATGAGTGTCTGGGGCGAGGAGGCAACATCTTTCTCCACAGTTTTCAGATCTTCATAAATCAGCTGCAATTTCACAATCAAACACCAGAGGACAGAGTGCTTCCAGATTGCAAAAAGTTCAGCTGTTAAAAGGGAAGCAAAAGTGTTTCGCAATGCAGAACTTAGTCACATAAATGTCTCTTTGTACAAGAGCCAAGGACAAGAAACAACCGCTTGCCCTTCAAAGTTCATCCCTCTCGTACCCAAACTCACTCGTTACAGCATCCAACTGTATTTGGAATTTCATCCCCCAGTTGCTTTATTGGAATAACCTGCCAAGCAGGTTAGCAAACAGTCATCACTCTGTGTAAGCTAGTTCTTCTTAATATCCATTATTAAAGGTTTTTATCCCCTTCTCCTCTCCTGGCTTATTTTGAAATCGTGCTGCGTCTCCCTTTCTGTCCTATTTAATATTTTATATCCTTGAATGAGGACGCTTTCTACCCACCATCTCTGTAGAACTCCAAGTTCACCACCCCCTCTCTCTCGTCGATTACTCCCTATCCTTTGTGTGAGGTGACAAGAATTGAACACAGAAATCCAAGTGAAGTCTAACCACTGCACAATAAGTAATCTCAACACTTGTAGGATATATGGCCAAACGGTGAAATACAAGTCAATTAGCATTTTTGCAATTGCTTCACCACACTGTCTGGTCACAGATGTTCATGGTACATTAATTATATTGTTAAGGTTCAAAGGTGAAGGGAATTCTTTAAATAAGTACTAAGAGCACATATAAAGAGAGACCGCTGGGGCACTGGGTTAGAAGTAGAAAGCAGGCATAGGCAATACTGCATTCTGTAAATAAAGCCATTATCAAAAGAAGTATTAGTGTCTAATTTCATACTTCACCAACAGGCTTAGGATCGAAATATCAATTGAAAGCATACAGTTTACCCGCTTACCTGGATCCTTTAAGTCCTACTTTGCCAATTCATTCATTGCACATTTAGAAGATGCGCACTTTTTCCAATAAATTTACAATCTTATTTAACTTGATGACAAACCTTTAGTTAATTTTCCATTTGCCTGTCCAAATGCATAGTCAATCTAAACCCTCAAATCTTCACTGTATCCCCTTTCAACTACTCTCTCCGTTTCAACTGTGACACATTCGACCAATTTAGAAGTGGCATTGTCACAATACCATCACCAAAGTAAAGAGTATTTAAAGGCTATTTAAGGTTGTGAAACAATAATTCAATAGCAAGATCCGGGTTGCAGTTATCAGTTTGTTTCACAAAGGAAAACATTTTTTAAACACCAAAGGTCAGGCAAATTACTGTAGATCAGCAGCAAGCACCGACTTCAGATTCCATTTAATACAGGGACTATTGCTCTCGTTTCACCTTTCCTTTCCTCATACAGGTTAGGCCTTTATTTAATGTCGTTACAAACTTCTCGCAATCTTAATATACCTTTAAGAAGCCTAAATTATCCTCTAACAATGTTAAATAGCCTTTAAAAACTTCAATTATCCTTTAAACATCTTAAGGTATCTTTTATTTAAAACTGTGCTGTACTTCTCATCCTTAAATTCTCTTTTTTTTTATACTGGCTGATCCAGCTTCACTGCCTACCAAACTGTCTCAACAGACAGTTCCCTTCTTGCCAATGTATCTGTCGTTTCCCCTTCATACAGCCACAGAGTCCTTACAGCCAGAGAGGAGGCTGTTTGGTCCATTGAATCCATGCCAGCTCTTGGTAAAGCGATCCTGTCAGTCCATCCCTATAAACCTGTGAGTTCTGTAACATCGAGTGACCACAGTTTCTGAGTGTGTCCTGTATGGAAGTGTGCTCTATGCCTGACATGGTTCAATAGAAGCAGGCAAGAGGAAAACCTTCCTGTGTTAACCTGACTAATAGAGAATAACAACGTGCCACCAACCCGCCTGCTGCGGATGCATCTGTCCATGACAGTATTGGCAAGAGTGACCACCACATAGTCCTTGTAGAGATGAAGTCCCGTCTTCACATTGAGGATACCCTCCATCGTGTTTGGCACTATCACCGTGTTATGTGGGATAGATTTCAAACAGATCTAGCAAATCAAGGCTGGGCAGCCACGAGGCGCTCTGGGCTATCAGAAGCAGCAGAATTGTGCTTGAACACAATCTGTAACCTCATGGCCCAGCATATTCCACACTCTACCATTACCAACAAACTAGGGGGTCAACCCTGATTCAATGAAGAGGGCATGCTAAGAGCAGCGCCAGGCACATAAAAATGAGGTGTCACACAGGATACTTGTGTGCCAAACAGCAAAAACAGCAAGTGACAGACAGAGCTAAGCTATCCTACGACCAACCGATCAGAGCTGACCTCTGCAGTCCTGCCACATTCAGTCATGAATGGTGGTGGACAATTCAACAACTCAGTGGAGAAGGAGGCTCCATAAATATCCTCATTCTCAGTGATGGAGGAGTCCAGCACATCAGTACAAAAGATAAGGCTGAAGCATTTGCTACAATCTTCAGCCAGAAGTACCGAGTGGATGGTCCATCTAGGTCTCCTCCGGAGGTCCCCAGCATCACAGATGCCAGTCTTCAGCCAATTCAATTCACTCCACATGATATCAAAAAATGGCTGAAGGCACTGGATAGTGCAAAGGCTGTGGGCCCTGACAATATTCCAGCAATAATACTGAAGACTTGTACTCCAGAACTTGCCACGCCCCTAGCCAAGCTGTTCCAGTACAGCTACAACACCGGCATCTATCTGACATTTGGAAAATTGCCCAAGTATGCCCTGTACACAAAAAGCAGGACAAATCCAACACAGCTAATTACTGCCCCATCAGTCTACTCTTGATCATCAGTAAAGTAATTGAAGGGTCATCAAAAGTACTATCAAGCGGCACTTGCTTAGCAATAACCTGCTCACAGACGCCCAGTTTGGGTTCCGCCAGGGCCACTCAGCTCCTGAACTCATTGCAGCCTTGATTCAAACATGGACAAAAGAGCTGAACTCCAAGGGTGAGAGTGAGAGTGACAGCCCTTGACATCAAGGCCGCATTTGACCAACTATAGCATCAAGGAGCCCTAGCAAAACTGGAATCAATGGGAATTGAGGAAAACTCTCCACTGGTTGGAGTCATACCTAGCACAAAGGAAGATGGTTGTGGTTGTTGGAGGTCAATCATCTTAGCTCCAGGACATCACTGCAGGAGTTCCTCAGGGTACTGTCCTCAGCCCAACCATCTTCAGCTGCTTCATCAATGACCTTCCTTCCATCATAAGGTCAGAAGTGGAGATGTTCACCGATGATTGCACAAAATTCAGCACCATTTGCGACTCCTCAGATACTGAAGCAGTCCATGTCCAAATGCAGCAAGACATGGACAATATCCAGGCTTAGGCTGACAAGCGCCAAGTAACATTCGTGCCACACAAGTGTCAGGCAATGACCATCTCCAACTAGAGAGAATCCAACGATCGCCCCTTGACCTTCAATGGCATTACCATTGCTGGGTCCTCCACTGTCAACATCCTAGGGGTTACCATTGACCAGAAATTGAACTGGGCGAGCCATATAAACACTGTGGCTACATGAGCAGGTCAGAGGCTGGGACTTCTGTGACGGGTAACTCATCACCTGATTCCCCAAAGCCTGTCCACCATCTGCAAGGCACAAGTCGGGCATGTGCTGGAATACTGCCCACTTGTCTGGGTGAGTGTAGCTCCCACAACACGCAAGAAGCTTGACACCATCCAGGACAAAGCAGCTCGCTTGATTGGCACCATATCCACAAACATTCACTCCCTCCACCACCGACACAGTGACAGCAGTGTGTACCATCTACAAGATGCACTACAGGAATTCACCAAGGCTCCTGAGGCAGCACCTTCCAATCCCATGGCCACTACCATCTAGAAGGACAAAGGCAGCAGATAATGGGAACACCACCACCTGGACGTTCCCCTCCAAGTCGTTCACCATCCTGACTTGGAAATATATCACCGTTCCTTCACTGTCTCTGGGTCAAAATCCTGGCACTCCCTTCCTAACAGCACTGTGAGTGTACCTACACCACATGGACTGCAGCTGCTCAAGAAGGCAGCTCACCACCACCTTCTCATGGGCAACTAGGTTTAGGCAATAAAAGCCGGACCAGCCAGCAAAGCCCACATCCCATGAACGAATAAAGAAAAACAATAAGGGATTGGAGCTCTTCACTCGGCTGCCCCACATAAGTCAAAGCTCAGGCCTAAGGTTGTACTAGCCAAGTGGTCCAAAGCACAAAGCTGATCTTTCACCCTCCAAACCCCAAAGAGGGCATGACTCAAAGGTGAGATTTCACTCAACGTCCAAGTCTTGAACTCTTATGACACTTTCACGCCCTCTTAAAAACTTGGCAAACTTTAATATTTGTATTCTGAAACTGGGGTTTTGAAGACTGTGATTGGCAGATTTTTGTTAGATAAGCGTATCAAGGGATATAGAACTCAGGCAGATAAATGGACTCGAGGTACCAATCAGCAGAAGGTTTTCCACTTGTCTGCTCCTATTGAACCAGGTCAACCCTGGGCACTGCCAAAGGGGACACACTTGGAGACTTAGGCCACTTGAAGGTACTAAACTTATAGGCTTACAGGGTTAGAGCGGGGGAATGAGACTGGCTGCATCGCTCCACCAAGAGCTGGCATGGATTCAATGGACTGAATGGCTTCCTCCTGTGCCATACTGACTGTGACTGAATGACTGAACAGGCTTGAGGGGCTGAATGGCCTACTGCCGCTCCTATCACGAACAGATGCTATAACTTGATGGCATCACAGTATAAGCTCCTGGAAGGAGCAGAGGCAAAATGTCAGGCTTTTCCGCCTAATGCAGTGGTACTGTGTCAATCACCTGTGAAAATGCTACAAAAAGCCTGCCAGGCATAGACGCTAATCCAGCCATCAATGGGGAAGAAAACTTCACAGAACAGATATCACCATCGGAATGTTAGCAAATTAAATGGTAAAGGTAATTACTGTTTTTAATTAAAATCACAAATAACGATTCTAATTCTGAAGAAGAGTTATTCGGACTTGAAACGTTAACTCTGTTTCTCGCTCCACAGATGTTGCTGAGCTTTTCCAGCATTTTTTGTTTTTATTTCAGATTTCCAGCATCTGTAGTATTTTGCTTTTATGATTCTCTCTCTGTTGGAAGATGTTTACTTCTTACATTTTCCTTCCCCCGCAAAGGTAAATTGTGTGTCATCTCTGGTCCTTATATTCTGCACACAATCTCTACCAGTAAGTCTAATAAATTTGCAGATAAAAGATTTTCTTCAGAAGCCAGTCTGTAGGTTTGTAATGGAGGGGGGATGGGGGGAAAGATGAGACATGCCACCTTTTTATGGCACTAGCTGCCAAATGGTAAATTTAAAAGGTCCACATGGGTGTTAGTGAATGGGTGAATGGATGAATGAGAGGGGTGAGTAGGTAGGGAGGTAAATGTGTAGTTGGGTCAGGTCAGGGGCTGGTCAGGTCAGTTATTGGCAGCGTAGTCTGGTGGTCAGTGGTAGTGTGGGGAGGGTACAATATGAGTGATTGGGGGATCAATTCTGTAGTTACCCAGGAGTTAGACCAGGATTTTTCTATCTAACATTTCCTGGTTCCTGGGTAACTATTCAGGTAAGTCCCATGGAACTGTCTGAGGTCTCTAACTCTAGCTCAGAGTCAGAGAAACATGCAGATTTGTAGGGATTCATTCATGCTGAGATACCTGTGGACAAGAAACGTAACAACATGCTGAGACAGCAACATGACTTCTGGCACTTACTTCCTCCGCGGATCTTGATGACCAAGCAGCCTTTGATGATAGTGCAACCTCTCAGTTCCTGAGCAGCTGTCACGGATTCGATGGTCTTTACATTCACCGAGCAAATCTTTGGGCAAAGACCAGTGCATGGTACACAAAAGAGGCTGGCAAAGGAAAGAGTACATAAAGAAAAATGGTTACCAGGGAGCTGCACACATTTGAGGCCATTACTCTGTGTTGAATTCAGGGCATCACACTATAGGAAGGACACCAAGGCTTTGGAGAGAATGCAAAACAGATTTACCAGATTGTTACCAGGGATGAGGGACTTCAGTTATGTGGAGAGAGTTGGGAAGCTTGGGACTATTGTCTTTCTTTACAGAAGAAAAAATTGAGTGGATAAAAGTATTCAAAATCATAAATGGTTACAATGAGTATTATTGATTCATGCGATTAGGCCAGCATTTGTTGTCCATCCCTAATTGCCCTTGAGAAGCTGGTGTCCCTAAAGGACATCAGTGAATCAGATGGGTTTTTACGATATTATTAGACTTTTACTTCCAGATATTTATTGAATCTGCCGTGATGGGATTCGAACCCAGGTCCACAGAGCATTACCCTGGGTCTCTGAATTACTAGTCCAGTGACTATACCACTACCCCACTGCCTTCACCTGATTAGAAATTGTTTCCATTGGTGGAAGGGTTGGTAACCAAAAAACATAGATTTAGCCAATGGTCTACTTCTGTACTTTGTCAATCTGTATCCACCTTCCAAACCCATGACCGCTACCATCTAGAAGGACAAAGGCAGCAGGTGCATGGAAACACCGCCACCTAGAAGTTCCTCTCCAAGCCACTCAAAATCCTGACTTGGAAATATACCGCCGTTCCTTCACTGTCGCTGGGTCAAAGTCCTGGAACTCCCTCCCTAACAGCAGTATCGGTGTACCTACACCACAGGAACTGCATCGGTTCAAGAAGGCAGCACAGCACCACTTTCTCAAGGGCAATTAACGATGGGTAATACATGCTGGCTTAGCCACATCCCGTAAACGTATTTTAAAACGTTATGATTCTGAATGAAGAATATAGCCAGATGGTTATAAAAGATCCTTTGCGAAATGGGGATGAGCCTTTGTTTATCAATCTTTTATGATTCATCTGAATTTTTTTTTTACACAATTAATGTAGCTCCAAAGCAAGATACTGAAAACTTAATGGGTCTCCTTCAGCCCCCTCTCAAGCAGGGCAGTTGTGAACGGGTCATTAGACTGCTACCCAGTTAAGTGCCCGATTGACACTTAATACACGAGGGAATTTCCCAAAAAGAAGTGATACATGGTTCCAGCAGCAGGCTTGACCCCTCAAAGGAAGGCAGCAAAAACAAGAAAACCCTCCCATAGAAATCAAGCAGAAAAATGTTCAGCATAAAGCAGGGAATTTAGTCAAATCTAAGACTAGACAATCACTTACAACTACATAAGGCGGAATTTAAAGCCCTGGCCCATGGTGAGTTTGGGGGCAGAGGGCACTTAAATTGGGCAGGAGGGTGGCAGGCGGGGATCCCACTGCCTTCCAGCCTCTTCCCCGATTAAATTCGTGGTGGGACCGCTCCTGGATGACCTTCCTGCCCACCACCAACTGAGACCCTTAAGTGGGCAATTAATGCCACTGAGAGCCACTGCCCTTGCTGCCGATGCCGACACTGCCCCCGCCTCCCTCCACCATGACCCACCATCACTCACCGGTGCCTGGGTCCATTAGTGGATCTGGGCATTGGCCGGACGTAGTACCATCAGCAGCTACCATCACCCCGACAAAGGCCCACTGCTACCAAGTTAAGTGCTTGATTGGCACCTAATGCAGTGGGTCTTTCCGAAAAGAGATGGCACGGGGCCTCATCCGGCCGGCGAGACCAGAGGGTCACTTTAATGCTGAAAAATGCCTCAAGGTGCTTCGCCGAGAGAAGAGACTCGCATTTACAAAAGGCTGTTCACAACCGCAGGATGTCCCATAATGCTTTACAGCCAATGAAGTGTAGGCACTGTTGTAATGTAGGGTGCGCAGCATCCAAATTATAAACAGCAAGTTCCCGCAAACAGCAATGTGATAAATACCAAATAATCTGTTTTTATGAAGTTCTTTGAGAGATAAATATTGGTCAGGGCAGCAGGGAGAACTCCCGTGCTCTTCTTCAAAACAGTGCCATGGGGTGTTTTACGTGCGCCCCAGGCGGTGGACAGGGTCTCGGTTTAATGTCTCATCTGCAAGGCGGCACTTCGGCAAAGCAATGCCCTCTTCAGTGCTGCACTGAAGAGCCAGCCCTGGTTTTAGTGCTCAAGTCCTGGAGTGCGACTTGAACTCGGGACCTTGATTCTGTCTCAAAAGTGAGGGTGCAGCCAACTGGACCACAGCTGAGCGGTAAAGGAGCAAATGAAATAGATCTGGAGCCAAAGGAGGAGGTAGTTGAAGGAATGACGAAAAACTTGTTTTTTTAAAGAGGACATTAAAGGAGGTCAGGTATCTAGGGAGAGAATGTCAGTGCGTATGGTGAGTTTGCCTCACTAGCTGAAGGCACAGTATCAATGGTGAAGTAAAGGTGGACAGGTTGCATTAGAGGCCAAGTGTCAGGGTGAGAGGGGTTTCAGGGTGAGGGACAGAATGGGATGGGAGTTGGAGCTTGAGGTTATGGTTTTAACTGTTGTTGAAGCTGCTGGTGGCAGGCCTGCTGATTGCTTTAACTCTGCTGTGGAAGGCAGGGTGAGATATTAAATTGCTGCTCCAATTCTGATGCTTGTTGTTGCTGAAAATCAACTGAAAAGTTTGATCATGAAAAGGCTGCAAAAAAATAAATAATTTTTTTTTAAATCCCATCTTGCCACCAGCAGCAGCTCATTTTGGAAACAACAGCAAGACATTAACTAGCAGTTAACGTCACCAACTGGTCAACAACTCACTGTATGTGCTGCAGCCAATAAAAAAGTGTCTAAAAAAAACTCGATTATGTAAGTAAGCAAGCTTGCTCAACCGATCAGACCTGTTCCTAAGAAGGAGATGTTCCTGTCTGACATTCACAAAAGCAGATTAAACTGTTCTATAGTAATACAACTGGAACAGCTCCAAATGGATTGATGCAAATCGGCAGCTTTGCAAACCCCAGTGGTCTTAAACATGTAGAGGACGGGACTGCTCATAAAACCTGGACCGCAGCTGCAAACATTCTTAAAATGAGTCAAAATCCACAAACTTGGATTTCTCCATTAAGGCCTCCCTCAAAAACTCCTCTTTGACCGAGTTTTTGACTCACCCAGTCCTCTGAATTCTCCTTCACATTACAAAGATGTGTGGAAAAATGGGCAGTAAAGTGTGGGGACGTCTAGCAGGATTAAAGGCGCTATATAAATCCAGAATGCTGGTTCCCTGTGCTGTCGGGGACAAGGGTCAGCAGAATAGTTTTCAGGCGCCTTCTGCAGATGGAAGCCAGTTGGAAAAAGGGAGTAATTGATACAGATGGTGAGAGCAGCAGGTTCAAAAACCTCCAAATTGATGGTGCAAGAACAAATTCACACCCATCTGTTCACCCCTTCCCTACAATTTTCAGTTGGTGCACAATTTAAGTTGGATTCTCAACTGCGCCCCTGGCTAAAGATTGCAAGTCTTAGCGGGTTCGGTGGTCTTAGCTGGCCAAACACTCTAGAGCTCGATGCTGTTAGTCAGCATAGTGAGTCTGCCATGAGAGAGCTGGACTTGGTTACATAATTCCATCAGAAGGCATGGCTCTTGAAGTCACTAAAGCACCAATTAGCTTTCCCCCAACCACCACTGCCCACCCCCCCCACACCAAAAAGAGGAAGAGAGCACAGAGGTCAGTCAATCCTAGTCTTCATGGGGATTAATTCCTCCCCTTGTTTTACAGTTTACACAGATGTTAAAACCAGAACTTGGCTTAAATTAAGGCTGTTTAGTCATAAACCACAAATTAGCTAAACGTTTCAGAAGCAACAATACCCGGAGGAGGAGATAAATGCAGTTACGGGTAGATGGAATCTTTCTTTTCCATAGATGTGGGAACGGAGCAAAATAACACAATGAACTTTTAAACAAGAACAGAGAGGAGACTGCCCAGGCAGCAAGTGTGCATGGAGTTAATTGCAGCACGCACTGGAAGTCAGAACGCGATGCCATTCACCGCAAGGCGGTTACACTGCGATTCCTCGTAGAGTTAGTCACGGTTCTCAGTGGGAAACTGCCAGGCAGAAGCCAGACACGCCTCCAAAGGGAAATTTAATGTAAAACATCACCTCAATCCAGTATCCGACCAACCCTACATCAATCGAGTCACTCAGGAACACAGCTCAGCTACAATTCTTTTCAAGGAAAAGCACTTTTCTCCAAATTGGACAATTTTGCGAAGTTTTACGATTAATAATCCACTTAAGGTTTTTTGCTGCAAAACGTGAATGAAACCTAATTTCCAGCAGTCTAAATAAAATATCATGAAGAAAAAACACTCATTCCTTCCCCAAACATTCTCCGCTATCAAAACTTGGTAGAAGCATTACAGCTGTTGTTATCCAGTCATGTTTTATACAGTGAGGTTGGTCTCATAAAGCCAGCTGTATTTGATTTCATTGGTAAAGGTGGCCACACTTGGATTTACACAGCAGTTCATCGTCTCAGAAAGGTCTGGCATGCAACAAATCACTCTGAAGGCTGTTCAGTGCAATGCTGACAGAGTGCTTTTGGAGGTGCTACCTTTTACAGGAGACCCTCAATTGAGGGTCCAACTGCTCAAGTGGAGTGAAAAAAAAAACCCTGGCACTTCTAGAAAGGAAACGAGGAATTACTGCAGTGTCCAGACTGACATTCCTCCCTCAACCACACTACCGGAACACACAAACTGGTCACCTATTACACTGTTTGTGGGATCATAAGGTCGCGTCTCTATTTGCCTAGGCCCCAAGCTCTAGAATTCCCTCCCTATACTTCTCCACCCTCCAGCTCGCTTACCTGCATAAAGAAATTTCTTAAAACACTTCCCTTTGACCAAGCTTTTAATCATCTGACCTATTATCTCCTTATGTGACTAGGCGTCATGCTTTGTTTTATAATGCTCCTGTGAAGCACCTTGGGACATTTCATTACGTTAAAGGCAATAGATAAGTTGCTGTTGTGTTGATGTTGCTGTACACAAACTACTTGTTTCCGTACATAACAATGACCTTATCTGAAGAGTATAAGGACATGAAAGGTGCTCTATTAATCCAAGTTCTTTCTTCAGGTAGAAGGAACTACACATGCCAAGCATCAGAGAACTGCTAATACTTCATAGTACAAAACACTTAATCCCTGAGAAAACCTCGAATCCCTTTGCTTCTGACAATTTACCAGCCCAGACAAGTTGGGCCTATAACTATAAATTTTTCGTCACCCCATTCCCCCCACCACCAAACACACACATTACATCAGTCCCAAAAGAATAGCCTTGTCTACAACACTTCCTGACCTTGGAAAGAGAGAAGTCTGTAACCAGATTCCATTCTTCTGAATTTAAAAATATAAATTCTAATTATCATATCAAAACCTGACAAGTTAGGAAATTCATTCCAATAAAAACCGTCACAAGCTACACCAGGCTGCTCCACTTCGATTATCTTCCTAATTCCTTGGATTCAATTCCCCTCCCCTACTCTCTCCCCCTCACAAACATGACCAACATTTACTCTCCACATGGTGCCGACTCTGGTCAGAATCCAGCTGTGGAGAGACTGGTACCACGTCCAGGTGGCCATACTTCATGACTGAGCAGGATAATATGCCTTGCTGGGCAATACCCTTGCCTCTGAGACAGAAGGCGATGGGTTTGAATCCTACTCCAGAGGTTTGAGGACAAAACATCAGTTGATGCAGTGCTGCTCTGAGGGAGTACTGAACTGTTGGAGGTGCCATCTTTTGGATGATACGCTAAACCAAAGCTGTCTGTCTGTCCTCTCAGATCCCATGTAAAGAAGAGTAAGGGAGCTCTCTTCAGTGCGCTGGTCAATAGTTATCCCTCAACCAACAACATGAAAAAATATCTAGTCATTATCACATTGTTGTTTAGGAAGGTGTTGCTGTGCACAAATTGACTGCCACATTTCCATTACAATAGTGACTATGCTACAAGGAGCTTTATTGGCTATAAAGACTTTTGATAAGTTCCGAGGTTGTGAAAAGCACTATATAAAAGCAAATCTTTCCTCCTTCCTTTACTGAGGGGAGAGACTCCAACCCGAGTCCAATTCCATCATACCTCTTTAAAGCTGAATTTAAGCAAATGAAACATATGAAATTGAATGGTTCTAAACTGGTTTGTTTTTGATTGATATGCAAATGTCTTTCACCTATAACCAGAAGCAAGAATCAAAGTCAATTTATCCCCTTTCTACCTCCGGGCTGCTTGCAGCATCTGTTAACTCAAGGCAGATCAGGAATTGAAACTTTTGGGCTGTATGGGTCAGGCGCTGAATTTCTCTATCAGCTTAGCTTGTAATCATTTTCTAAGATGTGAAAAGAATGACCATTACCTTACTGCCCTCCTGAATCCCCCAATCAAATGCGATCTATGGTTTTGTAATTGAGCCTTTACCAGAGACTGGATACAATATATTGCCATCTTGCAAAGTATAAAAGGTTAAGTAATTTTTGATTTTGATAATAGATGGAAGTGAAGAAAACTCTACAATAAAAGGGCCGGGGATCAGCTGCAGCAGTAAGTTGAGAATTTAGTTGTAGGGATAAAACTGGTTTCTTTTGCCAGCTGCACGGATACTGGAGCATTAACTCAGAGCCTTGTGTGCAGAAGCAGACAGCATAAATCTGCTTTAATTGGACAGCAAGAGGCAACTATAATCAAATCAGGACACAGCACTAGTGGGAAATAAAATCAGGAGAAAATCTGCAACCAAACTAGGGCACAAAACAGGTGTTAAAACACCAGTAGGACATAATGCAAAGAGAAATAAAAGCTTCTTGTTTACTTCAAACCCTCACCCGCCACCCCCACCTTAGTGAAAACACTATGTCCTGTTGGGTGTGAGGCACCAATTCCCTTCTGACTCCTCTACCAAAAGCCCAAGGCCTCTTGTGCAAGTTTAGTTTGCCAGATTTGGAACTCATCCAACCACAGGAAGACTTCACAGTCAAGTCCAATTCTGCATTCAGCAGGCATTCATAATCCACAGAATCCTCACCAGAACCAATAGCTGTGAATGATTTCCCCACTCTTTATACCCAAAGGCTGCCACGGGGAATAGCAGCAATATACCTCCTCCCCCATTACAGCTGGGCCTCACTAACGTTACACAGATTAATGAATGGACATGGGACCTCTCTGGCCCTGAATGACTTGATTTTAACTTTACTGACCAGGGCAACACAAGGTCGAGATGGAGGTACTGAAGAAACTACTGGCGTATAAAGGGCAATGTGCAAAATTAAAAAAAAACACACAGGGAACTAATTTTCCTTTAGTTAAAAAAAAAGAGCGACATTCAATATTGATACAAACTCTGGACGTTGTCGGATAGGAACTGCATAGCTGCAGATCTCCTTCAGCAGTGCAATTAAGGTCATAGACATTACACACAACCACTGCCAATTTGACTCTGATCAGCCAGCAGGAGCTGTCTATCGCGTGGTTAAGTAACCCTCACTGATGAGGCACCTATTTAGATGGGTATTACCAGCTGGAGGTTGATGCAGAGCATCGAAGCCTGCCAAAAAAATAACTCCATCCCCAGCTGACCCAAGCCACAGATGGTGCAGTTTCACTGATCCAAATCAGTTTCAGTGCAAGGTAAACATATCTTCAGTTTTCTATGTCAAGTGGCAAACTGAGGTGCATCTGGATGTTTGGGGGGGGCGGGGGTCATAAATAAACTCAAGCTTCTGTTTAGAGAAATTACTTAAAAATAAAAATTGTGCTCGGGTACCAACAGATCCAACCCTCCCCCCTTAACCCCAATTATTTAATGGATGCCACAAAGCCCTGCTTTGTACAACAACTGATGATAAACTCCGTGGTCTAACTCAGTTGCATATCAATATGGGGCAGTGACTGTCACTATTCTAGGTCAGTGAACACAAGATAGAACAAGAACTCAAGCTAGGCAGAAATCAGCCACTGGTATACTGGGCAAAATCTGTGGTAAGAAAGGTGAAGAGGAAACCAGTGAGCTGCAGACCCTGCGCACACACTCAGCATATTGCCACTACCCCCTTTAGACCTTTGAGAACACCGTGGTGCAGGAAGACCACCTCTTTCAATGATTCAGACAGGCATTCCAATAACCCAGGATAATCAGATCTTGTGGCATGCGGGATGAATAGCGGAGCAGCGAAATGGGGGAAGGGGCAAAAGGGGGAAGGAGGGGCAGCAAAGGGGGAAGGGAGGGGCAGCAAAGGGGGAAGGGAGGGGCAGCAAAGGGGGAAGGAGGGGCAGCAAAGGGGGAAGGAGGGGCAGCAAAGGGGGAAGGAGGGGCAGCAAAGGGTTGGGGGAGAGATGTGGTAAAGGGAGAGAGAGAGAGAGCGAAGGGGGAGGGAGAGACCATTTGGGGGGGGGGGGGTGCCTGAAAGGGAGCTGAGCTGAGAGAAGCCATGAAAGAAGGGGTAAGAGAGGTTGCAAAAGGGGGAGGGGGAAGAGAAGAGAGGCAATGAAGGGGGAGGGGAGAGAAGAGAGACCGTGGGGGGGTGGGGGCAGAAGAGAGGCCATGAAGGGGGGTGGAAGAGAGGCCCCAAGAGTGGAGTGGCAAAGAGAGGCTGCAAAGGTGTGGGGGGGTGTTGAGGGACCACAAGTGGGGGGAGGGGTGCTGGGGGGCCGCCAAGTAGGGAAGGGCGGGCCACAAACTTGTACCATTGCCAATTGAAGAACCCCCCCCTTTCTGCTGCTATCCTCACAAGGTGAAAAAAAAGAGCCTACAGGAGCAGAGAGCTGAAATGCAGCTGGACATCCCTGGGCAGCAAGAAGTTAAGGTTGACACGGTCTCAAATACATCTGTCTGAAATAAGGGGGTTGGCTGCTCGATATGACGATCCACATTGAACCGGTCACTCCCATAATCCAGAAATAGAACATCTGGGTCACCAAGACATCGCTGGCTTGTGCAGATCTGCATGAATGGTGGTCAGTGCAGTTCAATAAAAAAAAAGGCCGTCCTGTTGTCTTTGAAACAGAGTCTGGAAAGGAACAGTCTGAGGGAACGTGACGTGCAGTAAGCCATGATATTATTACTACTGGATGAGAAGCTTTTGCTTTCTTCTTTCAAGGAAATACAATGATTTTATTTTGGAGAGCTGTCATTGAGTATCCTTGAGTGTTTCATGCGCCTGCACTCCATCCAGGTACGACCAATGACAAAGCCAAATTTTTCGCAGCTCAAATCTGCGTAGAACCAGGGAAATTTTAGCAAAGAGGGGGAGCAACTCCAGAAAGCTCTTCAACTGCTACAGTCTACTCTCATCTCTACTCTAATTCTTCTAACCTCTTTGGCCTTCTGCTTACCTCTCAATGCCTGCATCCCCTTCAAGTCAACAAGACAGGAGGTTTTGCCATTAGAAGGTTAATCCTGAACAATATTCCAAATTAAACCACATAAGCAAAATAATGGTACAGAGGGAAAAACTGGTTATAGTCATAGAGTCACAGAGGTCCACAGCATAAAAAAAGGCCCTTTGGCCCATCAAGCCTGTGCCGGTCAAACAAGTATCTAACTATCCTAATCCCATTTTCCAGCACTGGGCCCATAGCCCTGTATGCCATGGCATCGCAAGTACACATCCAAATACTTCTTAAATGTTATGAGGGTTTCTGCCTCTACCACTCTTTCAGGCAGTGAGTTCCAGATTCCCACCACTCTTTGGGTGAAAAAATTCTTCCTCACATCCCCTCTAAATCTTCTGCCCCCTACCTTAAATCTATGCCCCCTGGTTATTGATCCCTCCATCAAGGGGAAAAGTTCCTTCCTGTCTACCCTATCTATGCCCATTATCATTTTATACACCTCAATCATGTCCGCCCTCAATCTCCTCTGCTCCAACGAATATAACCCCAGTCTATCCAATCTCTCCTCATAACTAAAACTCTCCAGTCCAGGCAACATCCTGGTAAATCTCCTCTGCATTCTCTCTAGTGTAATCACATCCTTCCTATAATGTGGATTCCAGAACTGCACGCAATGATCTAGCTGTGGCCTAACCAGCGTTTTATACAGTTCCAGCATAACCTCCCTACTCTTATATTCTATGCCTCGGCTAATAAAGGCAAGTATCCCATATGCCTTCTTAACCATCTTATTTACCTGTCCCGCTACCTTAAGGGACCGTTGGACATGCACACCAAGGTCCCTCTGATCCTCGGTACTTCCCAGGGCCCTACCATTCATCGTGTATTCCCGTGCCTTGTTTGTCCTGCCCAAGTGCATCACCTCACACTTGTCTGGATTAAATTCCATTTGCCACTGATCAGCCCATCTGACCAGCCCGTCTGTATTCTCCTGTAATCTAAGGCTATCCTCCTCACTATTTATCATCCCACCTATTTTCGTGGCATCCGCAAACTTCCTGATCAACCCTCCTACATTCAAGTCTAAATCGTTTATTTATACCACAAGCAGCAAGGGACCCAACACCGATCCCTGTGGAACCCCACTGGACACAGGCATCCAGTCACAAAAACACCACTCGACCATCACCCTCTACTTCCTGCCACTCAGCCAATTCTGGATCCAATTTGCCAAATTGCCATGGATCCCATGGGCTCTTACCTTAATTATCAGTCTCCCATGCGGGACCTTATCAAAAGCCTTGCTGAAGTCCAAGTAGACAATGTCAAATGCGTGAGAGCATGCACGAAAGACAGCACGCGCAAGAGAGCATGCACTAAAGAGAGAGCAAGAGAGAGCACATGCACGAGCGAGAGGGTACGCTGGCGACAGCACGCAGGCGGGGGAGGGAGCAGGTGCGCGGGAGAGAGAGAATGACAAGGCATGGCAGAGTGTGACAATGCGAAAGAGGGGAAGGGCGGGGGGAAAGAGGGGGCCGGGGGAAAGAGGGGGCAGGGGGAAAGAGGGGGCCGGGGGAAAGAGGGGGCCGGGGGAAAGAGGGGGCCGGGGGAAAGAGGGGGCCGGGGGAAAGAGGGGGCCGGGGGAAAGAGGGGGCCGGGGGAAAGAGGGGGCCGGGGGAAAGAGGGGGCCGGGGGAAAGAGGGGGCCGGGGGAAAGAGGGGGCCGGGGGAAAGAGGGGGCCGGGGGAAAGAGCAAGAGGGTGTGTGATAGAGTATGTATGTTAGAGAGAGAGAGAGGTAAAAAAACGTGGCTGACGGGTGATCTCATCGAGGTCTTTTGATAGAGTGGATGCAGAGAGAATGCTCCTTCCCGTTGGAAAAGCATAACTTGAGGTCATCAATAAAAGACAGTCACCAAGAAAACAAGTAGGCAGCTCAGAAGAAACTTCTTTTCCTAAGAGTGATAAAAATGTGGAACCTGTTACCACAGGAAGTGGCTGAAATAAACAGTATAGATACATTTAAGAGGATATTGGACAAGCACATGACAGAGAAGAGAATAGTGGGTTATGATGAGAGGAGGCTCAAGTGGAGCAAAAACATTGGCATTGCCTTGTTGGGCCAAATGGCCTGTTTATGTGCTATATATCCTATGTATGTAATTACTGTTTTTAATGAAAGACACAAATGCTTACATTTTCCTTTCCCCCTGTTGGAGCAGCACTCACCCGTCACACTCCTGCCTTGTAGGTGGTGGACAGGCTTTGGGGAGTCAGGAGATGAGTTACTCGCTGCAGGATTCCCAGCCTCTGACCTGCCCTTGTAGCCACAGTTAAGTTTTTGGTCAATGGTAATCCCCAAGATGTTAAAGGTAGAAGATTCAGTGATGGTAATGCCACTGAACACCAAGCAGGTATGGTTAGGTTCTGTGACTGGGGAAATATGCTTTGTAAAGTGTGAAGGACTGGGATTACACAAAGGTTTAAATAATGTACACCTTGTCTCCGTGGTGGTAAAAAAACGCAATCAACAGCCGCAAAGTTCTTCACCTTTTCATTGGACAGCACACAAAGGGCAGTTTTAGCTTTATTTTATTATTCTTTCATGGGGTGTGGCCAGCATTTGTTGCCTATCCTTAGTTGCCCTTGAGAAGGTGGTAGTGAGCCACCTTCTTAAATCACTGCAGTCCATATGGCGTAGGTACGCCCACAATGCTGTTAAGAAGGGAACAAAGGCTGGGATTGTTTCTCTCCTTTGATAGTTTGACAGCTTCATCTCTGTCCTACAGGACTAAATTGCCACTTATGAACTGCCGGGGAGGAAGGGGCCAGCTCTTTGATTACCCCTTCACACTACCCCACAGTTCGTAAATAGCTATTGTCCAGTTCTGCACACAGACATGAGTTTATTTCAGCTTGTCAAGAGCATTCACATGAAACAAAAATTAAAAAGGGGGGATAAGAACACACTATACATTTCTAAATCTAAAATATTTAGAATCGACAAGGATAGCAACTTGTCTTTATATAACTCGTAATCCAATGAACTGGACGGCAAGGCAATGATAAAGATATAAAGCAGACAGGGGTGACCAAAACAACACCAGTGGAGGCAATCCCAGTGCATGCTGTCTAAACAGCTGAAGGCACAGTCTCCAATGGTGGGTTGTGCGGAGAGGCAATGCACTAGTGGCTAGAGTAGGAGTAACACGGGCGCTGAGGAGGGGAGGGGGTTTGTAGTCAAGAAGGTTACACATGAGAAGGGACAAATTTATGAGGCGATAAAAACACAGGGATGAGAATTTTAAATTACAGACATTGGAGGACCCAGGGCAATAAAGGTCAACAAGCACAGAATCTTAGCATACAGGTACTTCAAGCAATTAGCTAGGCAAATGGTATGTTGGCAAGTACTGCAAAAGGATTGGCGAACCAGGCTAGGGAAACTTTGCTACAACTTTGCTACAAGGGCTCTGGTGTGAACATAGCCGGAGTACTGTGCGCAGTTTTGTTTCCATATTACTTGCATTGCAAGTGGTACAGAGAAGGTGAAATTCCTCCTCAGCTCAGTCCTGAATGATCATCCCCATATTCTAGTTTCCTCAGCCAGGGGAAACAACATCTCCGTGTCTACCCTATCAAGCCCCTTCAGAATCTTGAATGCTTCAATGAGATCACCTCTCATCCTTCTAAACTCCAGAGAATATAGGCCCAATTTACTCAGTCTCTCATCACAGGTCAACCCTCTCAGCCCAGGAACTCATTTATGAACCTTCACTGTACTGCCTCCAAGTATGGTCTTCCTTAAATACAGAGACCAAAACTGCACATAGTATTCCAGGTGTGGTCTCACCAGTAAGGACTTCCTTATTCTTATACTCTAATCCCCTTGCAATAAAGGTCAACATGCCATTTGCCTTCTTAATTATTTACTGTACCTGCATGTTAACCTTGTGTTCCTTGTATAAATACATCCAAGTGTCTTTGAACATCAACATTTAGAAGTTTCACACCTTTAAAAAAATATTCCGCTTTTTATTTCTTATCGCCAAAGTGAGTAACTGCACACTTTCTCACATTATTCTGTCTATATATCCCTCTTCGCAGCCTCTTTGAGGCCCCTTCACAGCTTACATTCCCAACCAGCTTTGTATCATCAGCAAACTTCGATACATTACTCTTTGTCCAAGTCTAAATACGGAGTTATGGTTACACTACAGCGGTTTCCTACATTAGGGGTTCTCAACCTTTATGCTTCTGAGGCACCCGTGAGTGTTACAAAAATTCCATGGACCCCTTGTAATTCAACGCAAGTATTTTTTTCTGTTTGACATTAGTTGAATGATTAATATATATTTATTATTTTGTTTTGCTTAATTGTTGCTGGTGCAGGGCACCAAGTCTCAGTTGAGTGGAATGGGTGCCAGGTCGGGCCTCAGGTGAGGGGTGTAGGGACATGTTTCAGCTGGGGGCCTTTCAGTGCCTGTGTGACCTGACACGCAGGGTCGCCGCACTCAAGCATGGTTTAAGAATTCATTAGCAAGGAAGAGGACTTGGCGGAGGTAGAATGCATGAGGTCAATATTCCACACTTTTTCTAGCTATTTTCGTCAGGCCCCTTGAAATTTTCTCGTGGACTCCTGGGGCAGAATTTCTAGCTCGGCGGGTGGACGCGCGCCTGACCCAACCGAGCGGGAAATGACGCGCGATGACGTCGGCCGAGCGTGCCAACGTCAACGCGCGATCACGGGACAGTTCGGTTAGCAGGCACGTGCCAGAGCCAGCAGCACGCCCACCGACAATTAAGAGGCCAATTAAGGCCATTAAGTTAACAATTGACTTTAATTTTTCACCGCCCGCTCAGCCTAAGGGTTGGCAGGCAGGCAAAAAGGCCAAAGCGGCCTTTGCATTTTTTTGGAAACCTCATCCACGGGCGGAATGACATTTCCAAATGCTTTACTTTTTAATTAAAAACCATGTCCCTGTCATGACTGCTTCCACCAATCCAGCATGCCAAGGGCAAAATTCTTCCCCTGGTTGAGAACCCCTGTCCTACAGCGGCTACAGTTACACGACGGCTGTGCAAGCAGTTATTAATTCTGCTGCTCATAATCTCTCACAAAAAGCAGATTTAAAGAAGAAAACATGCACGGATCATGTAATTATTTCTACTTTTTGGCCAGCATTACAAATGTAACAAAATGAAGGGTACAGTAGACCTTTCATTTCTATCCTGTAAACTAAAGAGACCTGAATTTTGCAGGATATTGTAATTATTTGTACACTGAGATGTTCGTTATTGTGCAATCCTTTTATTATTTTGTACTTTATTTTTATTTCAATGATTGGCTATATTATGAATTATGATTACTTGGCTTATTTATAGCAGGATGTTTTGAAAATCATAATGGGTTCAGGCAGAGTCAATATGGTTTTGTGATAGGGAAATCGTGTTTAACTAAGTTATTAGAGGTCTTTGATGAAGTAACAAGCAAAGTAGATAAAGGGGAACCTGTAGACGTGGTGTACTTGGGTTTCAAAAAGGCATTTGATAAGGTGCCACATGAAAGGTTACTACACAAGATAAGAGCACATGTTGTAAGAGGTAACATATTAACATGGATAAAGGATTGCAGAGAGTAGGGATAAATGGGTCTTCTTCTGGTGGGTCTTTATCCAAGTTTTTTTTATTCATTCATGGGATGTGGGCATCACTGGCTAGACCAGCATTTATTGCCCATCCCTAATTGCCTTCAAGAAGTTTGGTGATGAGCTGCCTTCTTGAACCGTTACAGTCCATGTGGTATAGGCACAACCATAGTGCTGTTAGGGAGGGAGTTCCAGGATTTTGACCCAGCAATAGTAAAGGAACAGTGATATGTTTCCAAGTCAGGAAGGTGAGTGGCTTTGAGGGGAATTTCCAGGTGGTGGTGTTCCCATATGTCTGCTGCCCTTGTCCTTCTAGATGGTAGAGGTTGTGGGTTTGGAAGGTGGTGTCTAAGGAGGGTTGGTGAGTTCTTGCAGTGCATCTTGTAGATGGTACACACTGCTGCTACTGTGCGTCGGTGGTGGAGGAAGTGAATGTTTGTGGATGGGGTGCCAATCAAGCAGACTGCTTTTTCCTGGATGGTGTCAAGCTTCTTGAGTGTTGTTGGAGCTGCACTGATTCCAGGCAGGTGGACAGTATTCCATCACACTCCTGACTTGTGCCTTGTAGATGGCAGGCAGGCTTTGGGGAGTCAGGAAGTGAGTTACCCGCCGCAGGATTCCAGGCCTCTGACCTGCTCTTATAGCCACAGTATTCATATGGCTGGTCCAGTTCAGTTTCTGGTCAATGGTAACCCCCAGTATGTTGATAGCAGCAGATTCAGCAATGGTAATGCCATTGAATGTCGGGGGCGATAGTTAAATTCTGTCTTGTTAGAGATGGTCATTGCCTGGCACTTGTATGGTGTGAATGTTACTTGCCATTTGTCAGCCCAAGCCTGGATATTGTCTAGGTCTTACTGCATTTGGACATAGACTGCTTCAGTATCTGAGGAGTCGCGAATGGTGCTGAACATTGAGCAATCATCAGCGAACATACCCACTTCTGACGATGGAAGGAAGGTCTGGCAGCATCGGCGGAGAAAAGCAAAGTTGACATTTCGAGTCCTCATGACCCTTCAACAGAACTAAGGAAAAATAGGAAAGGAGTGAAATATAAGCTGGTTTAAGGAGGGGGGCGTGGGCGGTTGTTGGGACAAGTAGCCAGTAATAGGTGGAGATAACCAAAAGATGTCACAGACAAAAGGACAAAGAGGTGTTGAAGGTGGTGATATTATCTAAAGGAATGTGCCAATTAAGGGTAAAAAGCAGGACAAACCAGGTACAGATAGCTCTAGTGGGGGTGGGGTGAAGGAATACTAAAAAGACTAAAAGGTAGAGATAAAAATGTATTTCCACCCATTGTTTATCTCTACCTTTTAGCCTTTTTAGTATTCCTTCACCCCACCCCTAGAGCTACCGGTACCTGGTTTGTCCTGCTTTCTACCCTTAATTAGCACATTCCTTTAGATAATATCACCACCTTCAACACCTTTTTGTCCTTTTGTCTGTGACATCTTTTGGTTATCTCCACCTATTACTGGCTTCTTGTTCCAACAACCCCCCCTTAAACCAGCTTATATTTCACCCCTTTCCTATTTTTCCTTAGTTCTGTTGTAGGGTCATGAGGACTCGAAACGTCAACTGTGCTCTTCTCCACCAATGCTGCCAGACCTGCTGAGTTTTTCCAGGTATTTCTGTTTCTGTTTTTGTTTTGGATTTCCAGCATCTGCAGTTCTTTGCTTTTATGGAAGGAAGGTCATTGATAAAGCAGCTGAAGATGGTTAGGCCTAGAACACTACCATGAGGAACTCCCCTATGTTACCCCCTACACCAAGTGCTGTTATCTTGTGTAGTAACCTTTGACATGGCACCTTATCAAATGCCTTTTAGAAATCCAAGTACACAACATCTACAGGTTCCCCTTTATCCACCTTGCTTGTTATTTCCTGGTCTTTTTCTGGTTGGCAAGCTGCAACTAGTGGGGGTGCCAAAGGGATCAGTTTAGGGCTTCAACTATTTACAATGTGTACCAATGATGTGGATTAAAGGACCAAATGTGTGGTAGCTAAATTTGCAGATGACACCAAGATAGGTAGGAAGGTAAATTGTCAAGAGGAGGTAAAGAACATGAAAAGGGATTATATGTAGGTTAAGCAAGAGGGCAAAATTTGGCAGCTGGTGTTTAATATGGGAAAATGTGAACTTTTCCACTTTGGCAGGAAGAATAGAAAAGCAGTATACTATTGAAATGGAGAGAGACTGCAGAAATCTACGGTACAGAGAGATCTGGATGTTCTGGTACATGAATCACAAAATGTTAGTATGCAGGTACAGTGAGTGATTAAGGAGGCAAATGGGATGTCGGCATTCATTGCAATGGGAATGGAATATTAAAGGAGGGAAGTTGTTTTGCAGCTGTACAGGGCTTTCGTGAGACCACATCTAGAGTATTGTGTAAAGTTTTGGTTCCTTATTTGAAAAAGGGTATAATTATGTTAGGAGCAATTCAGAGAAGGTTCACTCGACTTGTCCCTGAGATGAAAGACGTATCTTATGAAGAAAGGTTGAACAAGTTGGGCCTATACCCATTGGAGCTCAGCAGAATGAGAGGTGATCTTATTGAAACATACAAGATCCTGAGGGGGCTTGATAGGGTGGATGCTTGGAGGGTGTTTCCTCTTGTGGGGAGGCTAAGGGACACAGTTTAAGAATAAGATGTCTCACTTTTAAGATGGAGATGAGGAGAAATTTTTCCTTTCAGAGGATCACTAGTCTGTGAGTTCTCTTCCTCAGAAAGTAGTGGAGGCTGGGTCATTGAATTTATCCAAGGCTGAGATCCTTGATTGACAAGGGTTATGGGGGGCTGGGAAAGCAGATGAGAAGTGAAGTTGAAACCACAACCAGATCAACCATGATCTTATCGAATGGCGGAGGGGGCTCAAAGGACCAAATGATCTGCTCCTGTTCCTACGTCCTATGTTCCTATATTTTCCTATTTGCATCATCGTCACAATTCCACACATGCCTTCATGATGATTTTTCAACAAACCAATTATCTATCTATGATCAGGGACCATGAGCAACCAGCTTGCCTAACTCAGGGCGGTTATATGATTTAGCACTTCATTGTGCGCTTACCTTGTAGAGTTCACTATATATCCCGAGGGGCACTCGGGCATGCACTCTCCATTGTGGATGACGTATCGGGTGCACTCAGTCTCCTTGGAAGGTTTGCATTCATTGTGCAGCATCTGGCAGAAGGAGAAGGTCACGCAGCGCCACCCTTCAAACTTGTAGGTGCCAGCAGGGCAGTCTGGGGTGCACATACCGTTATAGTAGTAGTGTCGGCATGCCACGCACTTTGCCGCGCTGCCAGGTTCCGTGCAGCTGCCCAGGCATTCATCATGACAGCACCTGCCGCTGGGAGTGCAGGCTTTCCGGCGGCACTCTGAAGAACAGACTGCAAAACAGGACGAAAAAAAAGGGAAAACAAACTTTAATTTAAAAGCATTTTGCTTTAACAAAGAGCCTCATGTCACTGCACTTTATACATGCATCATTTTGTGTTACAGAAACATATAAAGCAGCTGTTTCCAGTCAGCAACATCCTGCGAACAGCAGAGATAACAAGTTAATTTGTTTTTGGTGGTACTAGTCAGCAACTTGCAATACATTAAACATCCTAAAGCATTTTCACAGGAGTATTATTGGACAAAATCTGACACCAAGCCACATCAGGAGGTATTAAGAAAGGTGGCCAATGGCATTTGAAGTGGTATGATTTAAGGCGTGTCTTGTCTTAAACAAGGAGAGAGAAGTTAAGAGACAGAAAAGTTCAGAGAGGAAATCACCCAGAGCTGAAGGCAGCTGAAAATAATTGCCCAGGGTGGGGGGTGGATGCAATAGAGGCCAGAATTGGAGGAACACGAGTTCTTGGAGGGTTATAGAATTGGGGAGATTACAGATTGGACACATGCTGAGAACTCACAGCTTGGACACAGAGAAAATGTCCTAACCTTCAATAAAGTCCACGTGGCCTTTAAACATCCACTCAAGTAGGCAGATGAGAACTTAGCTTAAAGTCAAAAAAAGAGTCATTTTGCTCTATGTCCCTCATTTATCCCTCAGCTAACATCAAATAAAACAGGATAATTGGCATTTATCACTTTGCTGTTTGTGGGAGCTTGCTATGTACAAACTGGTTGCCACATTTCTTATATTACAACAATGACTCCAATTCAGAAAGCGCTTCATTGGTTCTAAAGCACATTGGGATATCCCAAGTTTATGAGGGGTGCTATATCAATGCAAGGCATTAATTCTTTCCTTAATGCCTCCCTCTGACTGCTGATGGAAAGTGTATGTAGGCTTTGGAACGAGCTCAGCAGCAATAGGCTTACCCGTCTGTAGTCAAATAGCCTGCCTCCATCCCTGGAACCTACCTCAGAGGGACACCCAGCTGGATGCAGGTGCCTGTGGAATTACACTCCTGTCGAGAGTTAGCACCATCAGCACAAGGGGAGAATTGTTTTTGCAACAGCTTTGTCGAGGCAGAGGGGGAAGTAATTCTAGCTAACAGTCTTGTCTGCATTTGAGTGGCCCTGGAAATGAGGTGTGTGGTGTCCCACCTGTACCCTCAGGATGTTCCACGACTGGTGGACACCTTAAGGACTGGAGCGATTTATGGGCATGTGTAATAATATTACAATTTAATTGTATATTTCCTTTTGTTGAAAAGTGCATTTTATATTCAAGCTCCTGTTTTGAGTTGTGCAAAACAAAAGTGGGGTAATGTAAATTTGTTTTCTTTATTGATGATACTAGTTGGTGTTCTGGTTATGGACTGACTGGGGAAAGAAGGCACACTATAAACAAAACTACAGCACATATAGCATCACGTGTACACAAAGTCTGACAACAGCAAGGATAATGACAGGCTTCCAGCCTCAGAATGCCCCAATTGTGACACATTTATGTGACAGTCTAGTCCATTGCCAAATGCCATCTATGTGAACAAAGCACCAAGTTAACTTAGCATATTTGATAGATCATACAGATGTACATAGCGTAAACACAAACACCACAGCCAGAATCTAAATATATCTGTGGCACTTACAATACTATGTCCTTTGTTAAAACACTGACTGCCTCGGGGTATAATGACTTGTAACTCAATCAAGAGATTTAACTGTATGTTACCTGTATCATATAACACCAATCTGTTCATTAAGAGCTATACTGTAATTAAGGGATATTTTTTACCCTTTTGAAACTATAACAGAGGCATGTTTCTCTTTGAGGTTTCGCTGGGTTATGCTTTTATATTAGCCTGCACTTCCAGATCTCACCACTTTCTGCCCCAAGGAGATTGTTTGGTTTAGACAAGCTACAAAATCTGCTTGGCAATTCACAGCCAGCAGCAAAGAGGAGTCACCAGCAGCTGACTCAAAAGAAAGCCACAGCGATCTCATGTAGCAATGACAGTCCAGGGTAGTGACATTCATGCGCTGGGACCATTGAGGAAAGAGAGGAGGAGGAAAGAAAAGTACCAAATCAGCCAGAGTTCCCATCCTCAAATCAGAGCCCATTTATTCAGACTGGAAATCACAAGTGCATGGACAAAGGGAGAGAATAGGACCAGGATCGGATATGGCAACATCCTTGGTCAACTAGCCAGCCTATTGACTGAGGTCCAACACCAAGAACAGCAATTACAGGTGAGCACCTTTGGCAGAGAGAAGATTGAACCAGGTTTGGCGGGGGGGGGGTGGGGTTGGCATTTAATAATTGTCAGAAAACCTCAAGGCTTTGGCATCCCAAAGCTCAAGGTGCAACCAACTCCAGCACAAATGGTGAAGGATGAGGAGCACATTATAAAAGCCTGTTTAAGTGCAACACGCACCCCAGATTTTACAGTAGCCACTGGATCAGAAACTGGAGCTCTAAATCTAAACTCATTTTGATCCTTCAAAGTCACTGGATATCAACAAACTCATTTTAGTACTTTTTTTTAAAACATAAAAATCATTCTAACAGCTGACAACTTAGAGGGTCACCCCCATGCATATGGAGATGCAGGACTTAAGAAAGGAAAACCCATTGAGTGTGTCTGCAGCTGAGCCCTACTGACTTCTTTTTATTCATTCATGGGATGTGGGCGTTGCTGGGTAGGCCAGCATTTATTGCCCATCCCTAGTTGCCTGTGAGTAGGTGGTGGTGAGCTGCCTTCTTCAACAGCTACAGTCCATGTGGTGTAGTTACACCACAGTGCTGTTGGGAAGGGAATTCCAGGATTTTGACCCAGCGACAGTGAAGGGACAGCAATATATTTCCAAGTCAGGATGGTGAATGGCTTGGAGGGGAACTTCTAGGTGTTCCCATGTGTCTGCTGCCCTTCTCCTTCTAGGTGACAGTGGTTGTGTGTTTGGACGGTGCTAAGGAGCCCTGGTGTGTTCCTGCAGTGCATCTTGTATATGGTACACACTGTTGCCACAGTAAATGGTGGTGGAGAGACTGAATGTTTGTTAAGTGTCAATCAAGCCTGCTGCTTTGTCCTGGATGGTGTGAAGCTTTTTGAATGTTGTTGGAGCTGCACTCAACCGGGCATGAGTATTCCCTCACACTCCTGACCTGTACCTTGTAGATGGTGGACAGGCTTTGGGTAGTCAGGAGGTGAGTTACTCATCGCAGGATTCCTAGCCTCTGACCTGCTCTTGTACTTGCACAATACTTATACGGCTAGTTCAGTTCAGTTTATGGTCAATGGTAATCCCTAGGATGTTGATAGTGGGGGATTCAGCGACGGTAAAGCCATTGAAGGTCAAGAGGAGATGGTTAGATTCTCTCTTGTTGGAGATGATCGTTGACTGGCACTTGTGTGGCATGAATGGTACTTGTCCCTTGTCAGCCCAAGCCTAAATATTGTTCAGGTTTTGCTGCATTTGGACCTGGACTGCTTCAGTATCTGAGGAGTCACTAATGGTGCTGAATTTTGTGCAATCATCAGCACTTCTGACCTTATGGTGGAAGGAAGGTCATTGATGAAGCAGCTGAAGATGGTTGGGCCTAGGACACCACCCTGAGGAACTCCTGCAGTGATGTCCTGGAGCTGAGATGATTGACCTCCAATATCCGCAACCATCTTCCTTTGTGCTAGGAATAACTCCAACCAGCGGAGGGTTTTCCTCGATTCCCACTGACTCCAGTTTTGCTAGGGCTTCTTGATGCCACACTCGGTCAAATGCTGCCTTGATGTCAAAGGCAGTCACTCTCACCTCATCTCTAGAGTTCAGCTCTTTTGTCCATGTTTGAACCAAGGCTGTAATGAGGTCAGGAGCTGAGTGGCCCTGGCAGAACCCAAACTGAGCACCAGTGAGCAGGCTATTGCAAAGCAGGTGCCGCTGTTGATAACCTTTTCCATCACTTTACTGATGATCGAGTAGACTGATGGGGCAGTAATTGGCTGGGCGGTAATTGACTGGGAAACTCACAGGATTACTTCCAGATCAAGTGGCGTTCCTAATCTTGATCAACATCCTGCTGATGCCCATGTGCACTATTCGAATGAGGAAAGGACCAGAACTGACTGAGACACTCGTCATGATTAAATAAGATTATTGATGTTAGATCTAGGCTAACCTGGGTGGTGTAGTGAAGGGTGAATGGTTCCTTGAAAACTGTTCTGAAGCAAGGAGGGTAACCTTGACAATGGTGGAAAGCAGGTGTTATCAGATCAGCTGTCTGTTATATTACCACCCCGCCACCCCCACCCCAATTCTCAGTTCCACTGACTTTAACAATCAGTTGATTTGATCTTCACCCCCCACCCAAAGCCAAGATTACCCTCAAGACATTCAAGAATAGGAGAGAGAAATTAATTTTTGAGGAATTTATTTCTATACGATAAACAGCTGAGGGGGGTAAAGAGAGAAGACAACATGAGAAAAGTCAGCAGAACAGGCACAAAGACTGGGAAAGATAATAGTGTGGGATTAGGTTGGGTCTTCAAAAGCTAAATTCTCACCTTTGAAGACACAAAAGAGCAAACAGAGCTTCAAGATTCTGAAGCACTGCTATAATACATAACACCCAAGTTTGCTAGGCTCCTGCTCCTCAACCCGAGCAGAGGTGCAGCATTCCATGAATGCTTCCTGCAGTTCGAATATTAAAGTACCCTCTCACTGCGTGTGGTAATGTGTCTCTTTTCTGTTATTAACTATTTTTCTCCCTTATTAATAAAAAGGGAAAGCAAGATAGGTGGAACAAATCATTAAGGGGAAAATGGATTGTGCACAAAACTATGCTTGGCATATGACGACATGTGAGAAAAGTTTTATTTCTTGAGCTACATGAGAGACGGTGCTGAATTTAGTTTGATTACGGCTCCACAAGGAACAGTCATAGTGCCATCTATCCAAGCAGCACTTGTGGCGAAGGTCTGGGAGCAGTTGATACAGCCGAACCCAGCCTGAATCTGCTCCCACATCCACACACTTATGCACTTTCCTCTGAAATCACTGGATAGCAAGTGAGAGTGGCTGATGCCGCAACATCCCCTACTCTTCTCCCCCCAGCCCACCCCCCTCCATCCCCTTCATATCTTATTCATGGGCACGGAGCTCCAGGAACAGCATTAACTGCCACCACGTTGGGAATAGAATGGAACAGAGATCGAGCATGGGGGTTGACCTGGTCTGGTGACTCCCAAAACACACCAGACAGCGCAATGGCCTCCTAATACGATCAAAAATATTTTGAATGTAAGAGAAGTTATAAAGAGACACAGCACCAAGCATTTAATAATAATGGCAAACTGGTTAAGGCAAACTGAGTAAAAACCAAACCCTGGTTTCCTTCCTAAACAGGGCACTGGTCTGTCTGTTCAGCAACATGTAAAAGAACCCACTGCACTATTTGAAGAGGAGGAAACCCTCTTGGTGCCCTGGTCATAATTCTTCCCCTGAATAGCAATACTGAAAAAGGCCTACTTGTCAATTATCTCAGCATGCAAAATGACTGCTGTGTTCAACGATGTAACAGCAGTGATTTGAAATAATGACATATGTTATGTGAAGGGCTTTGGGACGTTCTGGGTATCACGATAAGGCTACAGAAATGTAAGTTCTACAGATAGGTAAGTGGATAGTTAGAGCACACTGGCACTGTCAGTCTGCGATGGCATCCAATTCGTCAAGTGACTACATAACCCCAAGTCTTCTTTGCCAACTAAACACACAGGTCAACACAAATTGAAAGTGAACACGTCAGGGTGATTGAATAACTCAGGAAAGAAATTATTTGACAACCAACACACACCCCTTTCCTGTCTCAATAAGAAGCCAGGTCAGCCATGGCTCAGCGGGTGGTACTCTTGCCTCTGAGCCAGAAGGTTGTGGGTTCAAGTCCCAACTCAGAGACTTGAGCACAATAATCTGGGCTAACAGTATTGAGGTGCGCTGTCAAAGGTGCCATCTTTTGGATGAGATGTTAAATTGAGGGCTCACCTGCCCCCTCAGATTAATGTAAAAGATCCCATGGGCACTATTTTAAAGAAGAACAGCTGAGTTATCCCAGTGTCCTAGCCAATATTTAACCCTCAATAACATCAGGTTGCCTGCTCATTGTCACATTGCTGTTTATGGGAGCTTGCTGTGCCCAAATTGGCTGCTGCATTTCCGACATTATAAACAGTGACTGCACTTCAAAAAGTACTTCATTGGCAATAAAACTCTTTAGGACATCCAGAGGTCATGGTAGGTGCAATATAAATGCAGGTCTTTCTTTTACTACAAAAGGGTGGGGGGAAATCAATGAGCTCGAGCCCCAAAGTGGGCAGGGTTCGCAGATTGTCCAAGGACCTGCAGCCTCCCCCGAACTCAACAGCAAAGCCTTGTTAACTTAAAAATTCCCAGAGTTCCCCTGACATTGGGCCAGGTCCTCTAACTGGCTAGTTGGTAGGAGCAGGAATTTGGCAGTAGCAGGCAACAGCCAGGAACCTGTGCAAATGGTTCCCTGCAGTCAGTGGGAGGAAGGGTTCTGCCGACGATCTAGGATCGAGTTTGGGGAGGGGTGCACTACAACAATTGAGGTGGTGGGGGAGGCTTAAGGGCTTCTCGTGAGCTCAGGGGGAGGAAGCATTCTGACTCCTGCTGGCCCACAAAGAGTTCTGACAAAAGTAAGTCTTTAAGACTTACAATGGTTCTTTTGGCCAGTCGCCGACACCCTCCCCCCATCTCCTAACCTTGGTTCCGCTGCGGGGCTGCAAGACTGCCTTAGCTCCTGCATTAAAACAGTTGACCACACCTCAAAAATAATTAACTGGCCGTAAAACACATTGAGACATCCAATGACAGTGAAAAGCTCTATATAAGTTTTCAATTTATTTTTTTAATTAAATTAAAATCATGTAATGATGCCACCAGTATCCAAGGGCTGAGACTTTGGAATGTAAACTGCCTCACCTACCCGTAATGGAAGCCTCATGTGGTTTGGAAGTCGACAAAGATAAGATAGTATTTGGTGGGAACGGGGTGACCTCAGGCAAGTTGTGGACTCGGTCTAATTTTAACCTCTCTCAGGCAACAATTTTGTTGAGGCAAGGGTGGGGTTTAAAACGTCGTTCTACCTCACATTAAACAGACATGGCAGACAGCACTTGCTGGCCAATCCCGAGTGTGCTAAGAATTACACTAATAACCAATTTAAGATTATCAATCAGGGTCGCAATGTGGCTCGTTCACGCTTGCTAGAAGCTACATATATTCATACACAGGGACCTGTTCTCTGCAGGCAAAAGGAACATGGCCAGGCATTGTGTGTGTGGGGTGGGGGGGTGGGGGGGTTAGTGCATTCTTCATGGCAACATCTTGACCAATTAGAGTTAGTTTGTTAGTTTGCCAACCAATCAGCACCATTTTCTCACGCAGTATAAAAGTTGCGACAGCAAGTTTCATTAGCAAGTTTCTTTTTTAGCAAGATGTGATGTCACATGCTCACAAAGTTGCACAACAGATGAAATCTGTACATTCTCAAGAGCAGTGATTCTTGAGTTATGATAACAAGACCGTCAGGTTAACAATGTTTTATTGAGATTATTTTTGTCTGCTCCAAAAGATAGACAGGCGGATATTTCAAAAACCATCATTAAATTTTCTTCTTTTTCTACCCCTACTAGCCACTTGCAGTGGGATGGGCGAAAAGGTATTCCAAATATAAAAAGATGTCAATGGGGAGGACAGAAATAGAAATTTTACAGGAGTACTATATATTCTATTTAAATCAGAGGGCAAAAAAAATAGAAATGCCAATTCAATTGCAATATTTTCCACTTCAACTTTTATCAGTCCCAGGATTTCAAACCTCGCATTGTCTTCAGTCTTGGGCTCCTCTGTGATCCAAAAGATTTTTAAATTTTTGCCATCGCGTAACCACTTTTTAATCTATCACATCGTCTCACCAGTCCTCTTCAACCTTGCCAATCGCCAACAACAACCTGCACTTACATAGCTTTATCTTAGAAAATATGCCCAAGGCGATTCATTGTGGAGACAGATCGGGTATCAAGTAGTAATTGGGAGGTGGCCAAAAACGTAGTGCAGGAGATGAGTTTCAGGTGGCTTTTGATGAGGGTTTAGGGAAAGCAGTGGAAAAGGGGAGATGTCAAGGAAGTGAGTTTTTTATTTCCTAATTCTTTCATGGGATGTGGGTGTCGTCGGCGAGGCCAGCATTTGTTGCCCATCCCCAATTGCCCTTGAGAACTGAGCGGTTTGCTAGGTAATTCCAGACGACAGATAAGAGTCAACCTCATTGCTGTGGGTCTGGAGTCACGTGTAGGCCGGACCACGCAAAGATGATAGATATCCTTCCCCAAAGAACATCAATCCCTAAACGGCAGCAATCGCTGATAGCTGTACTCCAGATTTATCAGCTGAATTTAAATTCCACCAGCTGCCATGGTGGGATTTGAACCCCTGGCCCTGCAGCATTAGCCTGGGCCTCTGGATTACTAATCCAATGACATCACCACTACTCCACCATCCAGAGGCCAATGGTTGAAACTTGATCACCAGCTGCAAGTTGAGGACGCAAAAAAAGAATGGAGCAAGAAAGTATGAAAATATGGAAGCAGATCTGAAAATGAAAATCTTGCATTTCTGCAGCATCTTTCACAACCTCAGGACAAATCAAGGAGCTATTGAGCACAGCAGGCTCCCTCAAACTGCAATGTGATAGTGACCAGATAATCTGTTTTACTAATATTGGTTGAGGTATAAATGCTAAGTAGGACACCAGGGAGCACTCCCTGCTCTTCTTCAAAATAGTGCAATAGGGTGTTTCATGTTCAAAGAGAACAGGCAGGGCCTCGGATTAATGTCTTATCCAACAAACAGCAGCTCCAGCAGTGCAGTACATCCTCAGTACTGTACATCCTCAGTAATGAATTGGACTGTCACAATTTCATAATCTCAACATGATGGGCTTTGCCCTTACCAAAAAGACATACGATTTTTTTACTGGATAGATGGCCAAAATGAAATATATTGGGTTTTTTTTTAGCCATCCCATTCACTTTCCTGCACGCAGTCATAACGAAAAAAAATGAGACCAATAGAGGGGACCACACTGTAACAGATGAAAAGGGATGAGCAACAGAAACATCATCAAATCATAGAATTAGAGGTACAAACAAAAATAAAAGCAAATTACTGCGGATGCTGGAAATCAGAAATAAAAACAGAAAATGCTGGATAAATTCAGCAGATCTGACAGCATCTGTGGAGAGAGAAACAGAGTTAATGTTTCGGGACCATGTGACTCTTCTTCAGAACTGAAGAGTCATGTGGACTCGAAATGTTAACTCTGTTTCGCTCTCCACAGAAGCTGCCGGACTTGAGTTTTTCCAGAATTTTCTGTATTAAAAATACATTTGGTTGAAATTGGTCTGAAAACTTTGACAGCCCTAGTGTACCTTTGGGCACAGGTAAGAGCTGTAACCAACCAGTCTCAATACTGTTCTTATTGTCCATTTCTTTCTTCCCCCTGCTCTCTCTCTCTCTCTTTGGAATTCCACACCACAGCAGTTTTAAGTGCATTCCTTCATGCTGTATGCAATTGCAATCAGCGTGCCCCTTCGGCATAGGTCTGTGGGCCAAAAAATGAGCGAGTGTTCTACATATATTAGATCACCAGATGGACAAGGATTAACTCAATTTCTGTTACTACTGTGACCTGATATCAACAGCTGCTATCCCCACCAATGCTACTTAATCTGGAATTCAAAAACTTTTTAAAAATGTTTTGTATTAGTCATAAAAGAAATTATGCAGCAGTAAATTAGGAAATCACATTTTTTATGGTGCTTTCCTTAACGTCATATTTCAATTTCCGATAGAGAGAGAAACAAATAGAGAAATAAAAGTGAGCAAGGGAGATAGAGATAAAGGAAACGTACATGGAAAGAGGAAGGGAAAAGAGAGGAGGGCAGAGACAGAGGAGGAAGATGTGTGAGCACAGAAAAGCGAGAGAGAGAGAAAGCAAGGGGGGGGGAGAGAGAGAAAGCGAGGGGGGGAGAGAGAGAGAAAGCGAGGGGGGAGGGAGAGAGAAAGCGAGGGGGGGGGAGAGAGAAAGCGAGGGGGGAGGGAGAGAGAAAGCGAGGGGGGAGGGAGAGAGAAAGCGAGGGGGGAGGGAGAGAGAAAGCGAGGGGGAGAGAGAGAGAAAGCGAGGGGGGAGAGAGGGAGAAAGCGAGGGGGAGAGAGGGAGAGAGAGAAAGCGAGGGGGAGAGAGAGAGAGAAAGCAAAGGGAGGAGAGAGAGAGAAAGCAAAGGGGAGAGAGAGAAAGCGAGGGGGAGAGAGAGAGAAAGCGAGGGGGAAAGGGAGAGAGAAAGCGAGGGGGAAAGGGAGAGAGAAAGCGAAGGGGAGGGAGAGTGAAAGCGAAGGGGAGGGAGAGAGAAAGCGAAGGGGAGGGAGAGAGAAAGCGAGGGGGAGTGAGAGAGAAAGCGAGGGGGAGAGAGAGAGAAAGCAAAGGGGGAGAGAGAGAGAAAGCGAAGGGGGGAGAGAGAAAGCGAGGGGGAGAGAGAGAAAGCGAGGGGGAGAGAGAGAAAGCGAGGGGGAGAGAGAGAAAGCGAGGGGGAGAGAGAGAAAGCGAGGGGGAGAGAGAGAAAGCGAGGGGGAGAGAGAGAAAGCGAGGGGGAGAGAGAGAAAGCGAGGGGGAGAGAGAGAAAGCGAAGGGGAGAGAGAGAAAGCGAAGGGGAGAGAGAGAAAGCGAGGGGGAGAGAGAGAAAGCGAGGGGGAGAGAGAGAAAGCAAGGGCGAGAGAGAGAGAAAGCGAGGGGGAGAGAGGAGAAAGGGAGAGAAAAAGAGAAGGGGACAGGAAAGAGGATAGAAAGAGAAGAGAAAAACGGGAGAGGGCAAAAGCCTCCAAAGAAGAATGAGAAGAGGAGCAGGGGATGGAGAGGAGAGGAGAGGGGGCAATGAGGGACGGTGAGGGACAGGAGCGGGGGCAATGAGGGACAGGAGTGGGGGTCGGTGAGGGACAGGAGCGGGGGACAGTGACGGACAGGAGCGGGGGACGGTGACGGACAGGAGCGGGCGGGGTGGGGGAGAGAGAGTCAGACAGAATTTGCTGTCTTTGTAAAATCTTACCCATCTCAGGGACAGCTAGGATTGTGTATAGTACACAACACAAGCCATAAACTGCCACTTTCCTGAATCTTGGCCATGTCGACCTCGGTTACAGTGACCTTAGTTTTCTTCTTTGTAGTGCAGTTCTAAGTGGAATAGTAAGGCAGACCTAATGTACCTGCCTCAGGGAAAGCAATATATCAGAGTCTGCCTTCATGCGCTTTTCCTAGTCATGGATGACTGGCTATGTGGATATGCTGTGCCTCAAACAGAATGAATACTTACACGCCTGGTCCTGGATTAGGGGATTTGGTCAGGGGAGGGGAAGGGGGCGAAGAGGAAGGGAGTGAGCATCTTAGCTAATGTGATAGTCCTTTGCAAACTGCAGTAACTACCTTAACAGATCAGCACTGAGGAGCTAAACAGACTCAGACCTTAATGAAGGGTTAGGGTGTTCAGTGTAGCTCCATTCTGCTATCACCATATTAATTGAACTCACATGTACACATGCAGAATGGCCAGCTGGGAAACTGCACCCCATCAAAGATCAGAATATTCAGGGATGGACAAAGAAAAATTATCGTGTGGGGCAGAAAAGAGAGGAGAATTGAAAAGGAACTTACAATTTAGAAACACCTTTTGTGACCTCATGTTATTACAAAGCTTTATACACCCAATTAAGCATTCTTTCCAAATACAGTAATTGCTGTGCCGCAACGTAATGAAACATAGCAGCTAATTTACGCATAGCAAGATCCCACAAACTGCAATCAGAAAATGGTCAGATAATCTGATTTTTATGCGATGTTGATTGGGAGATGAAATTTGGCCACAACTCAAAGAGAACTCCTCTGCTGTTCACTGAATAATGTAGTGTCACTTGATCTTTAATGTCCTCCTGATTCTCGTTTTAATGTCTCAACTGAAAGACAGCACCCCCCGACAGTGCTGGACTGGATTACACGCTAAAATCTCTGAATTGGGGTTTTGACGCCACAATCTCTGAAGACCCAGAGGAAAGAGTGATACGTCCGAGCCACCGCTCAGATTCCCAGTTACAGTGTTTCTTGGACATACTGCTATTACCATTCTCGGGATAGGTGCTGCCTTGTGGGCAATGAGCTGGAGGTTTGTCAAATCACTGCTGCTTGTGGCTGTTGCTTTCTGCAAAGGTTTAGACAGCAGCTAAACTGTGCTGGGAGACCTCGGCAATGGGCATTGCAGTCAGGCCCACGGTGGGGCACATTCCCATTGCCATATCTGGTATGTCTGGAGGGCTAACTGACTGGCTGCCGTGCAGTCACAGGTTGAGAAGGTATCCTCGGCTCAGCTCAGCATAGTTTCAAAAACCAGAAGCAAATATAAACCACCCTAAGCAATCAATGAGGACAAATACACCATCGATGAAACCTCTGGAAGAGACAGGTACAATATAAGAAGAGAGGACTGATTTCCATTACATTCCAGATTGCTCCCCAACTTCTAATCTCATGCAGAAAAAGAGATCAGGGCAGCACCACAGTTTTGCACTGACCTTAGCAAGTCTGGGCAATTTACTTTGCTGTTGCTACCAGCGGCACAAACTCCCTTACTCTATACCCAATCAAAAAGCAAAAGCAGGCCTGTAAAACCACAAATGAATGGCTCTGCTGGTAAACTCACCCCCTGGCATGCAACTGAAACACACTGGTCAGGAAAAATGAAAAGGAACGTGAAGGTACATAGCGCCTTTCATGACACCGCACAGTGCTTTACAGCCAATGAAGTACTTTTAAAGTGTGGTCAATTGTGAAAGGAGGCAGCCAACTTGCACACAGCAAGGTCCCACAAACCGTGTGATAATGACCAGATAATCTGTTTCTAGTGATGTTGGTTGAGAGATAAATATTGGCCAGGACACCGGGGAGAACTCCCCTGCTCTTAAGTATTGCTGAAAAAAGACATACTGTCGATGATTTTCACCTTGCACTCACCAGAGCAACACAAGAATGCCAAATTTCAAACAACCACAACAATTTGTACTACAGGAAAAGAGGGTGCTGACTGGTTGGCGAGTCGACTCTGATTGTCGTGGCAAATGCAACAAGGAACTATAGGCTCCCCAAGCTCCCAGATAATTCAAACTAGACGCAAGGCTTGAACATATTCCTTTTGTTTGCAAAGAACAGGTCCCTGTGCATGAACGTATGTCGCTTTTCACAAGCGTAAATGAGCTCCTGCTGTTCTTCCAAAATGTGTCATGGAATCTTTTACATCCACCTGAGAGGATGAATGAGGCATCAGTTTGACATCTTGCCTGTCAGCATAGACTAAGCATTCCAGGATGGGACTTGAATCCACAACCTTCTGACTGAAAGACGAGAGTGCTACCACCGAGCAACGGCTGAGGCTGGAGGATTCCAGCCTTGATCCCCAGTCTGCACTGAGCACATCGATCGCAGACACGATCGTGTCAAGCACATAGTAATCAATGGGTACCGTGAAGAGCCGGGGTGGGTGTGTGTGTGTGTGTGTGTGTGGGGTGGGGGGGGGGGGGGTACAAGAAAAGGGAATGCAGATAAATTCCAGCCAGTGATTCTATTGGCTGTGTAGAACAAAGACGGAGGACACAATCAGATCTCACTGTAATGCATCCCCATGAGCAAACAGACTGGAACTGCTGCTACCTGGGCTCACAAATGTACAAAACAATCACTTGGCAAAGGTGCCAGAGTAAATGGCACAACAATCAGTTCCTCCAGACACACACACAATTTTCCTTCTTGGTATTTTCACTTGCAAGAGATTACGCCCACAAAGGTTTAATACACTTCGCATCACGTTTCACCGAAATCCTTGTGAAAACGTTTAGAAATCATGTGTAACCACAGCAGATTCTTTCTGATGTACGCAGCATCTGTCTTAGAAGATGTGATCGTCAAATGGGTTAAAAGTTTCAATAAGTACTGGGCCCAAAGTTTTGATTACAACACTTTCTTGAGTTGTTGGGAAAGAGGGGTTGTTTTATTGCCCAGACAGTTCCTCTTGTTGCTCTGTCAACGTTTATCAAGTTAATGATTGATAATTGCTGGGGAAGGGACGTTTTCTGCTTCTGGTAAAATTTTCTGAGGGGGTTGTTTGCAGCTGACACTGACTGCAGAATCCACATTAAGCTTGCTCCAGCTCCCCCTTGATTCATTTTTAAAATTCTGAACATATTTTTGTTTCTCATTGTTTAGTTGCCCTCCACCGATCCAGTCATGCTGCACATCGTTCTGGAGCAAGAGTGAAACGCTCTTTTTAGTCACTGGTACTCAGTCATCAGTCTCTGAGATATCCACAAGTGCCCTGGAGTATATCACTTACCTTTCTCCCACTCCCACTAGCCTAGATGGTGCAGACAAGACCAGGAATGTGCCTGGGGAGGGGAGGTAATTACTAGAAGGTGCCTGCACCACACTGCTGCATAATGCATTGTATTGTTAAAGAATGCTTTATTGTGCACAAGTGCTTAAGCTGATTAACTTTCTCAAAGTACAAAGGCTTTGTTGTAATTGAATCGCTTTTTGCACTGTCTGGGTTATTAATAGCTTAAGGAGGCTGTATTAGCAGAAGTCTAAAGATACAGATGCCCTGCCCATTGTCTGTAATTTGTGCTTTACACACTCTCATTCATTTTTATCTATAATCCAATTAAAACAAGGTGCTTTGAAGAAGTTCAAATTAATTTACTACCAGCAACAATAACTTGTCATAAAGATGGCAAGTGCGAGGAATACTTAGCAGGTCAGGCGGCATCAGCGGCAAGAGAAACAGAATTAATGTTTCAGGTCAATCCCATTTTTCAAAGAAGAGCATAGTCTCCTGGCCAATATTGATCCTTCAACCAACATCACTAAAACGGATTATCTGGTTATCATCATGCTGCTTGCAAGTTCCCACAGAGAACGATGAGATAAATGCCAGATAACCAGGATGCATAAATGCTGGCCAGGACACTGGGGAGAACTCCCCTGGCCTTCTTCAAAACAATGGCCCAGGTCTTCCAGTGTCCGGACAGTTGGAGAACGGACGCAGCTTGGAAGGTGCATTACCCTTAGGAGGTCCCAAGTTTCAACTTCAGATGTGCAGTTCCCCTGCTCCTGGGGTCCCTCCAAAAATGTCTCCAATTCCGAGTTACAGTCAGAGACTTTGGAGGGTTCCAACTCAGTTAACTGGATAGTTACCCAGGGAAAAAAACCATGTCTAATTTCTGGGTAACTATACAACTGTCACTCTTAACACACCACTGACATCCCCTCAACTCCCATTTCGACCCTCTGACTACCCCCCACCCCAGACCTCCAACACTCTGACCTCCCCCAACGATCCCCCTCCCCCACCCCCGCCGACCCTCTGCCTTCCCCCTGACCCTCTATCGACCCTTCGGCTCCCCTCCGACACAACCCCGGCCCGGCCTCCCCACTCTGCCACAACAACCACCCTACCCCTCTCTGCCACAACATGTAACCTGCCCACTTATCTCACTCACACACTCTTTTATTAACACACTGAGGAGCTATTTAAATGTCCCAAAGCTTTTCAGCGTGCTAGTGAATGAAGATTTATCAAAACATGGCAGCTAGTGCCATAAAAAGGGAGTGTGGCTTGGCTTCCCCCAACAATCCGGCACAACGAAGAAGGACTCTGAGAACAGTTATGCTCTGCATTTCTGAAGAGACCCAGTTGTAAATTCTGGGCCTGAAATACAGAGCTCCAACGTGGTGTGAAAAAATAGGAGCGGAATGGCAATCCAATGGTGATAGCCGCTCCTCAGAAGATTCAGCCCAGTGCCTTTTACATCCATCTGAGAAAGCAGACTCAGTTTAACGTCTCATTCGAAAGACGGCACCTCCAACAGTGCAGCATTCCCACACTACTGTGCAGAGGTGTCAGCCTAGATTTTGGGCTCAAGTTCCTGGATTGGGATTTGACTGAGTCACAGTGACACAGCAGAAACCGAACAGGTATCCTGTAATTCATACAGATGTCGTTATTAAAATTATTCCATGGAACTGAGCCATGTTGACCAGGAAGAAAGAAAGAAAAAGAACTTGCACTGATATAACACCTTTCACAACTTCATAAAGGACTCTGGGTCATTCTGACGTTGTGAAAGGCACTAGTTAAATGTAATTAATTTTTTTCTGTTTGGTTGAGCAGTGACCAGTGATGATCACGGTGCCAATGGGAAACTCAAAACCTACTCAGCCTGAGCCAGTGACAGTGTCCGTGAGTGATGATCTTCAAAACAAATTAAACTCGTAAAATTCAGTCAACATGGGCCTTGGAGATTTATGGGAGGAGGACGGAATTGCCAATGAGCCAGGTTTAGGCACATAGCCAGTTAAATCCTGAGTAAAACAACAAATTGGGTTTCTGCATTCATTCAAGAGGCAGCCAGACATCTTTACACAAATGTCACACATTCCATTACCAGTTGGCTGGCTAAGCCACTTGAAAATAAATATTTTTGTGGCAGAAGGAGTTTGATGCATTCACCTCTCCCCTCAATCAGGTTAAACTCCTCATACTCAAAAGGGTTACAGTGACAAAGGAGTTAAAATGTTTATATGTTATAAAAACAACAGTCCACAATCCAGGACCAATATTTATATTTCTACCAATAAAAACGAAAGGGAGGAGAACATGCATTAAAAAAAATGATGCAGTCATTAAGATCTATCTGCTCCTTAAAGAAGCAGGAGCTGAATGATATACACTTCATGTCATCGTATCAGGAAAAAACTCCTGTCATGTGATGCTGGGTCAGCCTGGCTGTAGCACAAACAACATGGACCCCTTTCCAACCAGCCCAGGCGACTGTTAAACTGCCTGTCTGCAAGTGCTTTTTTCCCTTATTCTTTAATGCAAGGAGGCGTGGTGCAGTCATGCGCCATCCTTTTCATTCAAAGCAAGTCCTTTCCGACCTGTTCACGCCACCGGTTAAGGCGATTAAAGCTGCTCTCCAAAGGTACTCCAGTCCTTACTAATCCAGAACAGGAAACCGGCTCAACAACAGAACCGCCCTCAGCCTTAGCCAATATGTTCAGGCCTGAGGTAGGACCCCTCAAAGGGCTTCTCCTATCTCTGCGTGAACCAACAGCTATTAACCCTTCAGTAGCTTTCAACCCTGTGCAGAGTATGGAAAAGGTTACTAGACAAAATCAAAGACCTATCTACTTAATGTGTCACAAATGATGAATAGATTTCAATATGCTTAGCAAAATAAAAAACTGCAAATGAACTTTGTACCACTAAAAGATATTTACTTTTAAAATAAACCCCCTTAAAATATCCCCCAGCGCTCTCTTCCCTCTTTTGATCCTCCTGTACAGTTCCTAGTCTGAAATGGCAGACAGGCAGCCTGTTCATGGCCTCTGCCAATAATAAATATCTTTACCCAGCCGCCAGAGGTGGTCTTTAGAGTAAATGCATTAATTCCGAGGGCAGAGGCACCAACACAGGAGCCTGATCCCCAAGTCTGCTGCCCTTTTGCTGATGGCACCTCCACTGAAAAACAGGCATCAGCGAAAGAAAGAAGTTTTATTAGAAACTCTGCAGCAGCTTCAGGAACTACAAGAATGTGCCTCTCAAATCCATCAGCAGTTTTATATTCTTGGGTGCCATCACTGGAATAGCAAAAAATGCACCAACCCTCAACAGTTTTAGAACCACATCTCCGCCCTACATTCGCAGAGGACAGCACGCACGTGTTGTCAGCTTTTTTTTTAAAATCCTTTCGTGGGCCACGGGTGGCGTCAGCATTTGCTGCCCATCCTGCATTGCCCTCGAGAAGGTGGTGGTGAGCCGCCTTGAGGAACCCGGAGAACGTGCAGTTAGGGCAGAGGGTTTCAACTCAGCAAGTTACCAATGACATGGCCAAGGTTCAACAAATCAATGCCACCAAAATCATAGGAGCAAACTAGGCCCAATCGCAAAGTTAAGTAGCTGAGAGAGGCCATTCAGCCCCACAGAAACCTACAGTTCTAGCCCAGCCCTCTCACCACTATAATGATGGCTTGAGGTTTGGGTGCCACTAGAGTTTTTAACTCCTCCGATTCGAATGCAGTACGATTGCCCTGCTGGAGTCCTCCTCGTGGGGAACTCAAGATCAGAATTCCTCTACTGTGAACCCCTCCAGGGTCAAATAGCCTGCCAACGGTCTGGCTGAAGGATTCATTGATTCAAGCTGGCTTGTGAATGGCTCACTACCTTTACAAGAAAGCACGGAGTGGGGATCATTTGATTTTCTTTTAGCTTTTATTTAATGTACAATACAAAATTAAAAGTTAAAATGTGTTTCATTCACCAGCAACAGGAGACGTCGTATGGCCATTTTTGCAACTTCTAGATAAATCTGGCTATTCACAGCTGTTACGCGCTTGGTTAAGAACGAAACATCCAAAGTATGATAGCTGTTGTGTCTGAAGGCTGGTGCTTATTGCACGTGATTTTCTAATACATTCTTCACATTTAATTTGATCGTACGGCAGAAGGACACAGCATTCAAAATTGGTTTCGGAAGTGAAGGCTGCAACTAGCCAGTTAAGGAATGCTCATGCTCGCTGGCCAGCGCTTAGCCCAAGTGCAAAGCAAGCAATGCACAAGAGTTAGACTAACGGATGGGCCTTGCAATCCTGCAAATTATCTAGCCCATAGAGAGTGAGTATGTGTAGGCAAAAAACACAGATGATCGATATCTTCTGAAACACAACATGGTGTGACCAAACAATGGCAGCTGACCATTTGAACTGAATCCTGGATAGGTGGATCAATTGAAGGAAGTAACATTTAGTCCTACAGAGCCATAAACTGACACAGAAAAAGGCTATTCAGCCCATCTTTCCTGTGCCAGTTCTTTGAAAGAGCTACCCAATTAATCCCACTCCCCTCTGCTCTGTCCCCACAGCCCTGCAAATTCTTTTCTCTCAAATATTTACCAATTCGTTTTTGAAAATTATTATTCAACCTGCTTCCAACTCATGGTGAGGTGTAGCTCTACAGATGCCTGGATTCCAGGACCTGAACACAAAAATCCAAGCTGGCACTCCGGTGCAGTACCGAGGGAGTGCTGCACTGTCACAGGCACCATATCTCATATAAGATGTTAAACAGCCCTCCCAGGCAGACATAAAAGATCCCATGGCACTAATTCGAAGAAAAGATCTCGGTTCCTGGCTGTGATCTAACAACCCCTTCTGAGACCGTCAGGGTGGGGAAACAGGACCAGACTCCTCCGTGTTGCCTGCAGGCAAATGGACTGCTAACATTCATTGTCTAAGTAGACATACACACAATGGCTATTTGTGAGAGTTAGTAGAGAGTAAGAGGCACTCGTGAACCCATACACCCCCACCTTTAAAGGAGCCTTCTGGGGATTCTGAGCTACAGCCAACGATTCACGGAACAACTTCCATATGTTTTCAACAAAAAAAATCTGGCAGAGTTGTCAAAATTTTAAGGAGTTTTTTTTTTAAACCTGCTCAAACTTTCGTTAATCCAGATACGGCAACTCTGATGCTGAGTGGGAAGTCAAGGATGTTATATAAAGGACATGTTTCTTACCACACACCATCCCATCCAGTTTAAGGGTGTGGTTATAATGCAACCTCAGCATCATTGCCACAAATTGCAGGACCCCCTGGAAGAGAGAGGGGAGGATAGAGCGGTCTAGGATTGCTTGACACTGCAAGGAGTAAAGCTCCGACGTGGCATAAAACTCAGTTTTGAAGTGAAGAAGAGCCCCGACCTTGAGTTATTTTGAGTTTGCAGGAACTCCCGCCTACACTCTCCAAACCTTAGCATCTGGGAGAGCTCTGCAGATGCATCGGCACAGCAGCCTATTCGGTCCATTGTGCATCTACCAACTCCATGAAAGTGCTCTCCATTTCATCCACTCCCCTGCTCTTTCCCCCACAGCCCTGTATTTTTTTTTCCCCAGTTCAAGTATTTATCCAACTCGCTTTTGAAAACTATGATTGAATCTGCTTCCGATACCCTTTCAGGCAGTGCATTCCAAATCACAACAACTCACTGCTTAAAATAATCTCCTCCTCTCCTTGATGAAAGCAAAGAACTGCGGATGCTGGAAATCTAAAACAAAAACAGAAACAGAAAAAGAAATACCTGGAAAAACTCAGCAGGTCTGGCAGCATTGGTGGAGAAGAGCACAGTTGACGTTTCGAGTCCTCATGATCCTTCAACAGAACAAAGTAAAAATAGGAAAGGGGTGAAATATAAGCTGGTTTAAAGTCGGGGGGGGGGGGGTGTTGTTGGGACAAGCAGCCAGTAATAGGTGGAGATAACCAAAAGACGTCACAGACAATAGGACAAAGAGGTGTTCAAGGTGGTGTTATTATCTAAAGGAATGTGCTAATTAAGAGTAGAAAGCAGGACAGACAAGGTACAGATAGCTCTAGTGAGGGTGGGATGAAGGAATACTAAAAGGACTAAAAGGTAGAGATAAACAATGGGTGAAAATACATTTAAAAATAATGGAAATAGGTGGGAAAAGAAAAATCTATATAAATTATTGGAAAAAACAAAAGGAAGGGGGAAGAAATGGAAAGGGGGTGGGGATGGAGGAGGGAGTTCAAGATCTAAAATTGTTGAACTCAATATTCAGTCTGGAAGGCTGTAAAGTGCCTAGTTGGAAGACAAGGTGCTGTTCCTCCAGTTTACGTTGAGCTTCACTAGAACAATGCAGCAGGCCAAGGACAGACATGTGGGCATGAGAGCAGGGTGGAGTGTTGAAATGGCAAGCGACAGGGAGGTCTGGGTAATGCTTGCAGACAGACCAAAGGTGTTCTGCAAAGCGGTCACCCAGTCTGTGTTCGGTCTCTCCAATGTAGAGGAAACTGCATTGGGAGCAACGAATGCAGTAGACCAAGTTGAGGGAAGTGCAAGTGAAATGCTGCGTCACTTGAAAGGAGTGTTTGGGCCCTTGGACGGTGAGGAGAGAGGAAGTGAAGGGGCAGGTGTTGCATCTTCTGCGGTTGCATAGGAAGGTGCCATGGGAGGGGGTTGAGGAGTAGGGGGTGATGGAGGAGTGGACCAGGGTGTCCCGGAGGGAATGATCCCTACGGAATGCCGCCCAGAGGGTGGTGTTGGGGGGGGGTTGAAGGGAAGATGTGTTTGGTGGTGGCATCATGCTGGAGTTGGCGGAAATGGCGGAGGATGATCCTTTGAATGCGGAGGCTGGTGGGGTGATAAGTGAGGACAAGGGGGCCCCTATCATGTCCTCCTCTCCTTCACTGATTCTTCTTCCAATTATCTTAAATCTGTGTCCTCTGCCTAGAGACCTTCCAGCTAGCAGAAACCTTATCTGCTCTATCACAACCTTTCCTGATTTTGAACACATCTATTAAATTATTCCCTTAACCTTCCCTGCACTAAAGAAGAACAAGCCCGCTTCTCCAGTTTCTCCACATAACTGAAGCCCCTCGTCCCTAGCACCAGTTTGGCAAACCCTCCGTGCACCATCTCCAAGATGTTGCCCTCACCACAGCAACTGGGCTCAGCATAAATGCAACATTAGATATTTTGCCAAGATCCAAAGAGAACTGGTCCAGGGAATTAAAAAAAAAATCATACTTTTGACAACCACGAGTGGAGAGAGATAGGAGAGGAGTCACGCTGATGGATTACTGCGGTACAGTTGTATAGCTTCTAATCTAGCACTCCAGAAACTGGATTAATAAACAACAGTAAAAGTGCTGCCAATTGTCAGATTGGCATAACAATCCAACAAATGTCCTTTTGGGGGGTGGGGGGGTGGATTTTTCACCCTGTGGATGGTGGGTGTCTGGAAGTCGCTGTCCTGTTTGATGGTTGAGGCAGAAACCCTCAACTCACTTTAAAGATACCTGGTGCTGCAGCCTGAAAGGCTACGGACCGGGTGCTGGAAGGTGGGGTTAGGATAGGTGACTCGTTTTTTTCAGCCGATGCAGGCACGATGGGCTGAATGGACTCTTGCTGTGCCGTGACCTTTCTATGGTTCTATGGAAAGAAACCTGCCTATCCTTACCCGGTTTGGCCCATACGTGACTCCAACTTTGACACCCATATATATATGGTTGACCCTTAAATGCCCTCCCAACCCGGTTGTGCAAGCCACTCGTTTATATCAAACACAAGAAGATGGCCCACCGCAACCTTCTCGAGGCAGCTAGAGATTGGCAATAATTGCTGGCAACGCCCACACCCAGAGAATGAATTTATTTTTATTTATTTTTCTTACAAAACACTTGCCGTTGTAGCAGGTGCTCCGCACACTAGAAAACTGCCAGCTGCAGCATTTGATATTTTATGGCCTAAGACAGTACATGCTGTTAAAAGATACTGGGCGTGATAAAATAATTGCAGACATTAACACATGGAAATTACAGTTCTGTTTCTGCAGCTTTCATGCAGGATAATAGAGGGCTGGCTGTGGAGTTACAAGGCAGTAATTGAATCGAGCGGTTTGGAGGAAGTCGTAAACCTAAATAGGCAAACTTCAGTAGGTTACGAAACTTCAGGCAAACTACAAGATTAAATAATCTTCCTCTAACTCACCACCAGCTAGCTTATTGCGATTCTGCATGGAATGTGTGAACTATGCATTTTTTTTTAAAAACAATTCATACATTTTGCCAGAGTACTGAGCAGCAGAGGGATGTGGATGAGGAAGTAATAAACTGACCCAGAGAGTACGGCGGAAGGTCACTGGTTTATATTATTAAAAAAAGGGGGAGAAATGGACAGAACACAATCACAAAAGTGAAATTCCAGGGACTTCATGTAATGAAAATTGGCATTGCTTATTTAGCAACAATTAGCCTTTTGCCCCAGTGATAAAGAACCAAGGAGATCATTCTGCCCATCTTTGTCAGAGCAATCCCATAGCCTTGGATCTTCCTCTGGTTCAAATATTGAACTATTTGACTCTTTAAAGATGGGACCACCTCCAATGGCAAGACATGCCCTGATGTGTCAAAACTGAGAAGAAATTCCTCCAAATGTCCCTTACTGTTAGTGACCAGCTTTACAATGCTGATCACTCGTCACTGATTCCCCATCCAGAGCCTTTCCCCCCACTCACCCCATCAAAATGCTAAGTAGCATAAAAACCTCGATTAAGGGGACTCAATCTTAAATTAGGCCAAACCTGAATGAGTAAACTCAAAGCACTTTTTTCTACACATGCTGCAGGGAAAATCTGGAATTCTCTCCCCCAAAATGCTCAGTCAAATACATTTTCAATACTAAGATCAAAGGGTTTTTAGGCAGGGACATCAAGGGGAAGCAGTGGTGTTGTGGTAATGTCACTAGGCTATTAATCCAGGGGCCCAGGCTAATGCTCTGGGGACAAGAGTTTAAATCCCACCACAGCAGCTGGTGGAATTTAAATTCAATTCATAAATTTGGAATATAAAGCTAGTCACAGTAATGGTAACCATGACAACTATCATCAATTGTTGTAAAAATCCATCTGGTTCATGAATAGAAGGGATTCTGCCATCCTTACTCAGTCTGGCCTACACGTGACTCTTAATTGCCGTCTGCAATAGCCACGATTAGGTGTGGGCAAAAATGCTGGCCTTGCCAGCAACGCACACATCCCATAAAATAATAAAATAATTATAAGATTACTGTTAACAAGCATCAATGGAAGTAGATTTGTCCGCGATGCCTAATACTCATTTACTGCTCACTGTGTAGGCTCTGTCTTCTCATTTAAGGAAGGACATTCTTGCCTTAGAGGGGTTGCAATGAACGTTCACGACAATGATTCCTGGGGTGAGGGGGGGGGTTATCCTATGAAAAGAGGTGGACTAGAAAGGGTCTATATTCCCTGGGCTTAAGGCGAATGAAAAGTGATCTCATTGAAATGCATAAAATTCTTACAGAATTTGACATAGTAAAAGATGAGAGGCTTTATTCCTGCCCGGCTGGAGTCTAGAATGAGGGTTCATAGTCTCAGGGTGAAGGGGTCATCCATTTAGGATTAGGAATGAGATAAGAAGAAATTTCTTCACCCAGAGGGTTGTGAGTCTTTGAAATTCTCTACCCTAGAGGGCTGCAGGTGCTCAGGTCATTGAGTATATTCAAGAATGAGCTTAAAAGGTTTGTGGTCCCTACCGGAATCAAGGGGTAGGGTGGGAAAGTTGAGTTGAAGTAGATGATCAGTCATGATCGTACTAAATGGTGGAGCGGGCTCAAGGGGCCGAATGGCCTAATCCTGCTCTGATTTCTTATGTTCACAAATGGGAAAGGAGCCCACCCAGCACACGTGGGAGGGTCATCAGGAGGAGGTGGAGGAAAATCCTAGGCTGATATTATGTGTAATAAATTGACAGCCATTCCAACCCCCTGGAAAGTGCAGTGAGCAAGCGAGCTTTTTTTAAAAAAGACTTTTGAACATGAACGCAAAACATCAGCAACATTGCAAAGAAGCAGAAAGAGGGTGGAGTAAAACGAGAAACGCTAAATGTCAAGATGCAGACTGACCCACTGAGTGTTTCCAGCATTTTCTGTTTTTATTTCAGAATCCCAGTACCTGCAGGATTTTGCTTTTTAACCAAAGTTCAAGCTTTGGGATTTTGAAAATCTGCAGGTACCAATTCACCAGCGTTATGCAAAAGCTGCAAATATGTCTGCATTTTTTAAAATTAACATATATCAGATGAGCTCCAACTTTCAGAAGTTGCAACAGCAAATCAATTAAAAAGAACTAAAAAAAAAATTATTAGCACACTAGCAAAATTACTGCAGCAAAATTGGAACCATTATTGCTCTGTTGAACAGCCGCTTCAAAAGAAACTAAACTGTGTCACAAAGCCTAAGGCAGAAATGTCCAAACTTTGTAGGCCACTTTGATGCATGGGCTAACATGGAAACCGCAGACAGCGCATATAACATTTAAATTAATGCTCCTGTTGTCCTGCTTATTCCTCAAGATGCTGGTACTGACCCAGATCTGGGTGTGCCAATTCAGGATTCCTCCACAATGAGGCAACACCACCTCAATTCAAACAAGCTATGAAGAAAATCAGGAAATCAGGGCAAGCACAACTGGATTGCCTGAGATGCAAATGGCCAATTGCATTGCATTTTCGACACAATTGTTCTGCAAAGGTGCATGGGAGACATTCTAGGCTTGGAGCCACAAGGTTAATACCCAGTGACAGTCTGTTGGGTTTAGATGGGAAATGGAAAAGTTTATTTTAGCTTTTGAAGTATAGAGGAACGGGAATAGATCATTCAGCCCCTTGAGTCTGTTCTGCCATCGACTCAGATCGCAGTTGATCTGTCTCTTACCTCCATTTACACACCTTTGATCCATATCCCTTGATATCTCACTTAAAGAAAATCTAGCAATCTCCTTCTTGCCCCCGACATCGACAGCCTTTTGAGGGAACAGCGCTCCAGATTTCAACTGATTTCAGTGCTACAATCTTGAGAGCTGGGCAGAACTACAATTAATGTATCTTCAATTTCTGCACCTATTTCTTAATACCTGAGTGTGGAAACCAACAGATTCTGGAGGTCTGCCTGTTGTAACTCCCTTCTCAAGGGCAATTAGGGATGGGCAACAAACACTGCCCTTTCCAGCAATGCCCACATGCAAATACCAATGGTACAAGGAAACCTAAAACTAAGTCTGAAGGCAGAACCTAGTGGATTTAGGTTTTGATAGAGAAGGTAATGGAGAAAATAATGGAACACTTTTTATTTTTTCAAAATTTAAATCCACTGGGTTCCCTCTTTTAACTTATTTTTAGGTTTCCTTGTACCATTGGTATTTGGTTGTCTTCTTCTACTGGGAAAACTGATGCAAAACTTTCAGCAAGCCAAGTCTGACAGAAGGTAACAGAGGCAGATCTCCCTGGGATATCCAAGAAAGAAAGCAGCACAGAAAAAGTGAATCAGAACCAATTATTCTGTTCTTTCTGGTTTAAGTTGGGAGGGTCGTGGTTCGGCATGAAGTCAACAGTAAAAGCTGCAACTTCCAGAATAGTTGAGTTACAGACTTTTTGCACTGAGAATTTATTCCGTTACTCTAACCTCCAACCTTAAGCAGCAGGGGCAGCAGTTTGGATTACTACAATTGGTCTAAGTGCCAAAGTATCAAAGCACCAACCAGCCTTTCTGCTCCTGATCACTCTTTGACGATGCTCAAAGGTGAGCCAGGTAATAGGTATTGAGCAACACCCTCACTACCCTTAGTCTCGATGTACAGATTGACGATATTCACCCTCTAGGCTCACACGTAAAGAATAGCCATTTGGATGAAGTACAGGAGGTTGTCCGTGAAACCACAGGCCAACAGAAACAGGCGCCTTCTAGATATGGGAGAATTTAAACAAAAATGCAACTCTGTGTTTATATTTTTAAACTGCAGTGACGCAGTGCCACCAACACCTTACCCAGAGTGTCAACAAACCTTCCAGGGTGATGACAACACCCTTTAGAACAACAGGTTCCATAGAATAACTTTATGTCACAGTTAAATATTTCCTTGGTGCACACTCCTACAACTTTATTGTAAAGAGTCAATATTGCCATAGAATGTTTGTTGAAGGCTGCTGCAAAAATAAGCTTCCTTGTCCCAAAGCCAGACACTAAACACAAACCATGAATTTACTCAAATTCTATGATGTTGAAAGACAGAGTAATTTCACAACGGGCTAATTATGTTGCCTCAAGTTACAGTCCTTGCACTGTGGTTAGTACAAAAGACATTCCATAAAGAATCATCTGGTGTTGAAGTTTGCGGACCTTAATGTACTTGCCTGGGACCAAGAAACGACTGCAGGTCACATTTTGTATATTTAATTATTTATCAACAAATCTCCTGTGGCGTTTCTCAAGGTGAGACAGGTGATGTTGGGTTTTGTTAACAAAAAAGTAGAAGTTTGTGACTGGGATAGCGTAATAGAGAACAAGTGAATGCCATATGCAAGGTCCAACATTTACAATTGTGGATAAAGGTGCTCACAGTGAGGCAGGGTATATGGTGAAGCCCGAACAGGAAATAGACTATATGTACAATACATATAATTAGGTACGTACAAGGTTTTTGGAATAGAAACAACAACTCCAAGAGAGGCATTTCAAATGCCTTCATTTTCTTCAGCGACTGAAAGACCTGCTATGTGTTTCCAGCAGTTCTCCCACCACTCCAGTGTTTTTGATAAACCACCCAACATCGTGACGCATTAGCTACAGATGAACGTTTAATTTTGCGGAAAGCTTTGCAAGTGTTGCTCACTTAGTCCCACTCAACTGCTTTCTGCCCCTTAGCCCTGCAATTTTCTCCTCAAGTATTTATTACAAGAATGAAGGAGGTAAACATGCACATACAGGTGTACGCTATATGCCTGAAGGCAAGGCAACATCCAAAATAGTTAGATTGTTGCAGTAAACTTTAATGGGACGAATGAGGAAGGCAAACTGTAAATTCTCAGAATAAAACTACAGGTGTGTGGTCATGTGCATGGAATGTGTATTGATTTACAGTGTTATGCACAAGTTCCAAGTGTAAGATTGGGGAATGTCAACCAACCACCTTGGTTAGGCAGATAAACATCGAGCTGCTCACTGCTTCCTAACCGCAAGTGCCTTCAAAAGGCGACATTGTCAAACTATTCTTCACGGATACATTACAGGCCTTTATCATAAATGCCACAATGAATTAACATATTTTTTCTCCATCCCCACCACCACCTTACCCTGTCAACTTCACCCCACCGTCAATGCACAGTTTGTATTTTGGGTGTAAAACCGTATCAACTACTTGATCTTACTGGTCCAAGATTCAATAATGCCTTACATAGGTAAACGTGTATGCCTTTATTTAGAAAGAACAGTTTTAAAATTATATTTGTTTATTGAAAATTAATCCCAAAAAATGTCATGAGTTCAAACCTCAGCTTCTGCTCAGGTGGTTTACTTCAGTCAAATACAACAAATGGGGAGCAATTAGAAATGTTGTTTGAAAAAAATTCATTCTTGGGAGATGCGGCATTGCTGGCAAGGCCAACATTTTTTGCTCGTCCTTAGTTGTAATTGAGAAGGTGCTGGTGAGCCGCCTTCTTGAGCTGCTGCAGTCCGTGTGGTGAAGGTACACCACAGTACTGTTGTTAGGTAGGGAGTTCCAGATTTTGACTGAGCAATGCTGAAGGAAGAGTCAACCTATGTCCACGTCGAGTTGGCACTTGACTTGGAGAGGAACTTGGAAGTGATGGTGTTTCCAAGCGCCTGCTGGCCTTATCCATCTAGGTGGTGAAGGATACAATTTTTGGATGCACTGGTAAGGCATCTTGGTAAGTTGCTGCAGTGCATCCCAATTAAACAGCCAGTGGAACAACAAGGAAACAGAAAGTGTACAAGCTATCAAATCAGCATTCCCATGAGATAGCGTTCTGGCATGGGAAGATCTCGCCATTTAGGTAAGGCAACAAGGGCAACTGGTTCACAACAACATCTTATATTTATATAGCATCATTAATGTAATAAAATGCCCCAAGGTGCTTAACAGGGGTATTATAAACAAAAGCCACATAAGAAGATATTAGGTCAGACAACCAAAAGCTTGGACAAAAAGACAATTTTAAGGAGTGTCTTAAAGGAGGAAAGCAAGGTAGAAAGGTGAAAAGTTTAGGGAGGGAATTCCAGAGCTTAGGGCCACAGCAACTGAAGGCATGGTGGTCACCAATGGTTGAGCGATTAAAATCAGGGCTGTTCAAGAGACCAGAATTAGAGAAGCACAGATATCTGAGAGGGTTGTGGGGCTGGAGAAGATTACAGAGATAGGGAGTGGTGAGACCATGGAGGAAGTTGAAAACAAAGAATGGAATTTTAAAATCAAGACGTTGCCTGACTGGGTGCCAATGTATGTCAGCAAGCAAACGGATGGTCAGTGAATGAGTCTTGGTGCGAGTTAAGGCACATGCAGCAAGAGTTTTAGCTGACCTCAAGTTTACGGAGGGTAGAATGTGGGAGGCCAACCAGGAGCATGTTGGAATAGTAAAGTCTAGAGTTAAAAAGCATGAATAAGATTTCAGCAGCAGATAAGCTGAGGCAGGGGCTAATTTGGGCAATGTTTTGGGGTGGAAATAGGCAGTCGTAATGATGGCACGACTGTGTGGCTGGAAGCTCATTTCAGGGTCAAATATGACACCAAGGTTGTAAACAGACTGTTGTCAAGGAGGGCGATGGAGTCTGGAGCGTGGGAATGAGTTTGAAGAGGGGGCCAAAAAAATGGGGAATTGCACCCAGTAGCCTAGAGGAAGCAATGTTCTTACACCCAAAATGAGCTCAATCCTAGAAACAAGGAACTTGGGAACAGTTAGATTCTTCTTCTCGAGTTCTCTGCTGAAAAGCATGTCCTTGGCAATTATTCGCCAAACCACAGCTAAGTGCCATGATTTTTTTACTATGTGAAGGTGAGAAGGTAGACCTCAGCCAGATTGAAGATCAAGCCCTGTGCTGTTATTTTTTTTTATCGTTCATGGGATATGGGCGTCTCTGGCTAGGCCAACATTTATTGCCCACTGCCCTGGTTCATGTGGCATTTAAGAGTCAACCATATGTAAGCCGGACCAGGTAAGGACGACAGATTTCCTTCTCTGAAGGACATTCGGTGACCAGATGGGTTTTTACGACAATCGGCTATGGCTTCACGGTCATCATCAGACTTTTAATTTCAGACTTTTTATTGAATTCAAATTTCACCATCTATCGTGGCAGGATTCGAACCTGGATCCCCAGAGCATTACCCTGGATCTCTGGAATACTAGTCCAGTGACAATGACACTATGCCCCCCATCATTATCATTAATCTGATCCACATGCTAGCTGCCTCGCCAACTAAGTTAACCAGCCTCCCGTTGGAAGATTAAGGGTGATTTAGTCAAAGTTTTCGAGATATAAAGGGAAACAAATAACATAGATAAAGAGAAACTATTTCCACTGGTTGGGGAGTCTTGGAGCATGGAACATAATTGAAAAATTAAGTGTCAGGTTATTCTGGAGTAAATGTGGGAACAAGAGACGACCATTTAACCCTCAAACCTGTTCCAACATCGATGAGTTTATGGCTGATCTGTAACTCCATTTACTTTAAGATAAAAGCAAAATACTGCGGATGCTTGAAATCTAGAACAAAAACAAAAATACCTGGAAAAACTCAACAGGTCTGACAGCATCTGTGGAGAGGGATACAGTTGACGTTTCGAGTCCACATGGCCCTTCATCAGAACTAAGAAATATAGAAATGAGATGAAATATAAGCTCGTAGAGGGGGGTGGGACAGATAGAGCTTGATAGGTGGCCAGTGATAGGTGGAGGCCAAGAAGAGACTGCCAAAGATGTCATAGACAAAAGGACAAAGGGATGTTGACAGTGGTGATATTATCTAAAGGATGTGCTAATGGGGACATTAAGGGTAGCAAGCAGGACAAGCTAGTGGCAGATGGCCCTAGTGGGGATGGGTGGGGGGAAGGGATTGAAATGGGCTAAAAGGTGGAGATGAAGCAATAGATCAAAATAAATTTTAAAATAGGTGGGTAAAGAAAAATATATTTGTAAAAAAATTATAAATTATTGGAAAAAGGGGGATCGGAAAGGGGGTGGGGACGGAGGAGAGAGTTCATGATCTGAAATTGTTGAACTCAATATTCAGTCCGGAAGGTTGTAAAGTGCCTAGTCGGAAGATGAGGTGCTGTTCCTCCAGTTTCCGTTGAGCTTCACTGGAACAATGCAGCAAGCCAAGGACAGACATGTAGGCATGAGAGCAGGGAAGAGTGTCGAAATGGCAAGCGACAGGGAGGTCTGGGTCATGCTTGCAGACAGACCGAAGGTGTTCTGCAAAGCGGTCACCCAGTCTGCGTTTGGTCTCTCCAATATAGAGGAGACCGCATTGGGAGCAGCGAATGCTGTAGACTAAATTGAGGGAAGTGCAAGTGAACAAAGTCTATCAAAATCAGATGTAAAATGAACTGTCAACCGTCATCTGCGGAAGAGAGTTCCAAATCTCTACCATCCTCTTTGTGTGGGAGCGTTCCTTAGCTTTACTCAAGAGTGTACTAACTCCAATGTTTAGATTATGCCCCCCCAAGTCAAACACTCACCAACAAGCAGGAATAGCTTCTCTCCACCTACCCTGTCTTATCCCAGTAATATCTTGAAAATTTTGATCCAATCACCCCTTAACCTTAAGATTCCAAGGAATGCATTCTTGATGAGTATTTTGAAATTCCTAAACAAGCAGTTTCAGGGTTGTTTTCTTTGCACAAGAAACTGACGCCCCCATATTTAACATGTATTCCTTAAACGTGACAAGAAAATTATATGCATGCTTTCAAATTTTAGTCTAAATTTCATTTAAATTATAAGTGCCTTCATCAGTAATCTTTCACAGTGCCCTTTGAAATTGTGCTTCTCCTCAACTTCCTTGTAAACAGCCCCTCCATTTGATTGGGTGTATTCAGGGCCACTGGTAAACAATTAAAGACACTCCCTGCAGAAGGCAAAAAAAAACACTGGGAGGTAAACTCAAGAACTCATTTTCATGGGATGCCTGGACATAACTCTGCAACCAAGCTGGTAGCACAACACCAGAATTCAACATACAAATTATGGAGGATTATGGCTGCGCTGTTGGAGGTGCTGTCTTTCAGGCCAGCCCTCAAAAATGGACGTAAAGGATCCCATGATTCTGTTTCAAAGAGCAGGGGAGTTCTTCCCTTGTGGTCCTGGCCAATATTCATCCGTCAATCGACATCACAAAAAATAAATACTATGGTCATTATCACATTCCAATTTGTGGGAGAAATTGGTTGCCATGTTTCCTACATTACAACAGTGACCCCACTTCAATAGTGCTTCATTGGGTGTAAAGTTCTTTGAGGTAACCTATGGTCTTGACAGGTGCTATACAAATGTAAGTCTTTAGTTGTTTATGCAAAGCAGTTTTCACCAATGCAAAGCTGGCAAATGAACTTGCTCCCAAACTCAGGGGAACTGAGAGATGTGAGACCACCTCAAGGCAAGAGTCTTGGGTCTCACACTCAATGTGGCAGAATTGCCATCTCAGGCAAAGCTAAGATTAAAAAGGTTCCATGAATCACCAGGAAGAGAGTGTGAAACGAAGCCAACAGTGTAACTTTGCCTGCCAGCTAAGCATCAAACTCGGAGTGATACAAGGTCCCTAAAAGGAAATCAGAGATCATTTAGGAAGCAGCACTCTAAATCGGATACAGCTCTTATCCATTCATTCCCTGTCCAAGACTGGGAACATACAAACATCACCACAATCTAGCATATCACATTGAACACACAGTGCAGTTCCCTCTATAGTCAGCAGGCTGCAAACAGGTCACATGGTCGGCTTTGTCAGGTGTTTCCACTGTCTCTGCAAACAGGATCTCAATGTTCCTGCATTTCACCTCCATTTCCTTTGGCTCAGTGGGTGACTCTCTTGCCTCCAGTCAGAAGTTTGTGGCTTCAAAGTCCCACTCCAGAGACTTGAACATAAAATCCGTGCTGCTACTCCCAGTGCAGTACTGTAGGAGCGCTGCACAAACGTTAACTGCTGCCTTTCAGATGCGATGTTCAACAGAAGCCCTTCTCTGGCACACATAAAAGAGATCCCATGACATTATTTCAAAGATGGGCAGGTCAGTTCGCTCCTGTGCCCCAACCAACATTTTTCCTCAACAAACAAATTATGGGGTATTTTATCTGACTGCTGTTTGAGAACAACAGTGACTGCTCTTCAGAAAAAGGAATTCATTGGCTGTAAGATGCTGTAGGACGCCCTGAAGTCATGAAAGGCACTACATAAACATATCATAATCACTTTCCTTCTTTTGTTCAACCAAGCTCAATAAATGCCACAATATAATCTTTCTTAAATTTATCAGATAACAGCCAAGGCCATATATTGATGGGCCTTCTCTTTGAACCGTTGCAGGTATTTGAAGTAACGGTGCTCTCACACTTATCATGCTTTTACTTTGTGCAGCGCTGGGTTTTTTTTTACAACAGACTAATGATAAAGCGCTTATTCTGGATCTGGAGTCACATACAGGCCGGACCAGGTAAGGCTCGGATGGGTGTCTGTTGTTATGGGCGCACAAGATGGGAGAAAAATCTGATCCTGGATGGACAACTGCAGCTGCACTAATGACGTGAAAGCCTGATGAAGTGGCTAGATCAGTTGACCTCGTCTGGCAGCTAGGCTGCGCAACCTCAAATGAATTCGAACTGTCCTGGCAGACTTGCGGTCAATATTGCAAGCTTTCATGGCGGGGGAATCTAGAACCAGGGGGCGGGGGTGGGGGCACAGTTTCATAATAAGAGTTCTCCCATTTCAAACAGAGATGAGAAGGAATTTCTTCTCTCAGAGGGTCGTTAATCTTCAGAATTTTCTACACCCAAGGCAAGTGGAGGCTGGGTCATTGAGTACATTCAAGGCCAAGTGAGGCAGATTTTTGATCTACAGGGAAGTGAAATGTTATTGGGCGCAGGCAGGAAACAGGAATAGATGCCACGATCAGATAAGACACGATCTTATTGAGGGGCCAAATGGCTTAGCACTGCTCCTATTTCTTAAGTTGATCTTTAGTTTTATTGCCCACTTCTTGTGGTATCCAGGCCACAGCTCACCGTAAGAAACGTTAATCATTTTTTTTTTTAAATGAGAAGAGCATCCAGATTTTGTTCCTAAATTTGTCTTTCACTGCAGTTTTATGAAATGATTTTTCGTCTTTCTCTCTCCCATGCCATCAACTCTCTGGGAATAGCAGATTCTCACCTTTCTTCTATGCAGTCTACAGTCGCCTCTGGTCTGGCTTCCCACCTGCGACTTCATAGCTGAGCTGCCTTCTCCACTTTCCTACAGTTTCTCCCATTCTCCCGCTGTCCTTGGCTTTAGGGCCACTTTTCTCCCAGCACCTTCCCACAGCCTGGCTGAAGCAAGCTCTGAATATGTCCTGCCACTGGTCGCTCCTCACTGCATGCATAGTTTGTCTGTTTTCATTACCTGTTCTCCACTCCCCCGTGCTTTGACTGCCCTACGAAGGGCCTGTCTTTCCCCCAATTCTGATAAAGGTTTTCTATCTGAAAAATTAAACTGCTTTTTCCTTTTCCCAGATACAGACAGAGCCTGCTGTGTATTTCCAGCATTTTTTGGTTTCTCTCTCAGATTTCCAGGATTTAGTGGGATTTTTTTTTTGGTCTAAATCAAACGCTATCCTCACCTGAACTCCACTAAATTGCAGGCCTGATGCCAGATGCCAAGAATTAAATACACACAGGTTCAGTTTTGTTCGTGACTTTTGGTCCATTTTTAATTAACATGTGTTAGCTTGCTCTCACATTTCAGTGTTTACAACAAAAAAACATAATAAACCCAACAAACTGGGCAAAATTCTGAAAGCAGAGGGTGAAATGCTTTCACTTTGCAAATCCAAAAATCAGAAAATAAATTAATGCGGTGCAGCAACTTTAAATAAATTGAAATTTTTTATTAAACATTTTACTAGATGGTCTGTGCCAAATTAACTCATAAAGGAGCTCCGAATGACTTGCAAGAGATAAGGAAGGGCATTAGGGTGGAAAGCTAAGTGCTGTATGCTCACGTGTACATGTGCACACACATATGGCGTGTGTGCCAATACCAAAAACAGAGAGAGGTCTCCTTTCGCACCCTAATTTAGGCTAGATTAGGAGGTTAGAGGGTATCTTTTTTTTTAAAAAACTAAGTAAAAAAAAGACTGGAAATCCCGTAATCTCTCCGCACAAAAACTTGGAAGGTGAAAAACGTCCTATCTAAATGATTTTAAAAACAAATACGGAATTGCAACAGGCGTGGATATCTGCTGTTATATACAATTTCCCCCTAAAGCCAGCCAGTTTTTTTTTTGTTACACAGGAATTCTGGAGAACTGCTGATAACACGATCAAGTATAAGGGTGCTCTGGAGACCAGCGCGATTGGGTCAGCCAGATCCTGCTGCAGGCCAAGCGATTCTTTCCCAGTAATATTTTAATGCAGTCATCACAATAATATTAGCGTCTCCATGGGAATGGCAGTAAAACAGAGAGGAGGTAAATGGCGTTTCCTCCTGACTAATTTCCAATGGATCAGCTGATTCATTTATTAATTTTGTTTATCTTTGTGGTGACTCACATCATTGTCACTTCCTTCTATTCATGGCCTGATTTCAGCGGGCATATTGTTGTCTCTGTGAATGGGCTTCTACGTGTGAACCAGTCGAGCAGAGATGCGGAATACTTGCCGACGTGCTGAAAGCAGGCAAGCGACATACGCAATGGGGGTGGAGGGGTTAGCTGATTAATAGTGTGTTGGGAACCAGTCATTTTCAGTTTCCCAGCGCACTCCCACAGATTTTTATTTTTCCTTAACACCACTGATAAATTTATCAACACTTTCCTTGATCCTGCACTTATTAGGATCATTCTTGTAACAAATCCAGCAATATTGCTGAGAAGAAAGACATGCTGCTGAAGCTGTATATCTTGGTACTCATCAAGACAAACACAAAAATACCAAATTTCAAACGGTCACAGCAATTTATACCTCAGGAGAGATGGTACCCGTTCTCTGCAAACAGAAGAAATATGTTCAAGGCTTGCACCTTTTTTGAATTACCTGAGAACTTGTGGAGCCTATCATTCCCCGTTGCTTTCTCCATGGCAATGCCTCGGCCAATCAGAGCCAACTTGCCAACCAATCAGCACTCTTCTCCTGTAGTATAAATTGTTGTGATTGTTTGAAATTGGACATTCTTGCATTTGTCCTGATGAGAGCAAGATGAAAAACTTCAGCAAAATGTCTCTCTTTTCAGCCATATTCAAGTTCTCCAAATCCAGGAATTTTTTTTATCCTTTCTAAAGTAATGACATTTAATGACTCCAATCCCAATTCTCAAACCGGGACTAATATCTAACCAGTTTTGTGACACCATGGTCCTTTTAATTTAATGACTATTTTTGAAGAGGATGCATAAGGAGTTAAAATGTTGTACTTTCCCTCCACAGTCCCCACCCCCTAAACACCTTTAGCTTTGACAAGAGCGGCTGATGTTGGAGTGAAGATCCGAAAGAAGCTGCGCTGCTATCTCACCTAATTGCCATTGCACTTGTGTGCACTAGTTAGTAAGCACAGACTATTCAATTGCAAGGGCCCATTCGCAGCCGAGCTCAAAGTTTATAGCCCATCTGCAGTTCCTACGCAAATCGCTGGAGATCAAAAGGACCAATTCCACTTCCCTAACATTCCATGGCTTCATCTCCCCCCATCTCTGAAATCTCCTCCAGCCCCACAACCCTCCACAATGTTTGCACTCATCCAATTCTGACCTTTTGAGCATCGACAATTCTCATCACTCCACGATTGGTGGCCTTGCCTTCAGCTGTCTTGACCCTAAGCTCTGGAAATCAATTTCTAACCCTTCCCTCTCTACCTTACTTTGCTACTTTCAGACACTCCTTAAAACCTACCTCTTTGACCAAGCTTTTGGTCATCTGAGCTAATATCTCCTTACGTGGCTTTAGTGTCACATTTGTGTTTTATAAAGTTCCCTTGAAGCGCCCTGGGTCTTTATTATGTTAAAGGAGCTACATAAATATACATTTTTGTTGTTCTGATGTCTTAATGCATTGCATAAAATGTAGATTCTTGCTCACTGTCACTTGGCTTTTCAAGTCTGAATTAAACAATTTACTACAGCCCCAGGCAAAAATTCAAGCATAGCTATAAATTAAGTAACACATTACAAAACAGCTCGATTAGGCAGGGTGAGGAGGAGGAGAAACAAGCCAGTAAAACCTGTAGATTGAAGTGCATTGCTCCAGGCAGAGAGGAGAAAAAACAAATTTATGTATGTGCTATGATAGGCAAGTCTTTGTCAGTTCTACACATAACAAGCAACTAACACAACAGCGTGCAAGAGGGTGTTGCTCACCAACACAGCCAGGGAACACACAGCACTAATCAAAGGTGAGTGTTTGGAATGGAAGATGGAAAAGGCACAAAAAGGGCTTAGCTAAAATAAACAGCTGTTATATTTACAACTCCAGTGAGTCACAATGCTGAACATTTAAACTAGCCCCACAAGTTTAATCTTTTCTGATGCTTTGCCCAAGTGGGAATAAGGATTTTACAATTACTGTTGACCTCCCTTTATTCAAAATTAGAAACAGATAAAGAACAATCTTGCATTCATTTCACATCTTTTGTCACCCCCCCCAGAATGAGCCAAAGCATTTTCCAAACCATGAGGAGCATTTGAAGTGCAGTCAACTGTTGTAATATAAAGGGAAACACAGCAGTCAATTTGTTCACAGCAATCTCCCACAAACAGCAAATGAGATAAATGACTAGAAGATCCACTTTGGGTGGTAATGGTTGTGGGATAAATATTGGGCAGGGCATCGGGGAGAACACTCCTGCTCTTCTTCAAATAATGGCCATGGGATCTTACATGTTTACTTGAGAGAGCAGATGGCGCCTCGGTTTAATGTCTCATTCGAATGGCAACACCTCATAGTGCAGCACACCCTCAGTACTGCACTGGCGTGCCCGCCTAGATTATACACTCGTGTCCTGGAGTGGGGCTTGAACCCACAGCCTGCCAAGGCAAGAGTGTTACCCACTGAGGTAAAGCTGACAGCTTGAAATTTGCTGGATTTCTTTAAATGTCAATACCCCATTTTTCTTTGTTTTATATGTTGCTTAGTTCAAATTATTTAATTAATTTGCATCTTTCCATGGAATAAACCAATATGAATAACCATAAGCGCTTGATTGCAGCCATTCCACAAGCTAGGAGAGTGAGGGGAATGGAAATATCTTTTCTGCTTCAATGTAACCCATACAAGTTAGGTAGCTCCAGGTCTACTTCCACTTTCTTTCCTAACTATTTGCTTTGTTAGGATTTTGAATGTCTGGCAGTTCAAAGGGAGCAACACTTGGCAGATAGGTCTGAAATCAGAATACTAAATCTGTTATTATCAGCAACATGATATCACAAATTAGTGGGAGCTGTATTTAAATTTATAATGTGCCTGCACTGTGCGTACTTAAGCAAGCCACCAAAACATTAAGTTTGGACTAACTTGGCATCTCCAAGTTTATCAGATTGATTTTATATTGTAACGTAGTCAGTTAGAGGTCATAAATCCTTTCTTCTTCACAACCTTAAACATACCATGAAAGCACAGTCGCTACTTCCAGTTAGTCCAGGTATTAGAAGATCGGGTGGGGAGCCATAACACTGGCATTTATATGGCACCTTCCTTGAGCACAGCGTGTTCCAAAGCACTTTACAGCCGATGAAGTACTTTTGAAATGTAGTCACTGTTGTAAAGTAGAAATTGTGGCAGTCAAGTTGCGCACAGCAAGCTCCCATGAACAGCATAATCTGTTTTCTGTGACGCTGAGGGATAAATATTGGCCAGGAAACCAAGGAGAATTCCCCTGCTCTTCTTCAACATAGTGCCATGGAATTTTTGGTGTTCACCTGAGGAGGCAGATGATGAGATGTCTCATCCGAAGGACAACTCCTCCAACAGGTGAAGCACTCCTTCCACTCCAGTACCGTGCTGCAGTGCCAGCCTTGAATTTTCTGCCCACATCCTGAAGTGGGGCTTGAACCCACAACAACATTCTAAGTCTGAGACAAGAGTGATACCCACTGAGCCAAGGCTGGTTTAAGAGTCTTCCCCTGCTGCTTGTTCGGTTGAATCAAATGCATGCAAGTGGCCCACAAAGATAAAAAGCTTGGATGCTTCTGTCATAGGCTATAATTAAACGTAGGGATGATACAATAAGTGAATCGAACATGGCTGGAAAGATATTGCCTTTCTGTTGCATTCAGTAGATCTATAACAACCCCAACACCTCACCCAAACCACCCTCCACCCACCAAAAAAAGTTGGGCTGCCACTGAAAGACAGGACTTACTATATGCAACCCCAAGTTCTCCCATCCAATTACAAAACTACACTACTTTAAACATACTCGGGCAACATTAAACAAAAAGAGGAAATAGAGAAATAAAATGTAATGTTAAAATCTCAGAAATGGCTCGAGATTAATGCAACAGACTTTGCGTGTTCCGCCTTTTCAAACAGAGAACTGTCAGCACTGAATGACCTTTGGGTTTTGTTCTATTATCAGCCAGCCTGCCCTTTTATTCTTGCTCAATTCCATATGAAATAGCACTTTGATACCAAATTTCGTGTAACAAAAGGCTAAGCCCAGCGTACCTAGCAACAGTGCAAAGTTGTGTTTTGAAAAACACTCGCTACAACATGAGATCACATTTCCCAATACAAGAGCAGCACATGACCCACAGTGTATGGTGTCTTGCAGCGCTCGCAATGACCCCCATGTGGGAAAACATTTGGGAGATCATGGCATTTCCTGCCACACCAAAAAAAAGAGTTCTCTGAGGAAAAAGGTGACCATTATGAGGATGAGGGTTCTGTGCCCTGACTCAATCCTCCAGGCTGGGAACGGCACTGGTTGCTAGTTTACATTGGGGAATCTAAAATTAAACAAATGCAGCACTTTGCCTTCCTTCATTTAGCACTTAAACTGGCAGCTTACTTCCAGCAAAACAAAGCATAAAAGCTTCCTCTATCACTACAATAACAGGAAACCAGGAGTCATTTAGAACACTTACATGCCTATCCTATTTTTACAGATAGAAAAAGTTCTACTGTGGTTGCTAAGTTATAGGATAAAAACATAGCCCTGTTTAAGCCAACACATTTCTAATGTTGCGTGCCATGCAGTATGGTACACTGAGTTCATCCCCCTCCCATCATGATGAAGGGCTTGTCTTATGAAGAAAGGTTGAATAAGTTAGGCCTATACCCACTGGAGTTTAGAAGAATGAGTGATCTCATTGAAATGTATAAGGTTCTGAGGGGGCTTGAAAAGGTGTATATCCGGAGGATGTTTCCTCTTGCAGGGGAGACTAAAACTAGGGGACACTGAGGTCTCCCTTTTAAGGCAGAAATGAGGAGGAACTTCTTTTCCCAAAGGGTTGTTGGTGTGTGGAATTCTCTTCCCCAGAAAGTAGTTGAGGCTGGGTTATTATATTTATTCAAGACAAGAGTTAGACAGATTTTTGTCAGGCAAGGGAGTGAAAAGTTATGGGGGACAGACAAGGACGTGGAGTTGAGACAACAACTAGGCCAGCCATGATTTATCGAAGGGTGGAGCAGGCTCAAAGGGCCAAATGGCCTACTCCTGCATCTGTGTTCCTAAAACTCCAAGTCCAAACACACAAGCCTGGCAAAGGCAGCAGCAACAGCATAGATAAACAACCTTTCGAGGCTTGCTAAGAGTGCAGGCCATTTTTTTTTTAATAGCAGATACATCCTTGGAAAATTCATCCATGGTACTGCCATGACCATTCAAGACTTTTGGTCCAGGGGCTAGCAACTGATTACAGCATTCACACAACTTAACTCTGTCCTAAACAGGTCATTGGTAAGAACTAGCATATCATACTGCTGTTAAACAACTACAAAAGGTTCTCTTGTTAGCACAATTCAAATACTGAAGGGCAAATTCTATATAAGACATGTAAAATTAGGTGCCTAGATCTTTTCACAGTTTAAGAGGGCACAGAATAAAAAGTTCACACATCTGCCATCATGACTATTATCCACAAGTGACTTTTTTGTTGTTATAAAAAAATTGGCCAGCATTCTTAGCAAGCCTCGAAAGATTGTTTATCTATGCTGTTGCTGCCACCTTTGCCAGGCTTGTGTGTCCATAGATCTCTGAAGGCAGAGGGGCATGTTAGTGGGGTGGTGAAAAAGGCAAATGGGACACTTGCCTTTATCAATCGAGGCATAGATTACAAATGTAGGGAGGTCATGTTGGAGTTGTATAGAACCTTGGTGAGGCCACAGCTGGAGTACTGTGTGCAGTTCTGGTCACCACATTATAGGAAGGATGTGATTGCACTGGAGGAGGTGCAGAGGAGATTCACCAGGATGTTGCCTGGGATGAAACATTTAAGTTATGAAGAGAGGTTGGATAGACTTGGTTTGTTTTCGTTGGAGCAGAGAAGACTGAGGGGTGACCTGATCGAGGTGTATAAGATTAAGAGGGGCATGGACAGGGTGGATAGGGAGCAGCTGTTCCCCTTAGTTGAAGGGTCAGTCGCAAGGGGACATAAGTTCAAGGTGAGAGGCAGGAGGTTTATGGGGACGTGAGGAAAAGCTTTTTTACCCAGAGGGTGGTGACGGTCTGGAATGCAAAGCCTGGAAGGGTGGTGGAGGCGGGTTGCCTCGCATCCTTTAAAAAGTACCTGGATGAGCACTTGGCACATCATAACATTCAAGGCTATGGGCCAAGCGCCGGTAAATGGGATTAGGTAGATAGGTCAGGTGTTTCTCTAAGGACCTCTTCTGCACTGTGTGACTGTGAAAATTTAAACTGAACACTTGACACATTTTATTTTGAAGCAAATTAAGAACAGTGATTTTTTTCCATTATGCTGCCTCCCCGCAAATTCGATCCCATGTAAAGTGTCTCATTTATAAGGGAGCGATATCCTAACCTAGCCCCACAATAAAGCAGCTACTTCCCCTGATGAAGTGAATGCTGTAGAAGCCTCAAGTAATTGGTGAGACTTTTGATAGAAATAATTTACAATCATACAGCACCTTTCACTAGAGCTTAATGATGAAGGTCCTGTGGAAAGGCTTGATAGACCAGCTAGTCTTTCCCGGTCTCTCATCTTCATTTGCGCATAACTAAATACACACTTCAAACAGGCAAAAGCAAGTCTAGGAAATTGGGGTGAAAAGCAGTTACTTTAGTCAGTGAGATCAGAGGGGGGAGGGGGGGAGCAAAAAGTAGAGACGCACCCAACTCTGCTCACAGTGTGCAGATACTATAGTAGATTCTGTTAACATCCACACATAAAATCATACCTTGACACAACTTTTCTTCTTCTCTAAGGCAGGGGATCCACTTGCATACAGGAAAAAGTTAGATGGTCTCATTTCAAATTGACGTAGAACAGATACAGCGAGAAGTGGATATTACTAGCCATATGGTCTCCTAATCCTTTCAAAAGACAAAACACCCAGCTCTTTGGTCTGTTTCAGAGCTTTATCGCAGCTTCTTGTATGTAAAACTCAAAAGCAATTGGCCAAATTTTAACTTTTTAGGATGTAGTGCTGGCTTTTCAATAGGTTTATCACAAATAACTTTTTAAGTTAACGCAGGAGGAAATAAAAATCACGTGCGACTGGCCCATTCTGCTGTGGAATTACACACAGGGGGGGAATAATTCAAACACCAACCTCTGATGTCGGACAAAGAAAAAGAAAGACTTGCATTTACATAGGGCTTTTCACAACCACCAGGTGTTTCAAAGCACTTTACAGCCAATGACATATTTTCGAATGCAGGCACAGTTGTAATGTCAGAAACATAGCAGCCAATGGCATGGATTGAGAATTGATTGACTGGCAGACCGGAAACAGAGACTGGGAATAAATGGGTCTTTTTCCGGATGGCAGGAGGTAACTAGTGGTGTACCGAAGGGATCAGTGCTTGGGCTCCAGCTATTCACTATATATATATATATATATATATATATATGTAGGACAGGGTTGTGAGTTGTGAGGAGGATGCAAGTGGGCTTCATGGCGATTTAGACAAGTTGTTATGTGTGGGAAAACACATGGCAGATGCAGTATAACATGGACAAATGTGAAGTTATCCGCTTCGGGGTGAAAAACAGAAAGGCAGAGTATCATTTAGCTGGTGATATATTGGGAAATGTGGGTGTACAAAGGGATCTGGGTGTCCTTGTACACCAGTCAATGAAAGTGAACAGGCAGGTGCAGCAAGCAATTAGGAAGACAAACAGTATGTTGGTGGCCTTCATTGCAACAGGATTTGAGTTCAGAAGTAGGGATGTCTTACTGCAGTTACACAAGGCCTTGGTGAGACCACACCTGGAGTATTGCGTGCAGTTTTGGACTCCCTACCTAAGAAAGGATATACTTGCCATAGAGGAAGTGCAGCGAAGGTTCACTAGGCTGATACCGGGGATAGCAGGACTGTCATATGAGGAGAGATTGGTTCAACTGGGCCTGTATTCACTAGAGTTTAGAAGAATGAGAGGGGACCTGATTGAAACGTATAAAATTCTAACAGGACTAGACAGACTTGACGCAGGGAGGATGTTTCCCCTGGTTGGGGAGACTAGAACCGGGGCCACAGTCTCAGGATACAGGGCAGGCCATTTAGGACTGAAATGAGGAAAAATTTCTTCACTCAGAGGGTGGTCAACCTGTGGAATTCTTTACCACAGAAGTCCGTGGAGGCCTCGTCACTGAGCATATTCAAGAAAGAAACTGGTAATTTTTTGGATATTAGGGTCATCAAGGAGTATGGGGAGAAAGTGGGAATATGGCGTTGAGATAGAGGATCAGCCATGATCACAATGAATGGCAGAGAAGGCTCAAAGGGCCGAATGGCCTACTCCTGCTCCTAGTTTCTATGTAATCTATGTAATTTGCACATGGCAAACACCCATACAACACAAAGCGATAATGGCCAGGTAATCTGTTTTTGTAATGTTGTATGAGGGATAAATAATGCTCTACTCTTCTTTAAAATGGTGCCATGGGATCTTTCGCAGCCATCTGAATGGGCAGAAGGACCTCGTTTTAATGTCTCATCTGAAAGACAGCACCTCTAACAGGGCAGCACTCCCTCTGTACTGCACTGGAGCGTCAGCCTTGATTTTAGGGCTGAGATTTAATGAAAGTCTGGAGAAACTTGGGGATCTCGGTCTCGGAAGGAGAGTTCGGAAAATGGGCTCTTGTACAGAAGATATTAGACAGTATAGGAAAGCATTACAGATTAAATAGTATCAGGGCAAGGTAACACAGATTATGAAGTGGCAAAAGGCAAGTTTAGAGCTGGCAGGGTGGTGGTGGGGGTGCAGGCACATAGATGTTAAACGTTCTTCTTCACTCAAGTAGCAATTAGCACACAAATGGACTCTGGAGCTGTGAGAGGCAACATCATTCAAAAATTGTGGAAGAGGCCTCTTTCCTCTGCTGGATAAGTGAGATAGGATGAGACTGACTAAATGGCTTGATCTTTTGATTATCTGCTCCTATCACTGCTTGCTTGTCCCTACAACCACACCACTACCTTCCCCACCAACTTCTCTCCCCCCCCCAACTTCTCCCCCCCACCACCACAACTTTAAACCAGCTTATATTTCACCCCTCTCCTTATATTCGCTCAGTTCTGTGGAAGGGTCATGAGGACTCAAAACGTCAACACTTTTCTTCTCCGGCGATGCTGCCAGACCTGCTGAGTTTTTCCAGGTAATTCTGTTTTTGTGTTGAACGGCTTCCTCGTCCATTTCTATCTTGCAGATAAAAAGCAGTAGAGGCTTGAATTTGCCACAAAAAAGTAAATGCTGGACACACCCCACAACTAAGTTAACTTTTCAAGTACAGATCCTTGCTCTGAACCACTTCACACAAGGAGTGATATCTTCTGAGTGCTGATTTAAAATCACTCATCTGCAATGATGTGCAAAGGGTTTTTGTAGTTAATAACTGTGAACGAGAGAATGATGACATACTTATATAGTTACTTTAACATAATGAAACATCCTAAGGCACTTCACAGGAGCATTATAAAACAAAATAAGACACTGAACCACACAAGGAGACTTTAAGTCCAGGTGACCAAAAGCTTGGTCAAAGGATATCTTAAAGTAGGAAAGTGAAGTAGAGACAGAGAGGTGCAAGGAGGAAATTGGGGACTAGGCAACTGAAGGCAAGGTCACCAATGGTGGCAATTAAAATCGGAGATGGTAAAAAGGCCAGAATTAGGGGAGTGCAGATATCTCAGAGGGCTGGAGGAGATTAGAGAGATAGGGAGGGGGAACAAAGACACGAGGGATTTGAAAACAAGGATAAGAGTTTAAAAATCAAACTTTATTTTAAATTTTATAAACTTTATGTATACAGTGAAATGTAAAGGAGGCTGAAATCATTCCATCAGCTCCAAGGGACAATGTAGCAAATGCACCAAATATTTGTCTGGAGACTGAAACATTGAACTGTCCATGATTTTCCCCTTGACCACATACATCTGACCTTCTGAATGAATTGAAACTTCCTTCTCAATGAAACAGCTGTGTCCCTGGCACAGACTGGATGTTATTGGTTATCACTGGTGGTTACGCTGGCTGTAGGCCAGGTATTCAACACGTCAAAATTTTACTAATAACGATTTTCAAATGTCTTAAAACCACCATTATTGCGACAATCAACAGATTGCAGCCTTGGTACAAGGTCACTGCATTCATCCAAAATAGTTGTGCAATCTTAAACTGTCAACACAAATCATGGAGGTAACTCCAGTTTAAGAGGCACAACTTATGAATCTGAGACAGTTACGTGCAAAGGACTCCTTGCAAAATATCGATGCACTCTCTGGACTCTCCCATGAACACATGCACAATCCAAGGAACCACGCGACCTTGACTTATGAAGGCAGCGGCATCATTACAAAAAATTAAGTTGTATTAGCATCCAGCAACCGGAACATGCAGGATAGAAAATGCAGGGAAGTTTAGAAATCTGATGAGGGATGGAAAGGCAGGGCCTCGGATACTCCTGGGGAGTTCTCACCGCCTGGCTATGAACAAATTCAGTTTCATTACCTACTGTATAATCTAAAAGCAATGCAACTGCCATCAGCATTTTGGTTCCTACAGCTGTTGGTCAGCTTCATGTGTCGTCTTCCGGTTATCCATCTTTTAAACATACGTTGCAAATATAGCCTGTAATGGCAAGCGTAGTGAGGCACCTCATGTAATGTATTGAAAGAAACTGATCTGTACTGTACTTTACGTAATGTCAGATCTGAAGTATAAATTTGTGGTTAAAAAGCCAAGCTTTTGAGAAATCTAAATTTTGGATCAACCCCCTCCCCCGCTTCACTTGAGAAAGGAGTGTTTTTGCAAGCACACACATAATGGAAGCATAGCCTAAGAGCTAAATTATCTCAACTCTGCACTCTGATTCGAACTTCAAGGGCACCCCCTTGTTAAAAACAAGGCTATTTAACAGTACACACCTGGACACACTCAGCAAGTTGAAACACTTGTGTGTTGACCAAATGCACCGGATGGCAAAAATGAGACTACTGAAAATTTTGATGGTAATTTGAATTTTTCCATCTTTCTGTTTTGTCACATTGGCAAATTGGATCCAAAATTGGCTTAATGGCAAGAGGCAGAGGGTGATGGTCACAGGTTGTTTTTGTGACTGGGAGCCTGTGTCCAGTGGCATATCTCAGGGTTCAGTGCTGGATCGTTTGCTGTTTGTAGTGTACATTAATGACCTAGACATGAAATGCAGCAGGTATGATCAGGAAGTTCGCAGATGACACAAAAATTGGTGGTGTGGTAAATAGCGAGGAAGAAAGCCTTAGACGCCTAAATAGCCAAGTGGTTATGGTACTGGGTTTGTAACCCCAAGATCAAGAGTTCAAATCTCACAATAGCAAACTATGAAACAATGTAACTTCATCTGAAAACAGATGGAAACGGGTTTGTACGCGAAAGAGTTACAGGATGATATAGGCAGGCTCATCAGGTGGGCAGAACAGTGGCAACTGGAATTTAATCCTGAAGAGTGTGAGGTGATGCATTTTGGGAGGACTAACAAGGCAAGGGAGTACACGATGAATGGTAGAACCTTAGGAAGTACAGAGAATCAGAGAGACCTTCATGTGCATGTCCACAGATCCTTGAAGGCAGCAGGACAGGTAGATAAGGTGGTCATGGAGGCGTGTGGGATATTTGCCTTTATTAGTCGCGGCATTGAATACAAGAGCAGGGAGGTTATGATGGAGCTGTATAAAACGTTGGTTAGGCCACAGCTGGAGTACTGCTTGCAGTTCTGGTCGCCACACTATAGGAAGGATGTGACTGCACTGGAGAGGGTACAGAGGAGATTCACCAGGATGTTGCCTAGGCTGTAGCATTTCAGCTATGGAGAGAGACTAGATAGGCTGGGGTTGTTTTCTTTAGAGCAGAGAAGGTTGAGGGGGGACCTGACTGAGGTATACAAAATTATGAAGGGCATAGATAGAGTAGATAAGAAGCAGCTTTTCCCCTTCGTGGAGGGGTCAATTACCAGGGGGCATAGATTTAGGGTAAGGGGCAGGAGGTTTAGAGGGTATTTGAGGAAAAATGTTTTCATTCAGAGATGGGGGGGCGGTATCTAGAACTCACTGCTGAAAGGGCAGTAGAGGTGGGAACCCTCACAACATTTAAGAAGTATTTAGGTGAACACTTGAAACGCCATAGAATACAGGGCTAAGGGCCAAGTGCTGGAAAATGGGATTAGAGTAGATAGGGGCTCGATGACTGGCGTGGAGATGATGGGCTGAAGGGCCTATTTCTGTGCTGTAAAACTCTGATAGGTTGAGATGGCGTGAGGTGAGGAGGAGGTTCATGTGAAGCACAGACGCAAACATAGGCCACTTGGGCCGACTGATCTTTGTGCGGGTTTTATACAATTGTGAAGCACAGATACGTCAGGAAACGTATGCAGAGTCCAATGGATTTTCAATTCAACCCTAAGCCTATTCCAGCTCACTGTTTCTCTGCTGCTCAATGTACATACGGATCTAAACTCACAGCTTGCCAGCTCTGTATAACTTGGCGATGGGGGATGGAGGTGGAATGCTGGTGCAGTATAGATGCTTTTAATTCAGCTTCTGAGAATCAGGTGTCTGCCAGCTCCCGGTCTACTATGCCATTAAATCAGTTATCAGCAATCGAGCAGCAGAGCTGTGAATTCGAAGATGCAGCGGTTCCTAGAATCCGTTATTAAAAGAGTGGTGGTGGAGGGCAATGAGTTAAGAACAATGAAAGCAAAATAATCACAACCACATGGAATGGTTTTCTGCTATGTCTTTGAGAGCAGCCATCCTTCAAGTTACTGCTCATGATTAAGCTACTTGACAAGGAGTTACGCAGTACCCTTGGGTCACACCAGGCAAGTATGGAAACTTAACTGGCACAATTGCAGTCAGGCTGGAACACAGAGTCCTAGGCATCTTGCACACCAGCCAAACCCACCTTCCAAAAGGCCAATGACAATGGCATGAAGTGTCTCACCAAAAACAGCCCAATGTTCCACAAAACTATTTCCCCCTCCCCATTCCTCAGCAATAAAAGTCACCCGCTAACTTAATATAAAAGCTTGGACGAAATGCTATGCAGTTAACTGCACCATACGCAATTCACAGTTCACCCTCTGCTCCCTCCCCCAGCATTCCTGAAAATCCAATACAAAATCCCAGTGCTCCTAAAGTACCATTGTAAAACAGTCATAGGAACAAGAGGACGACATTCAACCCCTCAAGCCTGTTCCACTATTTAGTGAGATCATGGCTGATGTGCGATCAAACTCTATACATCTGCCTTTGCTCCATGTCTTTTAATATCTTTGGTTAAGCAAAATCCATCAATCACATTTAAAATTAACATTTATCTAGCATCAAGACCATTAAGATCATACTTTACATTTACATCAATAAATTAACCCTAATGAAAACTGAGATCTTATGATGTCCTGAAAGAGCAAATTACTAAAATATGTTTAATTTTAGACAATTTTATTGATGGCACATTACCATACTTGTACCAAAATTAATTTACAGTATGGGGTATTTACTTCCAACATGCAGGCATAGAATAGTGGCACTCAATGTCTATAAAGAAACAGCTTACATTTATATGCCACCTTTCACATCCTCAGCACATCCCAATTAATTACCTTTAAAGTGTAATCACCCTTGTTATGGAGGCAAATGTGACATGATGAAATGTTAATTAAAAGTAGGCTTTCTTGAAGCGCTGCATGATAGTGCGCAGAACAATGTTGGTCATCTACTTATTCGGCTCTTTCGTGTCTAAAATAAAATTTTGGCCAATTAAGTTTCCATCTACTATCTCAGGTTTTTCAGTGCCCTCCTCTGAGGCATCTAAAGAGAACTTAAGTCTGTGTGTTTGACCACGTTAGTACCTCGAGGATTACTGTCAATACCAGAATAAAAATTCAATGTTCAGTGCCATGGAAGGTTCGGTGGGTAAAGTCAATGTTTAGTTGAGTTATACATATCAAAGCAGGGGTATTGTGGCACAGTGGGTAGTGTCACTGCCTCTGAGCTAGAAGCTCCAGGTTCAGGACTCCAGGACTTGATGGCCAAGGAAGGCGCATTCATAATGCAGCCAAACAGGTTGAGTATCAATCTGCAAATCCTTCCAAAACACTCCACTGGCAGGTAGTAAGATCAGGAGAGATTCCTGGTCAGCCATATGATGGAAAGAAAATTGGAGCCTCTACCATCCACTATCCATAGCTTCAAACAACAATGTACATGTCCCTGTTTATGGAGCCAGTTGGCTCACAGCCGGTGTGGATCAGAATGGTGGCAACAGCACGGGGTTCAATCTTCTTGCCAGCTGGGGTGGAATAGGGGCCTTCCTCCTTGCCCTACCCATGGTGGAGATCGTGGCATGGTGAGTCGGGCCTGTCTTCAGGCAGAGAACTGATGAAGATGATACATACCAAGAGGGGCTACGATACAATCTAGATCTCAATTGGGATACTACAACTAACCTTAGTTCCCCCATGGTTAAGGTGGGGAAGGTTGGAGTGCATCTTTATCAGGCAAGGTCAGGATCAGCCTCAACTGCAAACTCTCCCTCCAGCCCTCAGCTGCCATACAGCTTTGCCAAGCATAATGCAAGAGGGGGTGACCAGCAAGCTGAGCCATACCCAAAGCAAGAATTCATCACCTTTCTAAGAGTAGAGAGGAAAGAAAATTGACAGGCAAAAGAAAAAACTCTTCCCTACTGTACCTCCGCCCCCACCCCCACCCCCACAACCCCCCACCCATTTTATGTTAGCTGTGGCACATTTCAATGTTAAACATTAATACTAATGCAAACTACCTGCTCTTTCGTAAACAACTTCAAAAGAAGCTGATGTGTAGCCCAGCCCCTTTAACCACTAAAACTAGACTGGGCTCTCAGTTGGATTTCGATACTGTACAGTGGGTTCTAGTTCTAGGAAAGGAGGCCTTTGCAAAGAGAAACCATTAATCAGCCAATTCCTCAAAAGCCTCCACATCAGCCACAAACAGATGCTCTACACCACTTTTAATAGTGGATCCTTCCCCACATCCCCCTGCATTCTATCCTCCACCCCCACCCCACCCCATCTTAAATATCAGTTATGCTGAGCTGAAATTCTCTCACTTCCTCCAGTTTCTCCAAATGTTTTCGTCTTTTCTGGAATGTGTCAGCTTTCTTCCACAAATTCCCACAGGGAGTAGGTCAGGCAGAGCACCGTTAAGAGGAAACTAGATAATAACAAGGGAGAAAGGAACAGGTTATGCGGGTAGGGTTTGATCAGGAAGGGTGGGAGAAGACTCTTGTGGAGCATAAAGGCCAGGATAGGCCAGTTGGGCTGAATGGCCTGGTTCAATGTTGTAATTTTGAGGTAATTCTAATATAAATTCCTTAAGGTGTCAGCTCCTACTGGGATACAATACACAAGCACTGGGTGCCTCCTCCAGGAACCCATATTTTCATCCTCCAGCACCACAGTTGAACATTGACAGGGTTATTCAAACACAGAGGGCTCCACAATCCTCTAGCCTCTCAACATCAATCACTGTGCCTCCGGCAGGCTGGTGGGGCAGCCAAATCAGGCGGGGAAATGCCTGACTGATTACCTATCCCTGTCCCTGGTGCACGAAAGTTGAGGCTTCACAGCCACCCAGGCTGCGATCAGCAAACTTAGCGCACAGCGGGCATCACCGTTTCCTCAAAGCCGCATGAGCGCGCGGCAGCCCAGCAACTGTGAACGCATCGCACAGGGGATAAACAGACCACACACAAGTCACGGTTCCCTTAAGATGCACTCAGCAATCTTAAAGGGGCCTCACGTGCAACAAATGGGGCCAGGCACAGCGAAGGAAAATTAGAGAAAACATTGGCCGGCTCTAACCTGGGGACATGCAGGTTTGTACAATTCTATCCCACTTTACATCATTCCACTAAGGCACAGAGTCATTACTGAAACAGCTTGGCTTCCTTCTCACTCTTAATACCCCAATTCAGATCGGGATTATTCAAAGTTATTCAAAGGTGTGAAACCATGAACCAGCATGAGTCACTGCCTTCCAGGAAGGAAGGGACAGAAGATAAAAACCCACGTCAACACTCACCTTTACCCATTAACAAACCATATACAAAGTTCAAATAAAAATTTCTTTAGAAAGCAGGTAGCTCAGATCAAGCACCACGTCAGAGACTTGAGTGGATAATCTACAATGACACTTCAGTGCAGTATCAACAAAATGTTGCACCGTTGGAGGTGTTGTGTTTTTTTTTTCCCCCTCTTGGGTGTGATTTTAAACCAAGGGCCCATTTTCCTGCCCAGGCAGGTGTAGAAGGCTCCCACAAGCGCTGGAATCCGGGAGATGCCTTGCTCAAGCTCCCACTTCTCACTCGAGAGCTCCAAACACGGATGCTGCTGGGCCGTGGGAGCCATCAAAGCTGAGCCCCAGTTTCTAGCTGGGGAGGTCGGAGGGGGAAATCACTGGATTCCTCCCCCCACCCCCGCCACGTTTTAGTCTACATTATTAAATAATCTATTTAAAAATATCCCTGCATTTAAAGAATGCAGGTGAAATTTAAACTCTTGAGAAGCATTCTAATCAATTCTGCAACCAATAACTCAAGACCTAGTCTGACACCAATGGCAAAGAAAGCCATAACCTCAAACCTTGGCACATCTCGGACACTGCACAAGATCTCCCTCACTCAGTGAACTGGAAACACAGCTCAAGAGGAAGAGGACGAATGACGCATGTAACTGCTTTCAGCAGTATTTACAGGAAAATATTTTGCTTTTTAAACTAAACTTCAGGAGCAATTAAGATCAGGTTAAGATGGCTTAAGCATAACAGAGGTCTGTGTTTATACATTTCTGATTACAGCAGAGTCATGCTGGTACTCTCCTAAGTGTGAAAATAGTTTTGTTTTGAAAACAAGAGGACTTCTATCTAGGCGTTGCTAAGTGGAACCAGCAGCCTGAATGGCGTCTGCATAGCTATAGACACCAAACTTGGAGAACAAAACACATGCCAGAGTGTAGCAGACACGACCTACACTAAGTCCCAGTGTTTTTGGGGGAGGGGGGTCTGGCTGAACAGCAGCTGATTTAGATTAAGAATGGTGTAAACGGAGAGACATAGATGAAGAAATAACTTCTCCTTCTTACACAGGTCAAATGCCATCGTTTACACTTTGATGTGTCTCTCCTCGCATCCCCTCTTCCTTCACCTTCTTTCTCCGCAATGCCACTTGCTGGGATTTGGTATCCATTTGAAGCTCTTCCGTGCCCCGTCCAAGGAACCACACAGCGCACTTTCAGGCTATTTGACTGCAGAGTGCTTTGCAGTCAAGCTCAATCCTGTTCTGTCCCAATACCTACAAACACACGAACAGGAGTAAGCCATTGGCTCCTCGAGTGTGTTCTGCCATTCCATTAGATCATAGCTGACCTGTACTTCAACTCCATTTACCCACTTTTATCCCAGATCCTGTGATACCCTTACTCAACAAAAATCATGGACTTTTCAGCAGAAAAGATTTTATTGAATTTGAGAAGAAAATTCTTCTTTGCGATGCAGAACCTCAAACGCACTGCAAGGATTAGTCATCATCTCTCCTGGTACACACTTCAGCAATTCCAAGTAAAACCACAGAACATATCAGAACTCAACAGCTGTGTGTAACTCCAGAACTGGGAAACACCCCAGCCAGAAGCACTAGGTTATCGGGTAATTGAACAAGAGTCATAATTAGACCAAGACACAGAGGCCGAAATCATGGTTCAGTATAATGAATGCTCTCACTGGACACCACTGGAGCTACTGAGCAACATTATTTAGGTGTAGTCAATTGACAGTCACCAACATTTAGTTTTTTACTGCTCTGGGCAAATATCCAGTGCAAATTAATTCAGGACACTGGCCATCACTAAGTACAGGCCACGACGTGAACAGTACAGTGACCAAAGTCAGCAAGGGCTCCTGTTGCTGATCACTTCTGCTTTCTGTTAGCAGGTCTACACACGTGCTTTGGCAGCCTTCAGTCTCAGGAGATGATGGTTTGTGCTTTGGTGATCAACTGTGTTAAACATTGCCTGCTGTGGCTCAGGAGCCCCACTCTGGAATGGCAATCTCTGCCGCAATTGCTGCAGAGGAAGGCAGTCGGATGAGAAGGTGCAAGATCCTTTGGCCTTTATTTTCTCTGGGCCCTCTTTTCGGCCAGCTGAGCTTTGAGTTTCTCCTCACCTCTTCCAATGCCACCGGCTACTTGTCTCCTTGTCAGTGTCAATCTGCCACTTTCATATGCACACATGCAAGATCAAGCAAACTATATGGAGTCCGTTTGCAGGTCAGCCTTAATATCACTGAGTGGTGAAACAGGCTGACGGGACTAAATGGCCTTCTTCTGTTCCTACATTCCTATCAGCATGAATGTGGTGCCCCCACAGGCTGGCAAGACACTCGGCTTAAGTACAGGCTAAGAATGGCCACTTGGATGAGATATGAGGAGGGACCACATCCCAGCATGAATCACCAGCCTCAGGGTGGAGGGGAAGAAAGTAGACAAAGAGCAGGGGATTCTTTTAAAAATTAAAAAAAGGGTTCATTGTAAAGCAATAACTCAATAACTTGTATTTATGTAGCACCTTTAGCATAGTAAAGCTTAGTTCCAAGACTCCTCACAGCAGCCTTAACAAAATTTGACACCGAGCCACATAAGGAGACACTAGAACTCAAAATTCTTTCCTCTGTATCATATGAGCCTCTTGTCAAGCTAGCAGCCCCATAGTGCTAGTCTCCTGTTTCAGTATGTGTTTTCATTTGCAAACCTAATAGTGCTTCTAGTCTCTGCCGTGCTGTGTATGCTCTCCAGATCACCCCAGTGACGATTCACTCAGACTTGCAATCATTGATGATCTTGGCTTTGGGAACACTCTGACCTGTCTCTCTCTAGCCTCCAACCCTCAAACAGCAACAGGCAAGGAAAACTGTGCACAAGGGTTAAGACCTTCAGCAGCCCCTCTCGTGTCTGTAACTGCATGTTGCGTTGATGTTTTAAAAAAATACATCATTTATTTTTAAAATCAAAATATATTCATGGCTTGAGTTCATTTATTCAGCCTGACAGCGAGCCATTGCTGGGCAATTAGCTAAACACAGTTATTAAGGAACAGAACCAAGAAGTCTCTGTTCAGGCGGATTGTATTTTCTAGCTAATGAAGACATTAACTTTCCAACTAATAAATATTGGGAATAAAAATATATTTATATGTCTTTATTAGTGATCACAAGGTCATCAGCAACCGGATCTCCACCAGTTTCCAAGCTGCGCAGAGCATGTTTACAACTGGAGTGTTCCTCCCTGAATCAGGTTCATTGCTGATAATTTTGTTCCCTTGCCAATTAAAAGCATTTAAACTCTATTCCTCCCTAAATTTTACTCCACTTCTTTGAAGAGCCTATGAACTCCTTGTTGGGGTACGATACCACAGCAACACCCAACTGGTTGATGTTCACCTGGGAGCACAGGTAGCTGGGTAATCAACTGCATAGGGCATCATAGCCGAGCCCAATCCTCCCCTCTGCAAAGCCAGCACCCAACAGAAGAACTGGGTGATGATTGGGGTGGGAACTCTGCCTAATTTTCACCTCTAATGCAGGGCAGCTGTAGGACGCACACTGAAATCGGATCTGCTGGTGACTGAAGCTGGAAGTCTTCTGGTCACTTTGGCTCATCTAAAGATCAAGATGGAGTCCCACCATTTGAACCTTTTCAGAATGACTGCAATAAACTTAAGCATCAACGGTTTCTCGCTTATTTCTGTTAAAATTTATTTAAACTGCAACCGACGGGGCCACTGAGAAACTAGCTTGGAGAGACAAAAAGGGGTTGTGGAACAAAGCATGACTGCTTTTTCAAAGAATCGACCCAGGCATAATGGGCCGAATGGTCTCCTTCTGTGCTCTCAGTTCCAATAACTCCGCTGAACTTGACAATGAGAGAGGAATTACAGACAAAATGACATTACACACAGTGGATTAATTAAAATATTCTTTAAAATTAAATCCCAGGACCCTGAGTTACACAGGGGGGCATGACACCAGGCCTTTCACCTCTAGAAACCAGGTTTAATACGCAGTCCACACTGATGAAGGTCTCCTCTCCCTAGCTGACTTCTATGTGAAAGCGAGTCCAGGCAGTCTGATTTCAGCTCCAAAGTCTAACATTTAGCTGCACGTAATCCCATGGAGTGGCTGATTTGGGAAGTTAAGGAAAGCTAATTTGCAGCTGTAAAAAAACAGACTATGCTGGAAGTAAACAGCAAATCTGACAGCATTTATAAAGGTTGGTTAGTGTTTCAAATGCAGACTGCCGTACACTTCCAAGTCTTAGCATTTGCATTGTTTTTCATATATATTAAGCTTGGTTCAGTAATAGCAGTCTAACCTTTGCCAGAAGGTTTGAGTTCAAGCCTCACTTCAGTCCTTGACCATATAATCTAGGCTGACGCTTCAGTGCAGTACTTGAGGGCGTATTGCAATGTTGGAGCTTTGTCTTTTGGCTAAGATGTTTAACTACCAGGGAGATCCCAGTTAGGTTATTGCTCTATTAATGCAGACATGGCCCAAATTTCTGTGCCGTGAGTTCACTCACCTACCCAGTCCATAGACAGGAGATTCTAAATGTTGAGTTTAACCATCGCGAGACTCCCAATTATAAATTCAGCATTCTCAATAACTGCGTTCACACACGTACATCAAGAAACTGGGAAATTACCTCAGCAGTAATCACAGGTCCACTCTCACTTTAAGCACGGCTTAAGTGAACATACTTAAGTGCATTTCGCAGAAGAGTTCAAAAGTTCACCAACTTATTTCTCATTAAAACATTTTCACGGCATCAGCACCCTGGCCACGTAAAAATCCCCAAATCACCCCCGCTTATCCAGTAGCAGCATAACTGGTCATTATGTCATCGCTGTTTGAGGGGCATTGCCGTGTGCAAATTGGCTGCCTTTTTTCCTACATTGCTATAGTGACTACACTTCATTGGCTTTGGGAGTTCCTGAGGTTGTGAAAGGCGCTGTGTAAATGCAAGTCTATTTCTTCGTTTGTTAGTCCTGAAAAGTGGTGGAGCTGTACGCTCTCTCCAAAACATTGAAATGTAAATCCTTTTAGCAATCACTGGGCGATTGAATGTTTGTTTCTTACTGTCAAGCTATTTTTTTCCTCTTCACGTCAATAATTCAAAAGTTGCAGAGGTTAGTAACTCTACATGGAGATGAACACGTGTGCCTATGTGCACAAGCACAGGGGGAAAAAAACGGTTCTGTACTTGTTTTAATAAAAATACGCTTTAGTGTAAACAAAATCATAAATCAAGTTTTGTCCCAATGCTGTGCACCTTCCCACACATGCCACCCAGATATGGAATTCCTTTAAAATTATACACAAAAATAAAATTGCCATTCAAACAAAGAGGCTTAGGTCACTTGGAGATCCTCTCGTGTCAATCTAAATAAAGGTTTAAACCAGTATCAGGAGTTTTCTTGCCAATTTCCCGCCTCCTTTAGTCCTAGGCTTGTTGCAATTCCACTGGGATGCAGGCGTCCTTCAGGAATGCACTCAAAAATGGCCATGCTTCAAATCCAATCTCAGCACTCTGGTTACTTCAAACGTGAGAGGCATCACAGTTAAGATTACCTTGTCCTTAGTGCAAATCCTATCAAGGGTCAATGATCAACAGCAACACCCTTAGATTACTTTCCTTCCCCTCCCCGGATCAGGAGCTGCATGAATCCCAACTCTTCCAGCCAAGATCTGCAAACTCAAACTTTGGGCTTACAGCCTGTGGGAATATTGCCTCCAGCAACTGAGTCACAGTGCAAGGGTTTAAAATATCCCAACATTTCAAGTCAATAACTGAAGCAGTGAAACAGCAGTCATTTGGACATAACCCATCCCAATCCTGCTATTGCGTCTACGTGAGTGAGAAAAAAGCAAACATGCTAGTGCAAAAATAACCCAAAAAAGGCCAAAACTTTCATGTCTGAGAGTCCATGTACCACGTTCTTCTTCTGATTTTTGAACACACATGGTAGAGGCTGGAAATTCTGCAGCAAGTAACTCAACTCCTGAGTCCCCCAAAACCTGTCCACCATCTACAAGGCACAAGTCAGGTGTGTGTTGGAATACTCTCCACTTGCCTGGATGAGTGCAGCTTCAACAGGAAGCTGCACTCATCCAGGGCAATGCAGCCTACTTGACAAGCACCACCACCTCATACATTCACCCTCTCCACAACAGGCTCTAAGTGGCAGCAGTACGTACCATCTACAGGATGTACTGCAGCAACTCACCAATCCTCCTTCGACAGCATCTCCAAGCCGCATGCCATCCTGACTTGGAACTATATCACCATTCTTTCACTGTCGCTGGATCAAAATCCTGGAACTCCCTCCCAACAGCACTGTGGACATACTATGCGGACTGCAGCGGTTCAAGGCTGCGGCTCACCACCACATTCTCAAGGATAACAAATGCTGGCCTTGCCAGCAACACACTCATCCCATGAATGAATAAAGAAAAGTCGCTGCACCAATGAAAAGTAATTCTGACCAAAAATAAGCCAACTCATCTGGTTATACTGATTCCTTTCAGGGTCACTAATCGCAAAAAGCTCAGTTGACACAAGAATTGGAAGCAAGGAATGTCGGGAGTGGAGTGGATGGAGGAATTAACTACAACTATCCTTCTCCAAACTAATTACAGTCATGCAAAGTTATGCAATTTTACAGCTGTTTGAAAGGGGAACTAGAATCGGTTGAATTGCCCATAATTCTAAAAGAGATAATTGCAAGTCATTTATAAATCTTCATAATATCTTCTTTCCCTGATCTTGGTATTAAAAGCCACTCTTAAGGGACCATTTGCAACCTTTATGTAAAATCAGCCCCCAGATGCAGAAGAAAACTATATTTTTAAAATCATTAATCATTCTTAGGATGCAAATGATGCTAGCAAGTTAGCATAAAGGCAAAATACTGCTGATGCTGGAAATCTGAAACAAAAACAAAAAATGCTGGAAAGACTCAGCAGGTCCGACAGCATCTGTGAAGAGAAAGACAGAGTTAACGTTTCGAGTCCGTATGATTCTTCTCCTAGCTCTGAAGTAGAGTCATACGGACTCGAAACGTTAACTCTGCCTTTCTCGCCAGAGATGCTGTCAGACCTGCTGAATTTTTCCAGCATGTTTTACTTTTGTTCTAGCAAGTTAGTATTTCATTTTCCTTCAACATAAGACATGCTTAGGGTATTAAGAGTTAACTATTTATTACAGGCCTGGAGTCACATATTAGGAAATGCCAGGAATGGCAATGATTTTACAATCTGTTGGCATCCCCAAATCACCAGTTTTCTTGAATTTAATTTTCACAACTTGCCATGGCAAGATCTGACCTCTTGATTACTGGATTACCTTAACCACTAGTCTGCCTTAGAAATCCCTCTGCAGCTCCATCTCCAAGAGCCATATGAACAAAGGCTCTCCATCCACATCCTCACCAGACAGGGGGTTTACTTTGGCTGGATGGAGTGGTGAGGGGGATAACATCAGTAAGTAATCAGAAGACCCCATTTAAGAGCATGTAGCAATTTAGAGAAGGCTTGGACAAAGTCAGAAAGATCAAGAACAAACCTTCCTTAAATGACATTTCAAATCTTGAACAACTCAAATCATCCTCACTACAGATATAATTATTTTATATTTATATATAATTGCCTTTTTCTCTCCTTACGACGTTGATAATTCTTGCTGAAATCAAGTTCCTTGGATATCAATCGTGCTCTGGCACTCAGTGCTCGAGTCTTAGACAAGTCCAGACAAGTTCCAGCAGAATGTTCCATCTACACACACTTCCAGGGGGTTGCAGTGGTGGAGGTGGGTCAATGTTCCATCTACACACAATTCCAGGAGGTTGCAATGGTGGAGGTGGGTCAATGTTCCATCTACACACACTTCCAGGAGATTGCAGTGGTGGAGGTGGGTCAATGTTCCACCTACACACACTTCCAGGGGATTGCAGTGGCGGAGGTGGGTCAATGTTCCATCTACACACACTTCCAGGGGATTGCAGTGGTGGAGGTGGGTCAATGTTCCATCTACACACACTTCCAGGGGATTGCAGTGGTGGAGGTGGGTCAATGTTCCATCTACACACACTTCCAGGGGATTGCAGTGGTGGAGGTGGATCAATGTTCCATCTACACACACTTCCAGGGGATTGCAGTGGCGGAGGTGGGTCAATGGACGACATTGAACAAAAATGAATCAGGAGAATTTGCCCACTTCCTTCTTCCTTCCAATTTACCCCTAACACTATGGAGATCAGCCAACTCATCACAAACAAAGGATCAAATCTGAGTACAGGAACAGAAAGAGGCCATTTAACCCCTCTAGCTTGTTCTGCTATTCAGTGAGATTATGGCCGATTTCTGACTCGCCACCATGGACCCACCTGCACCCCATGTCCCTTTAGGTTAACAAAAGTCTATGAATGTAAGGTTTAAAACTGACCGAGCATAAATGATGTTTGTGAAAGAGGGTTCCAAGCTTCTACGACCCTTTGTGTGTAGAAACGTTTCCTAAATTCACCCCTGAAAGGCCTGGTTCTAATCCTAGATTCCATCTACCTCAACAGTTCCCCTTAATAAATAAACCTTTTCACCCAGAGGCTGGTGGACATCTGGAATGCTCAACTTATTTAAAAGGTACCTGGATATGCATCTGAAGTGCTGTAACCTGCAAGACTATGGACCTGGTGCTGAAAAGTGGGATTAAAATGAGCGACGCAGGCACAATGGGCTGAATGGCCTCTTTCTGCACTGTAGATGTTGTACATCTTGAGCTTAAATCAAGTCACCCCCTTTAACCTTCTAACTTCCAGGGAGTTCAACCATAGTTTGAGTAATCTCCCCTCGTAACTTTAGAATCCAGGTATTGTTCTATGCTGCACTCTCTCCAAGGTCAGTATATCCTACCTAAGTTGTGGCATGCAGGATTGCTGTAGTCTAACCAGGGCTTTGTATAGCTGTAGCAAAAATCCTCAGTAACACCCCAACCAGCGTCACCTCAATCCCTCCAAATCAAACATTTTTTTCTCTCCACTTTAAAGGCCAGTTTCTCAACAGAAACTATCAATTGGCCTGAAATGTTTATTGCGTGCATGATGGGGTGCAATTACACATCCTTTCCTTCATTCATTTAGTTAAGATCCCTCTGCTCGGTAGATTCTGCTTTTAGCAAGTTTTTGATCATCAAAGCTTATGATTATGTAAAAATCTGAAGATAATCTGAATGAACCAAAAGAGCTGTACTGAGTCGCCAAAGCTGACTTAATTAATAACTTGTGTAAAATTTCATCCAATTACAAAAAACGGCCTCTGATTTATTCCAAAAGAAGATAGAGAAAGAGATTTTGAGGTTCATTATGTCTGACCACTCTGCCACCAAATCGGATTAAAGCAACGAGCAAGGGCAAACAAAATAATGAAACATCCCTGTTTATAATGCAGCAGAAATCATACTAAATCCAATCTGGAATGGTATCTACAGACTGCTCAGAGTTCTGTGGCTGCAAAGTTCAAAAGTATTCAACACAAAGGTCACATTGCCACTATTACTATTTCATTTTGGTGGGGGGCGGGAGTTAACACCTTCAGGGCATCACATAGACAGGACTCACCAAACAGAGTAACAGTGCAAACCCATTCACACTGAAAAATAATCTCCATTTTCACGTATTTGCTGGCATTGCAAGTATTTCCGGTCAACTAATAAACCCTAGAAGTGAGCACATCTGCCATTTGGCTCATCATGTCACGGCTCTCCGAAGAGCATTTCACATGGTGCCATTCTCCTCCCTTCTCCCCATAACCCTACAGATTGTTTATTTGATGATGAGATGAGACTCCTTGAGAATTCAACAAAAAAGTTGTTGTTTCAAATAACAAGCCAATGACCCAAAAAAGGCAAATAAACAATTGGACACTAGGGAGTCAGCGACATTAGGCTAAAGGTACAATATAATCTTTTTCACACAGCAAGTGGTTAGGGTCTGGAATGCACTGCCCGAGAGTGCAGTGGAGGCAGGTTCAATCGAGGCATTCCAAGAGGGACTTAGATGATTGTTTATTTTCAAACAATCTATAGGGTTATGGGGAGAAGGGAGGAGAATGGCACTATTCTTTTGCGCTGTAACGATTCTGTGATTAAGAGGAAGGAACTCATTATCAAGGGAGTCAAGGAGCATGGGGATAGGGTGAGTAAGTGTTCAGGTACAAGATCAACACTGTTCTAATTCAATGGCAGAGAAGACTCTCGGAACCATTTGATCTATGCTGCTCTGCTATCTTACATTTTTAACTCATCCATCTAATTTAAGAAGACACACAAAGTTGGTCTTAAACCACATTTAAATGAGCAAATGATCTTCACTTCAGATCTAACTAACTAAATCAGCACTACCAGACAACAAATAGAAGATGGGCCAAATAAGCCTTCAACATTCTCCCTCTACTCACAGGATTCTTACTTCCCATTTTACACACCATTCCACTACCAAGGTGACGGGCAATCAACCTGCACTTTGACCAGAGCCAAATTATGTTGGAAACTACACAAAAGTATTACAAATCAACTTGGGCTCTTGCATCATTTAGGCAAGCATTTGGCTAGAAGCTTCATCCAAACTCATAACAGCAAGTTCAAGAAATTAAACCCATCAGGAAATTAAGGTTTGAAATACTGTGTCAATGGCAACCATCATAGAATGGGTCAGGTCAAGCCAATCAAATCAGCTAGATTCCTGACATGGCTTTCAGGTTAGCAAGCGAATGGATTAATTCTTCATGTACTTGACAATGCTATGCATTACAGAATAGCCTTAAGTGCCAGAACACCTGCAACAAAGCCGGCCAACAACCTGCCTGCAACACACACCACATCAACACATTCCATTAATGAGGAGTATGAAGACTGGGAAAAGGATTCCTTTTTTTTTAATAATCTTCATCCCCTCGGACATGACAGGTAAGGATTTAACTGGCACCCTTCCAGTGAGTGTAAAAAAACCAGTCCCAAAAGAAGCAGCAAGAGAGCAGATAGTTATGTAGCAACTGTTTACAGTCAATGCCATTGCTGAAGAGTACAAACCAGTTTTTACTTTCACCTTCCATGTGCACCAAGTTCCTTGGTTTATCAGTCAATGGCAATTGTTAAACCCCAGGGGTCAGAATTAAGATGCAAAATGCACAGGAAAGGGAAGCCCTGATGCAATGATACAAGACATAAAAGTATCAGAAATCCTTTGAGAGGAACTGCTTTAAAAAGAGTACTCGTGGCCTGTGGAGATAAATTGAAAAACTATATATAATTGGTATACATTGCTGTGTTTAACAAGTTGCATGAATTTTCATTAAATAATCAATTACATTTAATCCAACAATAAACTGGCAAAATCAGCTGTTAAGGACAAACAAAGCTTGCACATACTACTGCTTCCTCTTCACAGGGAACTATGTATTTAATTCCAAAAGGGTCACTCAACAAAAAAAAAACCTGTTATAATAACGCACTTCATGAATCTTCAAGAACCAAATAAAGAAATGCACAGTTAGCAATGAAACAAACATTTTTTTATTCTGCCAGTGTCAGCGTTGCAATCAGACAGCCTTTTTTATAACCCGGCAATGAACTGCCATTTCTCCTACTCTGCAAAGCTGAAAATTAGAATTCATGGGATCAGAATGTTTTTCTACCACCCCCACCCCTGCAACAAGCCACGATTAACCTGCGCACAAGGTCTCTGGTATTGAATAAGTAGGGTCCATTACTGTGGACAGAGAGAGTGCATACTGCAAAGCAGTAAGTCGAAATGAATGTTCCTATTCTTCTATTCAATCTTGGTGTTCTTACTTCGCCAATAATAAGACAACTTGCGCTACAAACTGATTTTCTACAAACCTCCAGGCACCAACTTCAAAGGCAGATCAATTCAGTAAAATGAAAGCAAAATCAAATCGTTTTTCCTGGGCTTCCATAGTCAGATTCCAAGGGTTCACGGACTACTTGTAGCTTTATGGGCACATACTGGACTTAACTACCACAAGAATGGTTCCGGTAATGAGGGGTTACAGTTACACGCTTAGATTGGAGAAGCTGGGAGAGGAGAAGGTCTTTAAAGGAGAGAAAGTTGAGAGGTTTGATAAAATCATGGGGGGTCTGGGCAGATTAGATAGGGAGAAATTGTTCCCATTGGTGGGGCAGTCGAGAGCCAGAGGGCACTAATTAAACAGCAACATGAGGAAAAACTTTTTTCTGCAGTGGGTGGTGAGGATCTGGAATGCATTGCCTCGGAGTGTGGTGAGGCAGATTCGACCATGGCTTTCAAAGGAGAACTGGGTAAACACCTGAAGAGAAAAAATCCACACAGCTATGAGGAAAATGTAGGGTAGTGTAACTACGTGAGTCACTCTTACAGAGAGACAGCAGGGACAAAACGAGCCAAATGACCCCCTTATGTGCTCTAACCATTCAATGAATCCAAATCTTCAAGTACGATGCATCTCCACAGAAACTGAAACACCCCACCAAAACTAAGGACAAATTTCACCAAGTCTAACTGGCACCTAACTTTGACAAAGTGCTCCCCTCTTTGGGGGTGAAGGGGGCGTGGTGGTAGGTGGAAGTAGCAAATACACACATCTTACCCTTTTAAGATTCACATTCTTCATTATAGAATTATACAATAGTTACAGCACAGGAGGCGGCCATTCAGCTCATCCAGCCCATGCCGGTTCACTGCAAGAACAATTTAGCTATTCCTACTCTTTTCCCACATTCCCTCCCACCCACCCCACCCCAGCCCCTCCACCAGCCTTTCCACTTAGCCCTGTAAAATTTTTCCCTTCAGGTGCTTATCCAATTTCCTTTCAAAAGCCACAACTGAATCTGACTCCATCACACTCTCAGGCAGTATATTCCAGACGCTAACCACTCAAGTCATCTTTGCTTCTTTTGCCAATCACCTTAAATCTATGTCCTCTGTTTTTCAACTCTTCTGCCAAGGGAACAATTCCTCTCTGTGTAGACTCCTCACAATTATGAACACTTCTATCCAACCTCCTCTCAACCCTCTCTTCTCTATGGAAAACTACCCCAGCTTCTCTTATCTATCATTATTAACCAGCTTTTCAGCTGTTTAATTTAGGAACCAAAGTACCTCTGTGTGCTTTGAAAGAAGGAGAAAAATAGATGCACATGTTCTCTTGTTGGCGAGAATACATATCGCATAAAAATTTACCCGCACAAGGAAAGAAAAATCCTCCAGAATACATTTCTTCCCTGCTTAAAAAGGAAACAATTACAAACACCCCAAGAGCTAAAAACATAGCTTAACCACAGAGCTAAACAGCATCAGTCAACCTAATTTACACACAATAGAAATATGTTACTAGTTCCAAATTACTAACTTTTTTGCCTGGAAGCATTTGGCTTCAATATTAGAAGTGCACTGATGATTCAAAGTCCAAAAAAGCTAACACAGCTAAGAGAAGCTTACACTTCTTGCAGCTCTGGTTACTTAAAACAACAAAAAAGCACAGATCCAAGCTGGGACTGTGCTCTTTTTAGAGCAGGGAAGGTTAAGGAAGATTTAAGAGATGTTCAAAATGTGAAGGGTTTTGATAATAGTAAGTAGGAACAAACTGTTTTGACTGGCGGAGGATCGGTAACCAGAGGACACAGATATATGTGTTCTGATGATCTGGAGTTTTTTTTTATTCATTCACAGGATGTGGGCTTTGCTGGCCGGGCCAGCATTTATTGCCCATCTCTGGAGTGTGCTACTCGTATTGGTGATGAAGCAGATTGAAAGGCAACTTCCAAAAGGGAATTAGATAAATACTCAAAGGCAAAAATATTTCCAGGGCTATGGGAAAGGTACCAAGTAATGGGACTAATCAGATAGTGCTTGTCAAGAGCCAGTACAGTGATACTGGGCCAAATAGCCTCCTTCTGTGCAGCGTTATTCTATAAGCTCTAACAACAGAATTACTTGGTGGCTTTACTAGGTAATCACTGAAATGCTGTGCTGTGCATTATGGCTGCCCTCACATTTACGAGCCACCACGACCTTCAGTACTGTTTTGAAGAACTTCCATGAATAAGCAATGTTTTCCATTGGATTTGTGAGGCTCTGTCAAGGTGTATCTTTTATTTTCTTCAATTTAGCTCTTGTTTTCAGAGCCAGCACTGACATCTACATTAACTCCTGGGCCAATCACTGAGCATTTATTTCTTTGGCAAATGTGGAAAGAAAATATAGCCAAACAAAGCTGTCAAAAAGAATGCGGTCATCTGGCTGCTGCTGGCAGCTAAGCAAATCCTGCTTCGTACTCCGTCAATCTGTCAAAATAAAAAACACTGTAAAATGAGCATGTTCCCCTCTGCAACGTAGCTAGACTAGTAATGGCCACCTTAAAATGGTACAAGGAGCCCCTGCATGACTGGCTGCTGTTACTTAAGAGTAATGCAAGCTGCATCCAAGTATCGCATTACTTCATTGCATCGCTGTTGAGGGGATGAGGCACCCCTGGCATTCATTTACTGTGTGTGGACATGCTTTGGTAGGGAGACCAGGGAAACAGGCTATTCGAAACCAGTTTTAGCTTTTTGACAGGAGTCACAATGCAGGATTCCAATGCCCACATAATTGGCCATTTGGTAAGAGCTACCTCCAAATTTCCTTAAATTCACCAAAGCTATGTTTGAGGTTTATTTTTTCCCCTCTCTCTTGTGATAACAGGTTTGCATTATCTCAATGATTTATTAAGATGCCAAACATCATGCATGGCTCAGCTGCTAACACTCTCACCTGGTGGTGGAATGAAGTCCCACTCCAGAGACTTGACCATAAAGTGAGGTGCTGAGGGAGTGTTGCACTATCAAAGGTGCCATCTATCAGATGCACTTCCATCTGCCCTCTCAAGGGAACGTAAGAGAATGCTGGCACTATACAAGAAGAACAAGGGAGTTCTCCCTAGTATCCTGGCCAATGCTCATACCTCAACCAACCATCACTAAGAACAGGTACCGTGGTGATTACCATATTGTTAGTTGTGGGACTTCACTGTCCAAAAATTGGCATTTCAACATTACTATTCTTCAGTAAGTACTTAATTGACCCTAAAACACACACTTCTAGCTAACCTGAGGTCATGCATGCAAGCCCTTCTCTTCATTTATTAACTTTTCATCACTCATTTAATGTGCATGATTGAGAAAGAAGACTTCCATTTTTACAGAGTCTTTCATGGCCTCAGGACATCCCAAAGCGCTTTACAGCCAAATAAGTATTTTTGAGTATGTAGACCCTCGGTACGCAAACAAGTGTCACTACGTGTTGAGGTTCTACCTGTCCCCGGTGTTGCGAAGGATGGGTCTGGCCATGCTGCCATGGAACGCTCCAAGTAGTTGGACCGTGCCATACCAGCTGTCCCTCGTAGAAAAATTTATGCAGAGAAACACCTTTGACCACAAGTCCATCAGGCAGCGGTCGGCACGTAACATCTTAGAGGATCTGCGGGAAAAGGAGATGGTGGATCCCGACGGATGGTTCCCCGAGCAGACTGTCAAAGTAATTTGGCAGAATGCCTCATCGCCAGAACTTTCCAACAAGCACCAAAATGTAGCTTGGCTGGTGGTGAGAAAGGCCCTCCCCGTCAGATCTTTCCAACATGCCAGGAATCTCACCCTGTCTGCATGTTGCCCTCGAGGTGGCTGTGGTGGGGACGAGACTGTTGTTCACCTTCTTGTGGACTGTGTCTTTGCAAAGAAGGTCAGGAGAGAGATGCAGTAGTTTCTGTCGAGGTTCATGCCGAGCAGTGCGGTGATACAGGACTATGTGCTCTACGGGCTGTTCCCAGGGACACACACCGAGACAAACATCAACTGCAGCTAGAGGGTCATCAATTCAGTAAAAGACGCTCTTTGGTCTGCCCGAAACTTGCTGGTCTTCCAGTGCAAAGAGTTGTCCCCAACTGAGTGTTGCAGACTGGCACATTCCAAGGTCTAGGACTACGTGCTGAGGGACGCACTAAAGCTTGGGGCAGCCGCCACAAAGGCGCAATGGGGAAAGGTCGCTATCTAAGACCTTTCAGCCATAGCGCACCGAGGGGCTGGGAACTGTATAGACCCCTCGGGCTGTATGGTTCACAATGAATGTATGCATTGAATAGTAATTGTATTATAATTGTATTGAAGCACCTCAGAGTGCAACATGATGTATGCTGACAACTCCAATACCACTGCACTGTCTGACTGTCTGTAATGACCATATTGAAATGATTGTAATATTCATTGATTGTATTGAAGCACCTTGTGATCCATCTGTAAAAGTTGAATCTGATTGTACTTTTTGTGATGGTGATTTAGAAATGTTTTGTAATGTTCTTCCAGATATTTTATGAATAAAGTATTTTTGTAAAGAAGGAAACGTGGCAGTCAATTGCACACAGCAAGATCCCAAAAACAACATAAAGACTAGATAATTAGTGACACTGATTTAGAGATGGGACACGGATGACACTGGCAAGGCCAGTATTTATTAGCCATCCCGAATAGCCCTTGAACGGAGTGGCTTGCTAGGCCATTGCAGAGGGCAGTTAAGAGTCAACCACACTGCTACAATAACATGTAGGCCAGGTGGGAAAGGACAGCAGACTTCCTACCTGAAGGGCGATAGTGAACCAGTTGGGTTTTTACAAAAATTGATGATAGCTTCATGGTCACCATTACTGAGACTAGCTTTATATTCTAGATTTATTAATTGAATTTAAATTCCACCAGCCCCTCTGGATTACTAGTCCAATGACATTACCACTACACCACCGTCTCCCCAAAAGTCAAGAATGCTCACTATGACAAAAGCAAAGGGTAGTTAAGGTGACAGGAGATAACTAATGAAAAGAAAAAGAAGAAAAATTATTTTTTTCTAGTTATCACAGACTGATGGCAAAGTACAAAACCCACTAATTTGATTGCAAAGTGGCATCAGTAACCTCCCAACTGCTCCAACCTGCAACATTCCCACTCTCCACTGACACTTGCTTGAATTACTTTGACACACAGAGCAATCCCTGGCTTGCACTGTGTAATTAGTAGTCCGTTACACAACGCAACAACTTCATTCATCCCATTCCAAAAGGAACTCCGACACAAAGAGAGGAAGCTCATTCAGTGAACTTTTAATCAGCCTTTGTGAGGGCTTAAAAGCAATCTGGCGTCAAACATACTCTCTCATTGCTTTCAAACCCTTAAAAATCCCTGTAACTGCTGCTGGAAAGCTCCCAAATAAATACAACTTTAAAATGTGCATCCAATATCACTTCCTATTTCACTGTGAAAGTAATTAAAGCACACAAGGGGAAAAGGTTAGGTGGTGATTCAGAAGCAGAGTTCACAGCATATGTTGTGTCAACCCATGTTTATTATCAAACGTGATCAACTAAAACTCAAACTGGTGCAAGAATTTAAATCCAGTTCACTATTCCATCAATATTCCTAAATAATACATCTGAAAAGAATTTGCATTTATATAGCTCTTTTCACAACCACATGACATCCCATAGCTCATTCACAATGAATTATTTTAGAGTAGTAGTCACGGTAGCAATAAAGGAAAACACAGCAGCCAATTTGCATGGAGCAAGATCCGATAACCAGCAATGAGATAATGACCAGATAATCTCATTGAACGCTTCTGGCTAAAGAATAAATGTTGGCCAGGATTATCTTTCTTCTTTATATGGAATGGGATCTTTAACATCCACCTGAAAGGGCAGACGAGACCTCTGTTTAAAATCTCATCTGACGGCACCTCCGCGCACTCAGTGCTGCACAGGGAGAGCCAACCTAGATGATGTACTCAAGTCTCTGGAATGGAACTTGAACCCACAACCTTCCTATTTACAGGCTTGAGTGCTACCAAATGAGCCATGACGGACGGCAGCAAGCAAGAACAACTCCCAACACTGATAGGCAGAGCACCAATACCAATGCAGCAAATCTGCACATGTAGTGCTGCCCAGATGACCTCTGGACTTGCTTCTCATAAGTTCTTGTAACAATACAGAAGTTGCACACTAGTACTTCCTCCAAACCCCAAGTTTTATTTTTATTCCTTCAACAACTCACTTCCTCTGATTAATGATCAAGTTGATAACTTTGAAGTGTGGAAGAGCTTTTAAAAGCTACTTGCCAAACAAGAGCCTTACACAGTTCCAACATTATGTAGGATTTAAGCAGTGTAGTCAAACTTTTAATATGCTCTTCTAATAGGCTTATAGTCCAGTTACCCTGTTATTACTATATTATTTGGAACACTACTTTTCCACTATCAGCCCCTGTCTATCACATTTAATTATTTTGGGACTCGCATGTGCTGTCATTGTAAATCTCTGAGTCATGCCATCTGACCAACTGGGAGCAGCTGGGATGAAAGTGCACCAATTTTCCATCCGGCAAGTTCAATTCAAGCATTTAGAGGGGAATTAGACTGTTGGCTAAAAAGGAAGAATGTGCAAGGTTACGGGGAGAATATGGGAGAGTGACACCGAGTGAATTGCTCATGCAGAGAGCCTGTGCAGACATGATGGACCGAAAGGCCTCCTTCTGTGCTGTAAGAGTTCTGTGATTCTGTAACTGTAAACAGAGTTATCTTGTTCTCACAAATCCTAAAGCCCGTACGCCCATAACAAACACTGCTCTGCGTTCAATTTAATTTCAGATACAGGATGAAAAACAAATGTGTGTTGCATAATTTGACTATAAAGAGGTTAAGAAAATATGGCACTGCATGCTTAACATACAAACGAGGCTCATCCAAATCACTGGCTCACTACAGAGACAAGCACACTTTCCAACCCTCAGAAAGCAACACAGTACATTTCCACAGAACTCAAGAGTTACACACACTTACTGGTCCCTAAACACCACATTAGTTATGTTGGATTCAGAGCAGCTGAACAACGGGAAGACACTGGCTGTTAAAGGCAATAACAACCTTTTGATTGGAACTGAAAGGGCACACACCTGAAACTTCTACTTTTGTTTCTCTCTCCAAGATGCTGCCAGATCTGCTGAGTCTTTCCAGTATCTTCTGTTTTAATTTCAGATTTCCAGCATCCGCAGTATTGTGCTTTCGTACATCCTTTTGATGTAGCCCTGATGGTATGTGCTTCACAGACTGAGTCCAGCTTCCTCACAACACACCAGTTATAGTAAAAATAAGTCACTCTAACAAAGCAGCAAACACATTCAAAAGACAACATAAGTTCACTGCGCTGTGATCCTGAGTGCAGGCAGATTCTCTCTTACAAAATTTCCAAGCAGCCGCGAAACTGGTTCCTCCTCCTATTCGCTACCCAAAGATTTGCACCTGGGAATGCAGCTTTGTGGACTTCGGTAAAGAGAGAACCAGATTCAACAGTGGTACTCTACAGTAGAACAGCCCAAAAAGCTTTCATTAGCTGAGCTTCCACATGACAAACTGCTACTTGGGAAGTGGTAATAGAGAGCTGAGAGTATCCATGGAACTGCAGCTTCATTACAGGATGAGCAGAAATTAGAAGGGGGGGAACATTACTGGAACAAAGAGACACAGCAAGTGGAGAATGAACTGAAAATCTCAAAATAGTGGCTGTAATAACGGAGGACCACAAGTGCTCGGCAGTGACCTTTCCTCCTTTACTAAGTCCTTCTGATTTTTAGATATTTGAACAGCTGGCTATTTAGTTTCTGATTCAACACATCAAAAAAAAACAAAGAAAAATATGCTGAGAGCATGAAATGTTTTTCTGTTTTGCTCCAGTGCTTTTGATTGCCGATGCGCAGGTCACACAGTCAACAACACTGGCAAACATAAAGTTATCAGCCTCTGCTCAGCCACAGCAGCAGGGAGCCGCTTCCTCCCACCCCTTCCCTCCACTGCCATGAGTCTCCAGAACTGCTGCAGAACTGTTTACAGTGGCAGGAGAGCCGGTAACCAGAGGTCACACTTAATTTAGGTGCATAAAATGATGAAGGGTCCGGAGAGATTAGATGGGAAGAATCTATTTCAAATCAGTAGAGAAGTCAGTAACTAGGGAAATCAATTAAAAATAACTGGTAGAACAATCAGAGGGGAGATGAGGGGTAATGTTACCATCCAGGGTGGTGGCGGTCTGTAACTCAACGCCTGAAAAGGCGATAAAGGCAGAAACCGTCATTGTGCTGAGAAAACACTTGGGGCAGAATTTTCACCTTGGTGGGCGGGCACGCGCCCAACCCACTCGAGCGTGAAATGATGCGAGTTGACATCGAGCGAGCGTCCCGACATCACTGCGCAGTCGGGCGATGGTTCAGTCGGCGGGCGCGAACAGAAATTGGCAGCGCGCCCGCCAACAATTAAAAGGCCTTTTGAGGTTGAAAGTATCAATTAACTTAAATTTTTGGCTGCCCATCCAAGCTTACGGTTGGCAGGCAGGCAAAAAGGCCAAGCGGCCTTTGCATTTTTTTGGGGGGAACCTCATCCACCGGCGGGTGAGGTTCCCAACATCAAATAAAATTAAATAAAATTTTTTTAAAATGTCATTTCTAACATATCCCTACTCATGTGACAGAGTCACAATGAGGGGACATGTTTTCTATCATTTTTAAAATCTTTTTTTTAAAAAAAAACTCATCTCCTTGGAGCAGCTCTGTGCCTCAGGAGATGATCAAGTGCGCACTCGCGCAAAGCTCCCCCCCTCGCCCTCCTCCCCCGCCCGCCAGTGTGAAATTGCGGTCGGACCCCAATTGCCCAGGGGGGGGGGGCGCCAGTTGGCTTCCTGACCGCCCCCGCCGAACCCACCCGACAAGGGCAAAATTCTGCCCTTAGATATGCACTCAAGGTGCTGTAACCTTGAGGCAGGAGGGTGGGGATGGCTGGATAGTTCTTTTTCGACCAGCACAACATGAATCTTATAATGTTTTCTAGGGATAAGATTTAAGTTGGTTTCAAAAAGAACTGGAGGTAAAATGAGGAAACAGTTTTTTTTTTTAAAAGCCTAGTAAGGTGCTGGGTTGTGAGCGAAATACACTGCCTGAACAGGCAGTGGAAGCAGATTCAATAATAACTTTCAAAAATGAGTTAGATAAAAACTTGAAGGGACAAAAAAAAAATCAGGGCCGCAGGAAAATAGTGAGGGAGAAGTGCTAAGTTCTACCATGGAGCTGGCACAGATACAACGGGCCAAACTGCCTCCTGCTGTGCTGTATTATTCTATAACTCTGACTTTTCACAACAGCCATCTTCATGCACCAGCCAACTGAGTGTATGAAAATGAACAGGGAAAGATCAGATGGTCCAATCAGGCAAATGTGTTGTCACTCTCTCAGTACGCTGGGGGTCAGCATAAAAATAAACTTTGATATGCTAAAGAAACCACAAATTAAGTTAACAAACCTAAGCCTTGCACGTACGTCGCGCACGCGCCTAACAGCAACGTACACCTTTGTTTTGAAAAGGTCCGTGATGCTCACAGAATTGTGTAAATGGTTGTCTCTATCTCTATTTCTAAGGGAAGGGAGGAAGGAAGAGACCTGCATTAATACAGCACCTTTCATGTGTGCAGTACATCTCAAAGTGCTTCACGTCCAAAGAATGTCTTTGGAAGTTCCGTCACTCGTGTAAATGTAGGAGAATGTAGTGGCTGACATGTACACAGCAGAAACCCACCAACTGCACTGAGACAAATAACCAGTTAAATTTTTTTTCAACAGGTGCTGGTCGAAGAATAAATGTTGGCCAGAATCACCAGGATTACTCTTCTGCTCTTTGGATAAATACTTGGAAAAAGATTAAGTAGAGGGGATAAAAGGCATTAAATTGAAACAAAGCTATATGTGATGTAGCACAGATTGATAAGAGCTTATTCCTTTCAATCTCTCAAGTTACTCAAACTCAGGTGATCCATCCTCTACTTGGCATATTCACCTCAAGGAGGTTTCACTGGGGAGGAGAGATTGTAAAATGTAGTTACAGGCTAGAACTGTAAATTTTAATCTATTGTGTTTTTAAATTTCTGAACATTGAATAATAATTCGTCTGTTTTGTGGAATTGTCATTAGGTTAAGCCTTGATATCTTAATATTCCACCATATAGCCTGTCCTGAGAAAAAAGGTGCTCTTCATTAAATAAATGCTCAATATCGTGATTTTTTGTTCAGGAATCACAAACAGCTTTTGATGGGAAAACTCCAAGTCAATTCTTATGTTTCGTTCGCTTTGAACACCCCTTCCATCTATTCCTTTATGGGTAATCTAAATATCATAATATCCTTCAAATGACATCTGTTCAGTATCCACTTCAAATACAGAATATCAAGTACAATGGTGAGCCAGAAATGAATGCATTGCTGCCTGTTGTGTAGTGCAGAGCAGCAACAGGAGTAAGGGACCCAAGTGTAATTATTAACTGAAAATACAAATGTCAGTCCACTTCAAAGTAACAAAAAAAAAAATCAGTCAGAGCATCTGTTCCAGAGCTTTATCCAATAACCCTTCTTTGAAAGGTCATTAACAGCAGACAAGAACACTGCTGTGTTTGCCATCACAGTCCAATAGTTTGCCTGCACTCACTTGTTAAGCCTCAACAGGGAGACTTCAAAAGGGAAAGTGGCTAGCCAGGTAAGCTGCCAGAGAGCTACCAATTCCAATGCAGTTGTCCCCATTATTGAGTATGAGCTTTCAGGAGAGAAGAAAACTGGGTTTGAGAGGGGCTACCAACCAAAATGGTGTTGCAAAGACCAATCTGAATATCCCTATTACTGATACCACATTTGAAACTGGCTACCTCAGCAGAACCCAAACATTTTCCAAGGAATCTACTCACCATTGGAGCAGTTGAGTTCTGAACTGCTCAAGCCTTACCCAGATGATTAAGAATCTTTGTACCCTCCTTTAGATTACTCAACTAACAATCATTTTCGATCATTCCTTTGAAATATTCAACAACATAAAAATTATTTTTAAGAAATTGTGCCCAAGAGGAAAGGCAGAAGATGTATATAAAATGTCTTGAAGTACCTATCTCACACAATAAAAGTCAGAATGATTCACTGCTGTGGCTACTTACAGCATTGGAAACACAGGTTTCTGGAACAGCTTTCCTTCTAATAACCACAAGCTCTCCTTTCAAACCAAGGTTACATAAAACTTGTAGCTGTTAATAAGATCCAAACCGATTGATGAAGCCAAAGCCAAGACACAGGGCTTTTCTTTACTGAGAGAGTTTATTGACTTGCTCAGTCTCACAGCTTGCCTCTCACACAACAGTGTCCCACCTATCCCCTATTTATATTTTTTAATATTAATTTATGGGATTTGGGCCTCACTGGCTAGGCCAGCACTTATTGCCCATCCTTAACTGCCCTTGAGAAGGTGATGGTGAGCTGCCTTCTTGAACTGCTGCAGTCTATGTGGTGTAGGTACAGCCACAGTGCTGTTAGGGAGGAAGTTCCAGGATTTTGACCCAGCGTCATTGAAAGAACAGCGATATATTTCCAAGTTAGGATGGTGAGTGGCTTGGAGGCGATCTTCCAGGTGGTGGTGTTCCCATGTGTCTGCTGCCCTTGTCCTTCTAGGTGGTAGCAGTCGTGGGTTTGGAAGGTACTATTTAAAGGGCCTTGGTGAGTTCCTGCAATGCATCTTATAGAAGGTACCCACTGCTGTCACTGTGCATCGGTGGTAGCAATGGTAATGCCATTGAATATCAAGGGCGATGGTTAGATTCTCTCTTATTGGAGATGGTCATTGCCTGGCACTTGTGTGATGCAAGTGTTACTTGCCACTCGCCAGACAAGCCTGGATATTGTCCGGGTCTTGCTTTATTTGCACATGGACTGCTTCAATGTCTGAGGTGTCGTGAATGGTGCTGAAAATTGCGAAATCATCAGCCAACATCTCCACTTCTGACCTTATGATGGAAGGAAGGTCATTAATGAAGCAGCTGAAGATGGATGGGCCGAGGACACTACCCCGAGGGACTCCTGCAGTGATGTCCTAGAACTGAGATGACTGACCTCCAAAAACCACAACCATCTTCCTTTGTGCTAGGTATGACTCCAACCAGTGGAGAGCTTTCCCCATGATTCCCACTGGCTCCACTTTTGCTAGGGCTCCTTGATGCCACACTCAGCCAAACGCTGCCTTGATGTCAAGGGCAGTCACTCTCACCTCAACTCTGGAGTTCAGCTCTTTTGTCCATGTTTGAAGTATATAATGAAGTCAGGAGCTGAATGGCCCTGGCGGAACCCAAACTGAGCGTTAATGGGCAGGTTATTGCGAAGCAATAGGAGGGAAGGCATTGGCGTAGTGGTATTGTCACCGGACTATTACTCTGGATACCCAGCGTAATGCTCTGGGGACCCGAGTTCAAATCCCACCATGGCAGATGGTGAATTTGATTAGTCTATTGATGACCATGAAACCACTTTAGGGAAGGAAATCTGGCCTACATGTGACTCTAGGCCCACAGCAATGTGGTTGACTCAAAAATGCCCTCCAAAATAGCCAAGCAAGCCATTTCAGTTCTCAAGGACAATTAGGGATGGACAATAAATGTTGCCCCAGCCAGCGATGCCCACATCCCATGAATGAAAAAAAATGTTGCTTGATAGCACTATTGATGACCCTTTCCATCACTTTACTGATGATCGAGACTGATTGGGTTGGAATTGTCCTGCTTTTTGGGCAATTTTCCACATAGCTGGGTAGATGCCAGGGTTTTAGCTATACTGGGGCGCAGCAAGTTCTGGAGCACTATTGCCGGAATATTGCCAGGACCCTTTGCAGTATCGAGTGCCTTCAGCCCTTACTTGATAATCATGTGGAGTGAATCCAATTGGCTGAAGACTGAAGTGGATCACCCACTCGGCACTTATGGCTGAAGATTGCAGCAAACACCTTATCTTTTGTACTGATGTGCTGGGCTCCCCCGTCATTGAGGATGGGGATATTTGCAGAGCCACCTCCTCCAATGAGTTGATTAGTTGTCCACCGCCATTTACGACCGGATGTGGCATGACTGCAGAGCTTAGATCTGATCATTTAGTTCTGTCTATTAGCCTGCTGCTTATGCTGTTTGACACCCAAATAGTCTTGTGTTGTAGCTTCACCAGGTTGACAGCTCATTTTTAGGTATGCCTGGTGCTGCTCCTGGCATGCTCTCCTGCACTCTTTTGAACCAGGGTTGATCCCCTGGCTTGGTGATAATGGTAATGGGGGGTATGCCAGGCCATGAAGTTACAGATTGTGGTTGAGTACAATTCTGCTGCTGCTGATGGCCCACAGCACCTGATGGATGCCCAGTCTTGAGTCATCAGTGGGACAGGGCATACCAAGGGATAGCGATGGTGGTGTCTGGGACGTCGTCAGTAAGGTCTGATTTTGTGAGCACGACTATGTCAGGCTGTTGCTTGACTAGCTTGTGAAACAGCTCCCCCAATTTTGACATAAGCCCCCCCCTTCCCCCGGTTGTTAATAAGGGGACTTTGCAAGGTCTACAGGGCTGAGTTTGCCATTGTCGTGTCCAGTGCCTAGGTCACTGCCAGGTCCATCCGGTTTCATTCTATATAAACATGTTTTTAGCAGTTTGATGATACAACTGAGTAGCTTGCTAGGCCTTTTCGGAAGTCATTTAAGTGTCAACCACACTGTGGGCACTGTGGGCCAAATCAGGTAAGGATGGCAGATTTCCTTCCCTAAAGGACATTAATGAACCAGATGGGTTTTTCCAACAATCGCCAATGGTTTCACGTAGTAGACTTTTTAAATCCTGATTTTTATTGAATTCAATTTCAATTCCATTCGGCCCCTCAAACCTGTTCCATCATTCAGTAAGATCAGGTTGTAACCTTAACTTCATTTTCCTTCTTGCACCCCCCCTCGACTCCCTTGTTAAAAATCTGTCTGACTCAGCCTCAAAAACATTCAATGACCCAGTCTCCACTGCTAGCTGGGGGAGAGAATTTCAAACACTTTAGCCCTTTGAGAGGAGAAATTCCTTCTCATCTCCACCTTAAATGGGAGGCCCTTTATTTTGAAACTGTGTCCCCTAGTTCCAGATTTCCCCTACAAGGGGAAACATCCTCTCAGCATCTACCCTATCAAGCCCCCTCAGAATCTTTTGTTTCAATAAGATCCCCTCTCATTCTTCTAAACTCCAATGAGTATAGGCTGAACCTGCTCAACCTTTCTTCATAAGACAACACCTCATATCCAGGAATCAGCCTAATGAACTTAATCTGAACTGTCTCCAATGCAAGTATGTCCCTCCTCCTACCACTAACGTTAAGCCAACTAGTGTTCCTTTCTTCAAGATAGAAATCATCAATTCTTTCTTTTATTTTCAGTCCTCTGACACAATTCCTCTGACACAATTCTTCTTTCTATTGAATTTATAAATGTGAATACCAGTGTCTCTGCTATCTTCTCTGGAGTAATGATCACATTATTGCAATCCATCTCCACTGGGGGCTTTCTGTCCCTTAAGTTAGTTGGCCTAGTACCTCCATGTTTTCTATCTTAACTGTTGTACTGTACCTCTTGACTAGTTCTGCTATCAGCTAGCCTCTTCAATGAAAACTGAGGCAATGAATCTATTCAATAGTCCTGCTATTTCAGTGTCAACTCCTGTGAGTTTATCTCATTCATCCCTTCGCGGTCCTATATCTTAATTCTCCTATCACTCATGTGCCTATTGAAAACTGTACTATGTCTTTTATATCCTTTAACATTGTTTTATGCTTCCTCTGCGCCTTCCTAACTGTACTTCAACCTCTTTCCACATCTCATCACATTCCCTTCCATCATCATACCCTTGACTATTCATATGCTTTACTTATGTCTTTCAGTTCTAATTCAATTTGCACCTCAACTCTCTATTTGGCTGGTCCATCTTATTCTTGGCTAGTGTGGTCATGTCTTTATTGGAATATACTCCCCTTGAACTCTATCATGCTCACCCTTTAAATATTGCCCACATTGTTCTATTTCTTTCTCAGCCAATATTTTCTGTTTTCCTAGCTTAGCTCCACCCTCATTCCCTCATAGCTGACTTTTTCCCAATCCATTTGATCTTTGTACTGCATATATTTCTCAATCATCTTGAACCTTATTATATTGTGATCAGCACTCCCAAAATATGCATCCATGCTTATTTTTTTTAACCTGCTCTAGTTGACTTCTCGTTGCTGAGTCTAGAAGTGCTCCCTTCCCCTTACATACTGGGCCAGAAAGAAGTCACAATGCAAAAGCTCCATCCCCTTGTCATCAGTCACTTTCTTCCTGCCAGCCTACTTGGGGGTAGCTGAAACCCCTGCATTATCGTCCTTTATTTTTATATCACATAATTTCAGATATTAGCACATATATCTCTCCGTTCAATTCCTTTCCATTATTTGGTGTTTCATGTTAGTGTGTCGACTGACCCTTACAACACACTGACCAAAACAGTCTTTATCTCAATATATATATATGGACTCTGTTTTGGTCCCTTTGTTAATTGCGTTCTTACTTGTTATTGCTATTGTAATATTTGATTAACACAGCTACCCCCATCACTCTTTCTTCCCTTCCCTAAGTATATTATATATTTAGGTACCAACCGTCTCGTCTCTGCAGCCATGTTTCTGTTATGCTGGTTACATCTATTCACTTCTCACTTCTAATTACTGCCTCCAATTCCATCATTTTGTTACTAATTCTCTTTACAATGCTACACAGGCAATTTAGTATATTCTTATTTTTCATTAATCCTACTTCAGGTGATCTCGTTGAAACGTGTAAAGTTCTTGGAGGGCTTGATGGGATAGAAGCTGAGAGGTTGCTTTTCCCTAGTCCAGGACTAGGGGTCATAATCTCAAGATAAGGGGTCGGTCATTTAGAACTGAGATGGGGAGAAATTTATTCACTCAGAGGGTTGTAAACCTTTGAAGTTCTTGACCCCAGAAAGCTGTGGATGCTCAGTCACAGAATATATCCAACACTGAGACTGATGGACTTTTGGGTACTAAAGGTATCAAGAGATACGGGGGATAGTGTGGGAAAGTGGAGTTAAGGTAGAAGACCAGCCACGATCTTACTGAGTGGCAGAGCAGGCTCGATGAATTGAATGGCTTATTCCTGCTCCTATTTCTTACGTTCTCATGTTTATTTTTATCAGGCATTTATTACTTCCTCTAACCTTTTCTGTTCCCTGTGTATTGATGTTATCTTCATCCCTTTTGTACTCTGACCTTTGCTCGCATTTCCACTTTTATCTTTATGTTGCTATCATATCCACTCGAACACTTTTCCTCCAGAGCAAAAAATAATAATAAATTGTTTTTGAAACAATTAGAAATTTAGATTAAAGCAATTCCTGGTGTAGCAATAAACCATGCAAGCCACAAGATCCCGAGTTCTATTTCCAGTGTGTGCAGAGCTAGCAGATTGAAGCCACTGCAACAGTTGGGGGCTGACAATTAGCCTCACAATTTCTATACCATCAGGTCAACTAGCCCCTGGGTCACCCCACTGCACCATTCAATGAGTTTTTGATGCTACCAGAAGAATTAATCAGCTGCATAGCAACCCCCTGATGCAGAAATATAAAGAAATAGAATTGCCGTGGTTAATAGTCTAAAGGTAGAAACAGATGTTTGAAATGCTGTCCGCATCTGAGAGAGATTAATATTTATATTTCGAGTGGAACCTTTCATTAAGGGTTACCTGCTTCGTTATGCAAATTTTTAATTCATTCTTGGGATGTGAGAGACTCATCCCTAATTGCCCTTGAAAAGGTGGTGGTGGCTCACCTCTTTGAACCACTGCAGTCCATGTGGTGTAGGTACACACGGGATTTTGACACAGCAACAAGGAAGGTAATGGAGATATAGGAACAGCGGTAGAGTTTCAAGTCAGGTTCGTGTGTAAATTGGAGGAAAACCTGCCAGTGATAGTGTTCACAGGCACCTGCTACTCTGTCCTTCTAGGTGGTAGAGGTTACAAATTTGGAAGGAGTTGTGGAAAGAACCTTGGTGAGCTGCTGCAGTGCATCTTGTATATGGACAATGATAGTATATACATGTACAAGGATATAAAACACAAAAGCTGCGCCAGATGAAGGTGAAACGATCAAGAGATCGTCGTATTTTTCTGTCGCATAGCAGCTGAAACCCGTTCTACAACGTGTACCTCAGTTAATTCACTTCTGCACCTCCAACTTCAACACAGGAGGCAAAGGCACCAAATGCTTCTGAACAATTAGCAAGACGGGGGAATAAAGTGACAGAGAGCAATCTAGAGGGGGAAAGAGAAAGAGGAGGTTGAATAGAACAGAATACACAAGTAGAAGAGATAAAGATAGGAGCAAAAAAAAAGTTGGATGCTAGAGGTGAGAGGAACATCGCCTTCCAGACAAGCAGCTTCCTCTTGTATCCGGTCCAGGAGTCTGCAAGGTGTTAGAAGAGCCTTCACAAACATGTGAAGCATCATCTTCATGATCAACTGGAAAGTAAATTACTCAGGCGATTCAGAACAGTCCAGATCAGACTGATGCTATAAATAGGACATGAGAAAGAATCACGTTACATCCTGAACAGCTCGATGATTGTGACATGAGTGGCCATGCTATCCTCCAGCACATCCATCATCATCATCAAAATCAAAATATTAAAGTGCCTCATTATTGAAAATTAATTCCCCTGCCTGTTTGGAAAAACAGAATCCTCCATTAATATTCTATAAATGTCAGTAATTTTGCCCAATACACAACCACCAACACCACTGGGCTGTGGAACTCCACTTTATCTGATGCAACATTGACTATAATAATGGCACAGCAATATAGTTTGAACAGAGGTCCATGCTGGGATTAGAGTGGGATGGCTTCTCTGTTTGAAAACTTATAATTATATCTATTAAAAAACTGCTTTCCAAATTTACTCTCTTGAAGGGGCCAACTGAGAACTGGGCTACGGCTTCATGGGTACGCTTCAAGTGGTAGCAAGCTATTCGGCTAGAGCAGCACCACCTAGCTATATTCTGCTCTCATCCAACATCCAAACTCCCCTTAGAGTTTGTTGGATAATACTTGCTCGGTACTGTACTGAACTGTTGACTTACATTATATGCTCAAGTCATGGAGAGTGATTGAAATCCTCAAACTTCACAGTCAAAGAAAGTAGATTTGCTTTTCTATAGAATGTTTTACACCATCAGGATGCCCCAAAACTCTTTACTTTGCAGTACTTTAGAAAGGTAGTCACTGTTGTAACGTAGGGAACAGGGCAGCCAAGTAGTACACAGGAAGATCCTACAATCAGTAATGTGAATACTGGGTAATCTGTTCTCATGACATTGATATTGGGATAAATATTGGCCAGGACACTGGGAATAATCTCACTGCTCTTCTTCAAAATAATAAGCGTTGATAGATAGCCCCTTGGGTTTGACATCTCATCTGAAAGACAACGCCTCTGACAGTGCAGCACTCCCTGAGAACCTCACTGGAGAATCAGCCTGGAATTTTATGTTCTAATCTCAAGGATAGGGCTGGAACCCACAATCTTCTAACTCAGAGGCAACAGTGCTACCCACCGGGCCATGCCTGGCAGGTACAGAAAGAATTTCCGTATGCCTGGGCAAGCATCCGAAAAAGAAAAAAGCTCAGTGAATCTTTAAGCTTCAGTGGGGTAACAACAGTGGTACTTGACTCCTTTGGGAGGTGAAATTTAGGTCACAGACTGAGATTGCGGATTATGTACAGATTTTGAACACTTGGGCTTCGAAGGAATGACTGAAGATTTGCAGGTTTCACCCCTACAACAGGAAAGAAAAAAAAACTACCTACTGTGCCGTATATGGCTCCATGATGCAAATCATTCCTTTACATTGCTGCATTGCAAGATTTACTTTGCAATATTTATTTCAGACCCTTGCTACTTCCTTTCGTCCAACTGATGTCATTGTTGTTCCTGAAGCAGAAACAACAGCACAAAACCCTATTTTTGCCACTCTAGTGAATGGGCTAGTAAGTGGCAGTTGGAGACAATACCTTTTGTTTAAAAAAAACAGTAATTATATTCTGAAAGGAAATAGGCTCGGTGCTGTGGAAGAGCAGAGGGATCAAGAGATATAAGATCACAGGGCATTAAAGGTCGTACCTCAGGTTGATAAGGCTGCGAAAAAAAAAAATTCTAGGTTTTGTCACAAGAAGTGTAGGATGAAAAAGCCAAGAGGTATTGCTGGCCCAAGATAAGATAAAACTGTAAATAAGACCTCACAATACTGTGTGCCATATTGGTCTCCAAACTATGGCAAGGATATTGAAGCTTTAGGGAAGGCACAATATAGACATTCTGGCTGGTACATGTGTTAGGATTGGAGCTTTCTTTTACCCCATTAGAACAATATAAACTAAATAATGATCTACCAGAAATGTTAAAAATCATGAAAAGGAGACAGGGTAGACAGGAGCAGATGGTTCCCAGTAGTCAAAAGGCCAAGAATGAGAGGCCAAAAGATACAAGATTAAATGTAAGAGATTTAGAACCGAGGGCAGGAGTAGCCTCTTTAGGAGTTTTGAGGCTATGTTCGAGGCAGTAACTATGGCAACATTCATGGAACAGGGTGGATAAAATTGATGAAAACTCTGCTCACAGGGTTGACACATACCGACGTGGATTGGTTGGGGCCAAATGGCCTGTTTCTATGTTGTAATCTATATAAACGTCAATGCATTCGTTGCATACAGCAAACCCACACAGGATAGCAACCACAGCAACATGACAGAAAACAAATCATAATTTTTAAATTTACGAATTCAGTTCTTCCAGCAAAACATCGTCCAGGCCTTTTTCTTGCTCTTCGTTTTTCCACATCTCTTTTGGCTACCACTTGAAAACCTTCACTGTGGCAGCGGCATTTGCAACTTGCAATGGATTGATCATTCTGCTGCATAATGATTACAAGGTGCAAAAGACCAGACACTACACAGGCCAGAAAAGAAGGTTATATATATTGTGTAGCCTTTCACCGAATCACAGAAGCTTACAGGCCATTCAGCCTGTCATAGCCATGCTTTGAAAGAGAAGCTGCACCTTGTCCCACATCCTATAATTAAGGGGAGACGATGGCATAGTGGTATTGTCACGGGACTAGTGATCCAGAGACCCAGGTATTGCTGTGGGGGCCCGGGTTTCAATCCTGCCATGGTATTTGGTGGAATTTGAATCCAATAATAATCTGGAATTAAAAATCTGATGGTGATTGTTGTAAAAACCCATCTAGTTCACATATGACCTTTAGGGAAGGAAATCTATCATCCTTACCTGTATGTCCTGTACACAAAACGTAGGACAAATCCAACCAGGTCAATTATTGCCCCATCAGTCTACTCTCCATCATCAGTAAAGTAATGAAAGGGGTCATCAACAGCACTATCAAGCAGCATTTGCTAAGCAATAACCTGCTTACTGGAGCCTAGTTTGGGCCACTCAGCTCCTGAGTTCATTGCAGCCCTGGTTCAAACATGGGCAAAAGAGCTGAACTCCAAAGGTGAGGTGAGAGTGACTGCCCCTGACACCAAGCCCGCATTTGACCAGGCGTGGCATCAAGAAGCCCTAGCAAAGCTGGAGTCAATGGGAATTGGGGGAAAACCCTCCGCTGGTTGGAGTCATACCTAGCACAAAGGAAGATGGTTGTGGTTGTTGGAGGTCAGTCATCTCAGCTCCAGGACATCACTGCAGGAATTCCTCAGGGTACTGCCCTCAGCCCAAATATCTTCAGCTGCTTCATCAATGACCTACCTTCCATCATAAGTCAGAAGTGGGGATGTTCGTTGATAATTTCACAATGTTCAGCACCAATGTTCGCGTCTCCTCAGATACTGAAGTACTCTATGTCCAAATGCAGCAAGACCTGTACAATATCCAGGCTTGGGCTGACTAGTTCCAAGTAACATTCATTCCACACACGTTTCATGCAATGATCATTGCCAACAAGAGAGAATCCAACCATCGTCCCTTGACGTTCAATGGCATTACTGACTCCCCCGCCATCAACATCCTGGGGGTTACCATTGACCTGAAACTGAACTGGACTAGCCATATAAATACTGTGGCTACAAGAGCAGGTCAGAGGCTAGGAATCGTGCAATGAGTAACTCACCTCCTGACTCCCCAAAGCCTGTCCACCATCTACCATTCACAAGTCAGGAGTGTGATGGGATACTCCCCACTTCCCTGAATGAGTGCAGCTCCCACAACACTCAAGGAGCTTGACACTGTCCAGGGCAAAGCAGCCTGCTTGATTGGCACCACATCCACAAGCATTCACTCCCTCCACCACCGACATGCAATAACAGCAGTGTGTACCATCTACAAGATGCATTGCAAGAATTCACCAAGGCTCCTTCGACAGCACCTTCCAAACCCACGACCGCTACCATCTAGAAGGACAAGGAGCACCACCACCTAGAAGTTCCTCTTCAAGTCACTCACCAATCTGACTTAGAAATATATCGCCATTCCTTCACTGTCGCTGGGTCAAAATCCTGGAACTCCCTTCCTAACAGCACTGTGGGTGTACCAGCACATGGACTGCAGCAAGTCAAGACAATAGCTCGCCCCACCTTCTCAAGAGCAAATAGGATAGGCAATAAATGCCAGCCAGCAAAGCCCACATCCCATAAATGGATAAAAAAAAATTAAACTCTTCGTCATCTTAAAATTATTTACGGTAACAGCCTCCAGCACCTTTTCAGGTAGAACATTCCAAATTCTGATAAGTGAGTGAAAACATTTTATCTCAACTCTCCTCTAGATCTTTTGCTAGAAATAATATATATATATATATATATAAATATATATAAATAAAATAAATGAGCTTCATTCTTTCAGTTTAACCATTTGCACTGGGTACGGTTGCACTCATAAGCATCACTCTGTGGGGCATTGTTCAACTTTTAACATTCCATTCTTACTTCTTCCTCCTTCAGTGGTGGAGGTAATGTTTTCACATCTGTTTGTCTGTAAACAATATATTTCAAAAACACTAGTGGATGGATTTCAACAAAACTTGTGTTATGGACAGGGCTGGGAGTGACCTGAAGCCCTTGTACCCTGTCTCTTACAGTCCGTAATCAGTTTGGTTTTAGGAGAGGAAGATGTGTTGTTTCTTAGTTCCCACAGTGTGTGGTCAATTTAATTATAGCGGCAAGCTTTTGTGGGTTTAAAAAGAGGATTATTTATTCACGCATTCAACCCAAAAGTCTAAACACTACTTGAATCACTTAGCACTCTCACACACACAGACACACAAACTCTCAAGAAAAAATACAGTTAGAGAAAATAGTGTACTTGTCCAAGATGTAAACAAAAGAATAGTTCACAGTTCACAGCCCAACATGATCCTTGTGGCACACCACGTGTTACATCCCGCCAACCAGTAAAAAAAACCCATTTATGGCTACCCTCTGTTTCGTGTTAGCTAGCCAATCTTCTATGAATGCCAATATGTTAGTCCCTATACCATGAGCTTCAATTTTCCACAAAAGCCTTTGATGTGATACCCTACAAAATTCCATCTGGAAATCTACGTACAGTAAATCCACCAGTTCCCCTTTATCCACAGCATATGTGACTCCTTCAAATATCTCCCAACAAATTGGTTAAACATGATTTCCCCTTCACAAAGCCATGTTGACTCTGCCTGATTGCCTTGAATTTTGCTAAGTGCCCTGCCATAACAGCTTCAATAACAGCTTTCAACATTTTCCCTATGACAGACGTTAAGCTAACTCGCCTGTAGTTTTCTGCTTTCTGTCTCCCTTTTTAAATAAAGAAGTTACACTTGCTATTTTCCAATCAAATGTCACCTTCCCCAAATCCAGGGAATTTTGGAAAATTAAAACTAATGCAACAACTATCTCACTAGCTACTTCTTTTAAGGCCATAGGATGAAGTCCATCAGGACCCAGGGATTTGTCAGCCCACGACTCCAACAATTTGTTCAATACCACTTCCCTGGTGATTGTAACTTTCCTGAGTTCCTCCCTCCCTTCCATTTCCTGATTTACAGCTATCTCTGGAATATTCCTTGTATCCTCTATAGTGAAGGCCGATGCAAAATATCTGTTCAATTCATCTGCTATCTCCTTACTTTCTATTATTAATTCCTCAGACTCACTTACTACGGGACCAACACTTAAATCTTTTCTTTTTTAAATATCTATAGAAAATCTAACTATTCGCCTTTATATTTCTAGCTAGCTTTCTCTCGTACTCTAATTTTTCCCTCCTTATTAATCTTTTTGTCATTCTTTGTTGTTCGTTATATTCTGTCCAATCTTCTGACCTGCCACCAGTCCTTGCGTAATTATATGATTTTGATTTAAGTTTGATACTGTCTTTAACTTTTTTAATTAACCACAGGTGGGTGGGTCCTCCCCTTGGGATCTTTCCTTCTTGTTGGAAGGTAACTATTCTGCGCATTCTAAAATGTCCCTTTAGTGCATCTCTACTAACCTATCCATTAACCTCATTTGCCAGTTCACTTTGGCTAGCTCTGCTTTCATGCCCTCATAATTGCCCTCATATAAGTTTAAAATGCTAGTCTTGGGCCCAATCATCTCTCCCTCGAACAAAATTTATTATTCAATCATATTACGCCAAATCGATCTAGCCACCCAGCTCCAAACCCAACACTGTTCATCCACACAGGCTACTATCTGTTTTAGGAAATGTTCACTGTGCATTTACGCTCCTGCACATTTAACTCTACAGCAAACACTAGGGTCAAAAACTGAAGGGCTCCACGATTTGTCTTGTTGTAATCACAATATTGTTTTTCCAGTTAATTCCAGTAAAAATACTGAGCATATTTGGAAAAGGGAAAAGGTTGGGTGAGATCATAATAAAGGGCAGCATCATTTAAATCATTTTGAACTACAATCATGAGTTTGGGCACGCAGACACACACTCATCCACATATGAGTGGAGGCTGTGTATTCTAATTACTTTCTATCTCTGTGAACAAGATTAAGCAGCTGTTTTTTGCGAAAATAACAAAAATAAGCTTGTCATTTTGATAGTCAAATAGGGCTTTAGTCAAAATAATTGACTGGGAGTCACGGACTCAAACTCTGGCATGAATCAATGGATCCCATTCTAAGTAGTCACTTCAATTATTGATATTTACTCCCTTTCCCCTAATTTAGCATTACTCTCTCATTCAAATTAATCGGCAATTCCAAATCTGACTCTTCCTGCAGAGTGTGAACAGGTTAAAAACCTGAACAGTGGCCCAGCTAATTTGTCAGATTCCTAATAACACCATTATGTGGTTGAACTGCATATTTGGTCAGGCACGTCAGTGAATAACAAGTCAAATAAAAACAACCGTCATAGTCTCCCTGAAACTGGCTCCTGGTTTTAATTTTGAAGTCAGCTTCTTTAGACTGGTGAAATTTATAAACAGCCTTTATATTTTATTGAAGTAAACAGGGTTAATTCAGGAACAATGAGAATCTTGTGCAAAGACTTCAAACAGCAAGCCTGGCCATTAAAACTGCAACGAGTATGAAATAAAATAAAATCGGGTCGCACCTGAACCGGAATGGGACCAACATCCTTGCAGGAGGTTTGCTAGTGCTGTTGGGGAGGATTTAAACTAACTTGGCAGGGGGGTGGGATCCTGACAGGAGGTTCAGCAGGGGGAGATGCACAGCCAAAATTAGAAGAGAGAGCAAGTGAGTCTGGAAGGCATAGAAATTATAGACCAGTTAAGGCACAAAGGAATTTGGCAAGGTCGGATGGTATTTATTTTAATGCAAGGAGTCTGACGAATAAGGCAGATGAGTTGAGGGCACAAATTAACACATGGAAGTATGATGTCACTGCTGTCACAGAGACATGGTTCAGGGAGGGGCAGGATTGACAGCTCAACATTCCATGGTATAGGGTCTTCAGGCGAGATAGAGAAGGAGGTAAAAGAGGAGGGGGTATCGCGATATTGATCAAGGAATCAATTACAGCAATAAGAAGGGATGACATGTTAGAAGGCTCCTCAAATGAAGCCATGTGGGTAAAACTGAAAAACAAAAAAGGAGCAATCACATTGCTGGGAGTGTACTATAGGCCTCCAAACAGTCAGAGAGAAATAGAAGAGCAGATATGTAGGCAAATTTCAGAGAAGGGTAAAAATAATAGGGTAGTAATAGTGGGGGATTTCAACTTCTCCAACATTAATTGGGTTAGTCATAGTGTGATAGGTTTAGAGGGAGTGGAATTCTTAAAATGTATCCAGGAGAGCTTTTTAAGCCAGTACGTAGAAGGTCCTACATGAGAGGGGGCGGACCTGGACTTAATTTTAGGGAATGAAGCCAGGCAAGTGGTAAAGGTATCAGTGGAGGAGCATTTTGCGGATAGTGATCATAGCTCCGGTAGTTTCAAAATTGTTATGGAAAAGGGCAAGGATGGGCCAGAAATCAGAGTTCTAAATTGGGGGAAGGCTGATTTTAATAAGATCAGATATGATTTGGCCTGAGTGGACGGGAGCAGCTATTTATGGTAAATCTGCATCACAGCAGTGGGACTCATTCAAGACGGAAATAGGGAGAGTACAGGGCCAACATATTCCAATAAAGTCAAAGGGTGGGACCAACAAATCCAGGGAACCCTGGATGTCGAGGGATATACAGGATTGGATAAAAAGAAAAAGGGAGGCTTATGGCAGATACCGAGGGCTCAAAACAACGGAAGCCCTAGAGGAGTATTGAGTGTATAGGGTGGGAAATTAAAAAGGAAATTAGGAGAGCAAAAAGGGGCATGAAGAAACATTGGCAGGTAAAATAAAGGAAAATCCAAAGTTATTTTACAAGCACATTAAGAGTAAGAAGATAACTAGCAAAAGAGTAGGGCCCATTAAGGACCAAAGTGGTCATTTGTGTGTGGAGCTGGAAGAAGTAGGTAGGGTTCTAAATGAATACTTTGTGTCGGTGTTCACAAGTGAGAGGGACGACGTGGGTATGGACATTAGGCAGAAGGACCGTGATATAACTAAAGAAATCAGTATAGAAAGAGAGGAGGTTCTAAGTGGTCTGGCAGGCTTAAAAGCTAATATATCTCCAGGCCTGGATGAAATGTATCCCAGGCTGTTGAGTGAGGCAAGGGATGAGATAACAAGGGTGCTGGCAATAATTTTCAATACCTCCCTGGCCACAGGAGAGGTGCCAGAGGACTGGAGGACAGCCAATGTGGTACCATTATTCAAGAAAGGAGGAAGGGATAAACCAGAGAACTACAGGGCTGTCAGTCTAACCTCAGTGGTGAGGAAACTATTGGCAGCAATTCTGAGGACAGAATTAATCTACACTTGGAGAGGCAGAGATTAATCAAGGACAGTCAGCATGGTTTTGTTAAGAGGAGGTCATTTCTGACCAATTTGATTGAATTTTTCGAAGAGGTAGACCATGTGTGTAGATGAGGGCAATGCATTTGACGTAGTCTACTTGGACTGCAGCAAGGCTTTCGATAAGGTTCCACATGGGAGACTGATAACGAAGGTAACAGCCCATGGGATCCAAGGCAATTTGGCAAATTGGATCCAAAATTGGCCAAGTGGCAGGAAGCAGAGGATGATTGTCAAGGGCTGTTTTTGTGACTGGGTGCCTGTGTCCAGTGGGGTTCCACAGGGATCGGTGTTGGGTCCCTTGCTGTTTGTGGTATATAAAAACGATTTAGACTTGAATGTAGGAGGGTTGATCAGTAAGTTCGCGGATGATACAAAAATTGGTGGGGTGGTAAATAGTGAGGAGGATAGCCTTGGATTACAGGAGGATATTGACGGGCTGGTCAGATGGGCTGATTAGTGGCAAATGGAATTTAATCCGGATAAGTGTGATGTGATGCACTGGGGCAGGACAAACAAGGCATGGGAATACACGATGAATGGTAGGACCCTGTGAAGTACCGAGGATCAGAGGGACCTTGGTGTGCATATCCACCAGTCCCTTAAGGTAGCGGGACAGGTAAATAAGGTGCTTAAGAAAGCATATAGGATATTTGCCTTTATTAGCCGAGGCATAGAATAGAAGAGCAGGGAGGTTATGCTGGAACTGTATAAAACGTTGGTTAGGCCACAGCTAGAGTATTGTGTGCAGTTCTGGAATCCGCATTATAGGAAGAATGTGATTGCACTAAAGAGGGTGCAGAGATTTACCAGGATGTTGCCTGGACTGGAGAGTTTTAGTTATGAGGAGAGATTGAATAGACTGGGGTTATTTTCCTTGGAGCAGAGGAGATTGAGGGGGGACATGATTGAGGTGCATAAGATTATGAGGGGCATAGATAGGGTAGACAGGAAGGCGCTTTTCCCCTTGATGGAGGGATCAACAACCAGGGGGTATAGATTTCAGGTAAGGGGCAGGAGGTCTTGAGGGGATGTTAGGTATTTATTTCACCCAGAGGGTGGTGGGAATCTGAAACTCACTGCCTGAAAGGGTGGTAGAGGCAGAAACCCTCATAACATTTAAGAAGTATTGGGTGTGCACTTGCAATGCCATGGCACACAAAGCTATGGGCCTAATGCTGGAAAACGGGATTAGAATAGTTAGGTACTTGTTTGACCGGCACAGGCTCGATGGGCCAAAGGGCTTTTTTCTGTGTTGTAGACCTCTATGACTCTACAGGTTTAGCCCTCCTGACTTTTCTGTGCATTGGGATCTGCAAAGATGAATATGTCCCGAGGAATCTCATAGAATTATAGAATGGTTGCAGTGCACGAGGAGGCCATTCAGCCCATTGTGTCCATGCTATTTCTCTGGAAGAGCTACTCACCTAGTCCCACTTTCCCACCTTTTCCCCTTAACTCTGCAATTTTTTTTTCTCTTCATTCAATTATCCCATTCTCTTTTGAAGGCCTCGATTGAATCTGCCTCTACTACAGCAAAGACAGTGGTGTAGTGGTATTGTCATTGGACTGGTATTCCAGAGACCCAGTGCAATGGTTCGAATCCCACCACGGCAGATGGTAAAATGTGAATTCAATAAAAATCTGGAATAAAAAGACTGATGATGACCAGGAAATCATTGCCAATTATTGTAAAAACCCATCTGGTTCACTAATGTCCTTTACCTGGTCTTGCCCACACATGACTCCAGACCCACAGCAATGTTATTGATTCTTAACTGCCCTCTGACCAAATGACCAAAGGCTGTTAGGGATGGGCAATAAATGCTGGCCTTGCCAGTGACACCCACATTCCATAAACAAATAAAAAAAGCATTCTCAGGCAGTGCAATCAAGATTCTAACCTTTGGCTGCGTAAAAAGATTTTCCTCACGTCGTTCTTTTGGCATCCACCTTAAATCAATGTCCTCTGATTCTTGACACGTCGACCAACAAGAACAGTTTCTCCCTACGTACTCTACCCATGATTTTGAAAACCTTTCAAATCTCCTTCTTAAACCTCCTCTTCTCTAAGGAGAACAGCCCCAGCTTCTCAAACTCTCCATGTCACCAAAGTTCCTCAACCCTAGAACCATGTCCTTGAATCCTTTCTGCACCCTCTCTAATGATTTCACATCCTTCCTGAAGTGAGATGCCCAAAATTGGGAGCAATACTGCCGCTGAGGCTGAACCAGAACCAGTATTTTATGCAACGACCTTGCTTTTTGCACACTCTGCCCTATTCATAAACCCCAAAATCTCATATGCTTTATGAACCGCTTCCTCAACCTGCCCTGCCACCTTCAATGATTTGTGCACATATAGCCTCAGGTCCCTCTACTCCTGCAACCTCTTTAGAATTGTATCTTGTATTATTTCCTGGGATGTGTGCATTGCTGGCAAGGTCAACATTTCATTCCGAAGAAAAGTCACATTGGATTTGAAGTGTTAACTCTGTTTCTCTCTCCACAGATGCTGCCAGACCTGCTGAGTTTTTCATGCAATTTCTGTTTTTATTTCAGATCTTCAACATCCTCAGTATTTTGCTTTTATTTATTGTCCATCCCTAATTGCCCTTGAGAAAGCAGTAGCAAGCCACCTAATTGAACCAATGGCAGTCCATGTGGTGAAGATGCTCCCACAGTGGTATTAGGGATGTGGCTCCAGAATTTTGACCCAATGATGATGAGGGGACGGCAATATATTTCCGAGTCAGGACGGGGCATAATTTAGAGGGGAACTAGGTGGCGATGTGCCCATGCGCCTTCTGCCCTTGTCCTTCTAGATGGAGGAGAGCCCAGGTTTCGAAGGTGCAGTCGAAAAAGCCTTAAAAGTAGTTTTTGAAAAGCACACAGAATAGATTGTCTGTTTGATATAACTTATAAGCTAAATCTGATCAAGGAATACCCTTTTTCTACTTGAAAAGTTATCAGCTATTCACCATCATAGTTAACTGACAAGGTCAATGTAGAGTCATAACTTCACAGAAGGAGGCCATTTGGCCCATTAAGACCATGCAGGTGGAACCAGTTAAAATTTTTATTCCGCCTCTTACAATTTCTACTTCAACAAAGAGCCTGTGGATAAAGATTTCCACATCTGCTTTGGCAAGAAGTGTACTGCTTTACTCAAGCTTCATATAAAGTGCACATAAAACTAACAGACAGCAACACCTATAAAACAAAATATGACACCAAGCCACATAAGGAGATATTAGGGTACATGATCAAAAGCTTGGTCAAAGAGGGGGGTTTTAAGGAGTGTCTGAAAGGAGGAAAGTGAGGTAAAGAGGTCGAGAGATGTAGGGGGAAAATTCCAGAGCTTAGTGTCCAGGCAACTGAAGGCATGGCCACTGATAATCTTTTAAATGAAAACCAAATCAACAAAATTGGGATAAATCAGGCACAGCCCCTAATTCAGGTCAGCTGTATGGCCACTGATACTCTTTTGAGTAAACCTGTTTCCATCTGTTTCAGATGAAGTTACATTGTTTCATAGTTTGCCATTGTGAGATTTGAACTCTTGATCTTGGGGTTACAAACCCAGTACCATAACCACTTGGCTATTTAGGCCAAGCCTATGGCCACTGATGGTGCAGCAAATAAAATTAGGGATAATCAAGAGGCCCAGAATTAAATGAGTCAGGTAATTAAATCAGATATCTCAGAGAGTTGAGAGGCTGGAGGAGATTACAGAGATAAGGAGAAGCGAAGCCATGGTGGGATTTGAAAACAAAGATGAGAATTACACTTACAAACTTCTACTGACAGAGACCCACAATCAACAACCCCTCTTTAAGCCTGCTCCTACATTTAAGCAAGTTCCCAATTAATATCCACCACCTGAATACAAATAAACATTCAATTGCTATACAGAATGATTCTCATCCTCCCCAACCACTCGGTCTTTCTATCTCACCATCACAGTCTAATGGCCATGGCTCCAAATTTCCTCTCATTCCTCCTAAAATCCAAACAACTGTCTTCTTCCAACTTACATCCTCAATGTGCTGAAATCACAATAATTCCTATAATCTCCCACTCATAATTCACTTTTTTCCAGAAACTCCTTATCTTTCAATGTCTTTAGTAAGGGAACAGGAAATAATTCAATAGGTTGGGAGGTGGGGTGTGGGGCAAGGTTTCCTCCAACTTCCACTTGTTGTGGACGGCTGGCCTATTGCACTGTGTGGCGCACATGCACGCACTTTAAAGGCAACATTGCTTGTGCAAGGGCTGTTGGTTCACTGCGCGACACATTCCCGATTGCTGTGCAGCCACATAACTCATGCAACTTAGAGGGAACACCGCTGTGGGGGTATAGAGGCAGTTAAATCATCCATCGTCAACTTCAGCTGGAAACACACCAATGTCACAAAGCGCACAAGCACAAGCCTTTCCTTGCAAACCATGAATGTCATCGCTGGCAGTTGCAGAGAACGAACCTCACAACACTCGCCTGAGATAAGAACGTGCCAACGTTGAACTCAGCGACCGCTCCCACTGGGCCATGTAGCACCAACGCAGGGAAAGCCAGAACCTTCAAAATAATTCAATTGTTCAGCAATAGGTATTCAGCCACTGTCTCAGCACTGCTCAGTGCTGTCGGCTATGTTGCTCACGAGGAATTTAATACTGGGTTAAAAGATGGTTGTTGCATAAATCCCCAGCACGCACAACAATGGCAGCCTTATCAGATAAAGCTTGGCTTCTTCTGTTGCCACAATCCATGCCAGATGGTATCAAATTGCCAACAATATCTGTGCAGATGGTGGGCTCACTCTCACCAAATCATTGTTTCATTTTGCTCAAGCAGGGCTGAGAACCACTGCATAGAAATTATGAGCAACAACGAATCATACAGCCTCCCCGGATATTACCAGCATCACGTATCCTCAGGATTAAGCGGGTCCCAATCAAAAAAAAACAAACTTGCATTTATATAGCACCTTACTCAACCTCCAGACATTCCAAAGGCACTTTACCATGGTACCAATGGCACCATGTAGGAAATAGGACAGCACCTTCCACACAGTAAGACCCCAAAAACTTCGCTGTGATAACATTTCTTTTAAAAAGAGTGATGTTGGTTGAGGCATAAATATTGGCCAACACACCGAGGGGGGGCTCCCCTGCTCTTCTTCGAAACAGTGGCCGGAGTGCGTTTTATATTCATCTGAGCGAGTAGGTAGGGCCTCGGTTTAACACCTCACACAACAGGCGACACCTCTGACAGCACAGCACTACCTGATTATGTGCTTGGCTCTCTGAAATGGAACTCAAACCCGTGCTCTCTGTTTCAGGGGAGACAGTGTTAGCCATGAAGCCATAGCTGAAACAACTCAATACCAACGGAACATCTCTGGAAGGAAGGCAGCTCCTCCCAGTTGAGTGGCATTGTGGCTAGAGAAGAGTCCTTTAAATTGTAGAGGTTCTGAATGAACAAACATTTTGAGTTTTTTGTTTAAATTATATTTTTCACAAAACACAGACACTGGAAAAATGCCTAAACTCTCCTTGAATTCTGTAACAGACACCAGCAAAACATCAACAAAGTTTATGAACTCCCAGCCTAGAGAAATCAGAGAAACAGTGCAGCACAGGAGGTCATGCAGCCCACTGCGTCTGCAACTGCACTCCAAATGAGCAATTCACCCCCTGCCATCGCCCCACCTTCTCCCTGTAACCCTGCACATTCTTTCCTTTGCAGATAACGGTCTAAATCCCTCTGAATGCTTCAGCTGAACCTGCCTCCACCACAACCTCTGGCAATGGGAGTTGGATGAAATTGAATAATGCAGCCCTTATACATGCAATACCTCAGCTAGGCTGAGATTTACATTTTAAAGCGCTGCAATAAACTTATCAGGGCTCGTACTTTATTTTTTTTTAAAAAAGTAAGCTCCTTTTAATTGGGGGAAATACACACGTCATCACTGTCGCTGAAGCTAACTTCTGCAACCCATCCCAAAACAAAGTATAACAAGTAAAACTCTCTGAAGAATGATTGTATTCTTGCATTGTGCGGGAACTGCACTTGAACACTGTTTCTAGATTGAAATTTGAATCGCTGTGCTTGTTTTAATGTAATCCGACATGCTATTTAGACACTGTGGTTCACCACAACCAGATTTAATTAACTGGCCTGAACTGACTCAATGGCTGTACTTAAAGGAGGAGAGTCAGCACAGATTTAATTTTAGTTATTCATCAAGTGATTTGAGTGACTGGAACCAAAAATCACAAACTTTAAAAAAAATGAACTAATTCAAGAAAATTAAGCACCAATTAACTGACAAGAATTTTCTGTCTGATGAGTGTCACCTTTCAATTTCTTTTAAAACAGTCAAGATTTTTGGGCTGATGTTAACTCTCATATGTGCTTATCTCATACAAATAGATGTTAACCACAATGGTCATAATCTACTTTGCTGTTACCTTCCTCGCTCCGTTGTATTTTTGGGGTACTTTTGACTGTGACAATGGTTCTCAAACTGGGGTCCGCAGAGACCTTTCAAAGGGTCCACAGCAAGGCCAGCCTCACAACCGCCCCAGGGAGCCATGTTCAAGGATAAACAAGCGAGAGGCAATCACACGCATGCTCTGCTTCCCTCCATCTTCCGGTTCTTCCACCACCCCCCCCCCCCCCCCCCCCCCCCCCCGCCCGCCCGCCTCAGCAACCTTCAGTGTATTGCCTGCAGTCTGCTTCCCCTCCTCACACCCCCCCCCCTCCCCCCAGTCCAGTTCCCTCCGTGCTCCTGACAAGGATAGACAGGTTCTGCAGCCAGAAGCAGACACACCCAGTTCACTGATATCTGGCAGTAAACACCCACTTTCTTAAACGCATCACTTTCAAATTATGAGTGTTATTTAGTATTAGAGTTTAAATAGAGGATTCAGTAACTATGAAACCATTTGAAAAGGGGTCCTTCAATGAAAAGAGTCTTGAGAATTACTGAACTAGGAGTCAGGAGATTATGGTCCAATCCTCACTCCCAAGGTTTGAGACTATGATTTAGGCTGTTAAAACAATAGCATCCGGATGAGCACGATGCTAATGGCAATTTCCTTCTTCCAAAGGGAATTGAAGATCCCATAACGATGTTCGAAGAGAAGCAATGGGTGGGGAGGGGGGTTGGGGAATTAGAGTTAGGGTTATTCTCTCAATTATTGTTACCAAAAACAGATTGATCGGTTATTGTGTCAGCCACTCACGAATGCTCTGCCTCAGAGTGTGATAGAGGCAGATTCAATCATGGTTTTCAAAGGGAATGGGACAATCAACTGAAGAGAATAAATTTGCAGGGCTACATAGAAAAGGCATGGGTTTGGGACTAGGTGCGTTGCTCTTGCAGAGAGGGGGCACAAACATGATGGGCATAATGGCCTCCTTCGGTGCTGCAACCACTCTATGATTTTACATGCACCATTACCGCCCTCAGGCAGATGGAGTAATTAATATCCGGTATGATGCTGCAAACAAAACGGCCAACATCTTTGCTTATGCAACAGCCACTGTACTTCAATGGGATGTAATATAGAGGATGAGATGACCAGGTAATTTCTTTAAATTCCACACAACGCTCCATTTAAAGGCCCTTTAACACTAAGGAAGAGTGCACCAGATGACAGACACACTTTGTCCATCATTGCAACTGTTTGGTATCAACAACAAGATATCTGGAAAACCAAAGGTACCCTCAATGTACAAAAGTGCTGTCCGACAATTGTGCAGTTTAAAAAGCACCTGTTAAGGAAACTAGTGCAAGAATACAGCCTCGCACACATCTGCACAGCAGATTTCCATCCAAAGCAGACAGCAGCGACAACAGTCAAATCCCAGCACCAAGTGGAAAAAGGAATCTGTGATCACTAAACGGAAGCAAAAATTGCCATGGCCGTGAAAGCACCAAAGCTTAACCAGGAGGAGTGCCCATGTCAGAGGGGAATATAACATCTCCAGGACAAATCCAACCCAGCCAATTACCACCCCATCAGTCTGCTCTCAATCAATCTGCAAAGTGATGGAAGGAGTTTTCGACAGAGCTTACTGAGCTATCTACTCAGTAATAGACTGCTCACTGACCCACAGTTTGGGTTCCACAAGGGCCACTCAGCTCCTGACCTCAATACAGCCCTGGTTCAAACATGGACAAAACAGCTGAACTCCAGGGGTGAGGTGAGAGTGACTGCCCTCAACATCAAAGTAGCATTTGATCCAGTGTGACATCAAGGAGCCCTAGCAAAATTGGAGTCAATGGGAATCAGGGGGAAAACTTTCTGCTGGTTGGAGTCATACCTAGTGCAAAGGAAGATGGTTGTTGTTGTTACAATTCAATCATCTCAATCCCAGGACATCACTGCAGGAGTTCCTCAGGGGAGTGCCCTAGGCCCAACCATCTTTAGCTGCTTCATCAATGACCTTCCTTCCATCCTAAGGTCAGAAGTGGGGATGTTCACTGATGATTGCACAATGTTCAGCACCATTCATGACTCCTCAGATACTGAAGCAGTCCACGTCCAAATGCAGCAAGGCCTGAACAACATTCAGACTTTGGCTGATAAGTGGCAACTGACATTCACACCAACCAAGAGAGAATTTAACCATCTCCCCTTGTCATTCAATGGCATTACCATCACTGAATCACCCACTATCAACATCCTGGGAGTTACCATTAACCAGAAATTGAACTGGACTAGCCATATAAATACTGTGGCTACAAGAGCAGGTCAGAGGCTGGAATTCTGCAGTGAGTAACTCACCTCCCGGCTCCCCAAAGCCTGTGCACTATCCACAAGGCACATGTCAGGTGTGTGATGGAATACTCTCCAGCTGCCTGGATGAGTACAGCTCCAACACTCAAGAAGCTCGATGCCGTCCAGGACAAAGCAGCTCGCTTGATTGGCATCACATCCACCACCTTCAACATTCACTCCCTCCACAACCAGCGCATGTGTCACATGTGTACCATCTACAAGATGCACTGCAGTAACTCACCAAGACTCCTTCAACAGCACCTTTCAAACCCATGATCTCTATCACCAAGAGAAAGGGCAGCAGACACCACCACCTGCGAGTTCCCCTCCAAGTCACTCACCACCCTGACTTGGAAACATATCGCTGTTCTTTCACTGCCGCTAGGGCAAAATCCTGGAACTCCCTCCCTAACAGCACTGTGGGTGTACCTACACCACATGGACGCAACAGTTCAAAGCAGCAACTCACCACCACTTTCTCAAGAGCAATTAGGGATGCACAACAAATTGCTGGCCTAGCCAGCGACATAGACATCCCGTGAAAGAATAAAAAACATCAGGCGGCCAAATTGAAATAACCTGCAACTGTGAACTTGTGATTTTTGAACTGAACATTTAACATTCAAATCACCTCAGTGAACAAGCCATCCCTCAATTATATTAACTTCCTGAAGTTCTCCTTGCTGAATCTCAAAACCTTATTTTTAAATTACTGCATTGATAATAAGCTGTCTCAAAACTTAAATAAACCATGTTAGAGACAGGGAGGAGGAACATTCACTCGCCATCAGTACAGGGTAACTTAAAGCAAGACAGAATGGTCAGAACTTTACTGCATAACGCTTCTGAATCATTAAGAAAAGCAAGCCAAGAATAGATAAGAGTGTGGCAATTTGTTCTGAGGGTCGTGTTGGAAATGCAGAAAAATGCAAATGTACAAAGCAACAGGCAAGTCACGGGCAGAATGTTCCTGGATTTTAACCCAGAAATAATGAGCGCATTCTTATAAAATTTACAATATTACTATCCAGTAAGTGAACTCTACCTAGCAAGCACACACATTTCTCTCTCTCATGGAGAACTGGCTTTAAAGCTATGAATTATAAATGAGTTGCCATTCACCCCCTGGTTCTTGATAAGGCCACAGCTCCGTTGTAACATAAAATCAACTGCATATTTTAACTCACATACGGCTAATATTTCAGTATACAATGCTACTCGAACTTGGTAAGAGTTTAACTACTGTAATATTATTCTTTGTTTCACAGTGTGTGACCAGAAAGCTTTTCCTTCTAAAATCGACACCCAGGGAGTCTGGAGTCACCCCAGGAACAGCCATCAGCGCAACAATGAGGAGAAAAAAAAAACTGTTGGTGCTCTGACTTATGGAAACCAATCATAAAAGTTGGCCAGCTAACACAGTCATCAGCACTAGCCTCCATTACAAACAAGCAATAAATAACGCATTACACACACAGCATAGTAAACTGCTCATTCTGTAAAATGAGTACCCACTTAGGCTCAAAGAGCACATAAAGTGCAAAACACCAAGTAACACAGTACAACACTGAAGTATATCTTCACTGCCTCGCGTGCCGTCCTTCAGTCAAGAGACTATTCTCCAAGGCCCCATCTGTCAATTCCAGTTGATTCAGGTGAATGCTGATGATCCCACTGGCATTTTAAAAAATAGCAGCGAGAGGGATTTCCAGGAGCTCTGGCCACACATTCTTCCCTCAGCCAACGCCACTAGAAACAGACTGTAATTTGTCTCGTTGCTGCTTGCAGCATGGGGCTGCGCACAAGATGGTTGCCATATCCGCCTACACTAGAGCGACCGCTGAACTTCTAAGTAAATCACTGCATGTGAAGCGTTTTGAATTGCTGAGAGACATTACAGAATTGCAAGCATTTTCTTTCTCTAATATCTTCCATCCGATTGAAAACTGAGAAGTTTGCAACCAAGGAAGATTTACGGCATATGATAAATATACCGGTATGTGAGCAGCAAATGGATAGCAACGTATGGACGAATCACATTGCATCCTCAATTCGATGGTCAGCTACCTCCACAAAATGGTTAGAGTGGAGTAAAAACAGTTGAAGCATCAGCTCTGAACAGTTAACTGTCTAACTCCTGGAGTTCACCAGTTAATAGTGCTGCTGCAAGATGCCTTAATACCAGCTTAAAATTGCTAACAGCCAACTCCCCAGTTCAAGTCTGGCATGGCTCCTGTTTTGATTCTGTGCAGTGAAAGTGCCGCAGTTTTGCATTAGGAGGAAAGGTTTTCTTTTGCGACCAAGATGCCGCACATCTTGTGACAAAAAACCCTTGGACAGCTGAACATTCAGTGACGCAAGATTGTTAATTATTTTCTGGAAGAAGTAATCTCCGTTAACCAAAACCTGGATCAATAGTCCCCATGAAATGAATTATTTATGATGTCTTTTATTTGATGAATTGCATTTTGTGTTCAACACTTGGAGCACTTTACTTCAACTGAGATAAGAGATATTCCACATTCCACCTGTTCAGCAGATCAGGATAAAGGCCTACTCCTGCTCCTATGTACTGCATCAGTGGAGTGTTAAATGATTAACGGTGTGGTCATATGGTCACTCTTGCACCCCTGCAAGGTAAAACAATATATCTCTGGACCCAAGCCCTGATCTCTCTCTCTCTCTCGCACACGCAACAGCACAAGGGGGGTCTGCTCCCTCCGGCACTGCGTAGAGCACTATGCCGATGTGGTGTTGTCAGGTTTTAAGTGTGCCTGTGATCCTCCTGGTCTTTCAGCGGACCTTCTTCCCACCCAAGCCTCCCTCACCCCCCACCTCAAAAAAAACAAAGCATTTGAGAATGGAACAGCTCCTGTCTAGATACAATAAGCCGATCAAAGTCGGGCTGGAGCCCTGCGCACGCTGTTTCACGGCGCACGGTTCTTTTGTGCTACAGCCCGATCCTGTGGAATTGCAGCAGACTTTTAGATTGCGACGAAACACTGCGGGCTAACTCTAGTCCCAAAACCACAGTTTCAAGGGGGACCCAATTCTCTTAAGCATTTTAGGAATTTCAGTTATTTCCAACAACAAAAAAAGAAATGCAGGTTTTTTTTTTGTTCATGCTTGATCTCCACCCAGAGAAGAACAAAAAAAATTCTGAAACATAACTATTACTGTAGTATTATCAAAAGAACTTACTAGTTCAATGCTATCGATAGTAAATAAAGCAACACGGCTTTAATTGACAGCACATGGATAATCTGCCTTTAATTTCCTTTGTTGTGGGGCCGCTTTCCCCTCCTCCATGTTCTATTCATTATATGCTATTCAACAAGCTATATACGTGGCTTCAAAAAAAAAACTAGCCCATCAGTTGAACACATTATTACATGGTTACATAAACCTGACTGACTGAAAAACATGCTAGAAATCATGTGGGCTGATGATGGAACAACAGTTCATATTGCAGCTAGAGCCTTGCGCAATAGGATGCTACCAGTGGTGGGTGTGGGGGGAGTGCGCACAAGGGAGGAGGGTGAGAAGCTACCCACACCCACCCCCCTAAACAAATAACACTGCAAGTGCCACAGGTTATTCAAGGGGAAGCAGATTCCAGTTCTCCACTCCCTCAAACATTACATCAAGCGCCTTAGAAAAATATTTTGCGGGTGCCTGCACAGCAATGGAAGTAAACCACCAGTGACATTTACAAAACTATCTGCAGGATCCCTGCACCTCCCCCGACAGCCCCAACAACCCAATCTCCCCCCCACCCCCACCACCCACCTTCTCAAGCGCTCTGCTCCCTGGAGATGCCTTTTTTGTTTAAAAACACCAGAACAGGCACAGAGTGTGATTGCTTTTCTGAATATGCATTTTTAAGAAATAACTCTGCTAAATTTTACAAGTGCCAAGGAGGGCGAATGACGGGCTTGTAAACCAGGCTTGACACTGTGCTGCAGCTGCAGTTCACTAAACACTCAGACTAGCTGGCATGGGACAGCTACCTCGGTGTGCAGGGGACTGATGCTGCTGTGATCTGGACTCTGATCACGTCACGGATCAAGAGTCGCGCTGTCTCATTCGCGTTGCCAGGGAAACAACTTCACAGCAAAGCCAAGCCGACATTGTTGTTGCGCACACATCAACAGTGGTTCCACAAAACTACTACAGCAAACCATCAGCCCCTCTTGGTAGCGCTCTCGCGTCCAAGGGTCATGGGGTCCAAGCCCCCTTGCAGGACTCGAGCACGTAACCAAGTACAGCACTGAAAGTGTCAGCCAAGGAAATGCTGCATGGTCAGAGATGCGGTCTTTCAGTTGAGACTTTAGAAATTTATAAACGAACAAACATTTTCAGGTTGCGCTGCTTGCAAGGCGGCAATTTATTGCCCTGCCCTAGGTGCCCTGTAAAAATAGCAGTGGGCTTTCTTGAACCACTACAGTTTGTGTGTAACAGTGCTGTTAGATGGCAAGCTCCGCCAGAATGTTGACTCAACAATGGCAAAGGAATAATGATGCATGTCCAAGTGGTGTGCGAGTAGGAGAGGAACTTGCAGGTGGTGGCTTTCTCATGCACCTGCTGCCCTTTTATCTTTAGGTGATACAGGTTGTGGGTTTGGAAGGTGCTACTGAAGAAGCCTTGGAAAGTTGCTGCAGCATACTGCAGCCAGTGTCCTGGTGATAGAGAGATAGGAGAATGTTTAATCAGCCTTTTTTGTCCTGGATGGCGCACAGCTTCTTGAGTGTTGTTAGCGCTGCACCTATCCAGGCAAGTGCAGAGTATTCCATCACACTCCTGACTTGTGCCTTTTATTAAATTCTTTCACAGGATGTAGGTGTAGCTGACAAGGCCAGCATTTGTTGCCCATCCCTAACCGCCCTTTGAGAAGATGGTGCTGAGCCACCTTCTTGAACCGCTGCAGTCCATGTGATGTAGGTACACCCACAGTGCTGTTAGGGAGGAAGTTCCAGAGGAACTGTGACACAGTTCCAAGTCAGAATGGTGTGTGGCTTGGAGGGGAACTTGCAGGTGATGGTGTTCCCATGCATCTGCTGCCCTTGTCCTTCTAGGTGGTAGAGGTCACGGGTGTGGAAGGTGCTGTTGAAGGAACCTTGGTGAGTCTTGGTAAGTGGTCGGACAAGCTTTGGGGAGTCAGGAGGTGTGGCAGTCGCCACAGAAAACCCAGTCTCTAATCTGCTCTCGTAGCCACAGCATTTAAGTGGCTGGTTCAGTTGAGTTTTTGGTTATTAATTTACAGGATGTGGGTGTCACTGGCTAAACCAACAATTATTGCCCATCCCTAATTGCCCTTGAGAAGGCAGTGGTGAGCTGCCTTCTTGAACCGCTGTAGTCCCTGTGGCTTAAATACACCCACAGTGTTGTTAGGGAGGGAGTTCCAGGATTTTCACCCAACAACAGTGAAGGAACGGATATATTTCCAAGTCAGGATGGTGAGTGGTTTGGAGGGGAACTTCCAGGTGGTGGTGTTCTAATGTGTCTGCTGAACCTTGGCCTTCTAGATGGTAATGATCATGGGTTTGGAAGGTGCTGTCTAAGGAGCTTGCTGAGTTTCTGCAGTGCATTTTGTAGATGGTACATACTGCTGCCACTGTGCGCCGGCGGTGGAGGGAGTGAATGTTTGTGGATGTGGTGCTAATGAAGCGGGCTGCTTTGTCCTGGGTGGTGTCAAGCTTCTTGAGTGTTGTTGGAGCTGCACTTATCCAGGCAAGTGGAGAGTATTCCATCTCACTCCTGACTTGTGCCTTGTAGATGGTGCACAGACTTTGGGGAGACAGGAGGTGAGTTACTCGCCGCAGGATTCCTAGCCTCTGACCTGCTCCTGTAGCCACAATATTTATATGTCTAGTCCAGTTCAGTTTCACGTCAATGGTAACCCCCAAGATGTTGATAGTGGGGAAATCAGTGATGGTAATGCCATTGAATGACAAGGGTGATGGTTAGATTCTCTCTTATTGGAAATGGTCATTGCCTGGCACTTGTGTGGCACGAATGCCACTTGCCACTTGTCAGCCCAAGCCTGGATATTGTCAAGGTCTTGCTGCATTTGGACATGGACTGCTTCAGTTTCTGAGGAGTCACGAATGGTGCAGAACATTGTGCAACCATCAGAGAACATCCCCACTTCTGACCTGACTGATGGAAGGTGGTTGGGTCTAGGGCACGACCCTGAGGAACTACTGCAGTGATGTCCTGGAACTGAGGTGTTTGACCTCCAACAACGACAACAATCTTCCTTTGTGCTAGGTATGATTCCAACCAGCGGAGAGTTTTCCCCGATTCCCACCAACTCCAGTTTTGCTAGGACTCCTTGATGCCACACCTGGTCAAATGCGGCCTTGGTGTCAAGGGCAGTCACTCTCATCTCACCTCGGGTGTTTAGCTTTTTTGTCCATATTTGAACCAAGGCTGTAATGAGGTCAGAAACTGAGTGACCCTGGCGGGACCCAAACCGAGCGCCAGTGAGCAGGTTATTGCTAAGCAAGTGCTGCTTGATAGCACTGTTGATGACCCCTTCCATCACTTTATTGATGAGCGAGAGTAGACTGACGGGGCGGTAATTGGCTGGGTTGGATTTGTCCTGCTTTTTGTGTACAGGACATGCCTGGGCAATTTTCCACATTGGGTGGATACCAGTGTTGTAGCTGTACTGGAACAGTTTGGCTAGGGGCACGGCAAGTTCTGAAGCACAAGTCTTCAATACAATTGTCGGAATATAGTCAGGGCCTATAAGTATCCAGTGCCGTCAGCCATTTCTTGAAATCACGTGGAGTGAATCGAACTGGCCGAAGACTGGCATCTGTGAGCTGGGAGCCTCCAGAGGAGGCAGAGATGGATCATCCACTCGGCACTTCTGTCTGAAGATTGGTGCAAATGCTTCGGCCTTATCTTTTGCACTGATGTGCTGGCCTCCTCCATCATTGAGGATGGGCCTCCTCCTCCAGTTTCTGGTAATTAGTAGCCTCAGGATGTTAAAGGTAGCCATTGGAACAACACCAAATATCATCGGGAGCTGGTTATGCTCCCTCTTGCAGTCAGCAGTCATTGCCAAGTATGAATGATACTTGCCAGTTATCAGCCAAGGTCTTGCTACACGCGAGCATGAACGATTTCATTATCTGAGGAGCTGCAAATGGGGCTAAGCACTGAATAATTATCATGAACAACCCCCTTATATCTTGTTCAGTGAACGTTAAAGATCATATGGCACTATTTAAAAAGCAGGAGCGTTCTCTCATTGCCAGCCAACATTAATCTCTCATTTTGCCAAAAAACACAGATTAATTGGTCATTTACCTCAGTTTTTTTTTGCGATCTTGCTCTGTCACTTGCCACAATTTCCTACCAAACTGTAACTACACTTCACAAGTAATTTATTGGCTTGTGAACATTCTAAAAGGGAAGGAAGAAATACATAACTTCTCTCTGTCAAGCAAAGCGATATTCTGTATCTCTTTCAAATTCTCCCATTTCCATTTGAAATCCCTATGCTGCCAATTCAAAACTTCTCTTCTCTTCTTCGGCAGTCCCTCAGGAGCGTACATGACTTGCTTCCACTCCAGTTCGACGGGTTCCCGAAATGGCTGATAAGTCCAGCGCATGATCTGTAGACTCTGCCTTACTTGGGGCAGCTGGTAGTGTAGGGTTGTGTATGTGGACTGTTTGGAGGTTTGTGCATTCCCTCTGACGCGTAAAACACATGGGGATGCAAATGCTCATTTCGAGTTTAGCAAAGGTTATGAGGATGTAAATGAAAACCAAACCACAACAGACGCCTGCACGGCACACACATGATTCAAGCACGGGTGCATGAAGCATGTTCCACTGAAACCCGCAGCGTAAAAAACAAATCTTTACATACAGGTTTCAAAAAAATCAGATTTAAAAACAGAGCAATTCAACAGATCATTTGTGCAAAATGGGCCCCTCATATCACAGCCCATCTCCAGTCACTGACGATGCAGTCAGATTTATTTCGCTTAAACCAACACACACTGGTGTGTACTATTTTGTAACACTTCTGCATTCTGACACAGGTATTCAGGTCATTACATTTTCAAACAGTTACAATAAAGAGAAGACTTGCGTTTACATGCCAAGTTTCAGGGGGAGTGGCACTAGGTGAATCGCTCCTTCAGAGAGCCAGCACAGATAATGATGGGACAAATGGCCTCGCTCTGTACTACAACCATGCCATGATTCATGGCCTCAAGGGCGTTCCACACTACTTTTTGAAAGCAATCACTGTTGTAATTTGCGTACGGCAAACAACAAGAAGATAATAACCAGATCATCTGTTCTTGTGCACTGGATGAGAGAAATATTGAGTGGGAGACATGGGAGAAATCCCCTTCTCTTCTTCAAAATAGTGCCATGGGGTCTTTTAAGTCAACCTGAGAGGACAGATGGGACCTCAGTTTAAGGTCTCATCCGAAAGACGCCACCTTAGACTCAGCACTCCCTCAATACAGCACTGGAGCATCTGTCTAGATTTTGTGCTCAAGTCTTTACAGTGGGACTTGAACCCACGACCTTCTGACTCAGAGGGGCTAGAGCGCTACCATTGAGCCACAGCTGGTAATATAATCTTGGACACTAAGTAGAGGGGTAGAGCAAAACTGACACCTACAAAGGACATACAGCGTCAGTCACACCTATTTGAAGTGTTCCATTCAGCTAATTTTCTGGTCAGGTGGGCAGAAAAGTGGAAATTGGAATTCAATCCAGAGAAGTGTGAGGTAACACAGAGATCCTCAAACCAGTGGCAGGTGATTAAAGTATAGGGAGGGCCTGCCTTTATTAGCCAAGACATAGAACATAGGGAGCTGCACACAACACTGGTTAAACCACAGCTTGAGTACTGCGTACAGTTCTAGTCACCACATTGCGGGAAAGATGTGACTGCACTGGAGAGGTTGCAGAGGGGATTTATAAGGATGCTGCCAGAACATGAAAATTTTAACCATGAGGAAAGACTGGGTACACTGGGGATGTTTTCCTTGGAACAGAAGAGGTTGTGGGGTGACTTAATTAAGGTGCATTAAGTTATGACGGGCCTAGATAGAGTTATAGAGGTAACCTATTTACCTCAGCAGAGGGGTCAAACACCAGGGGACATAGAATTAAAGTACTTGGTAGATGGATTAGAGAAGAGGTGGATTGGATGGGAGATGAGAAAACACATTTTCACCCAAAGGGTGTGAAAGTAGGAAACCTGAAAAAATGAGTGAGGGGGTCAGAAAACCTCACCACATTTAAAAAGTACTTGGATGAATACTTGAAGAGCCATGATCTGCAGGGCTACAGACCGAGGGCAGAAAGGTGGGATTAGGCTGCTCAGCTCTCTGTGGACCAGCACAGACACGATGGGCCAAATGGCCTGGTTCTGTGTCATAAATTTATGATTCTGCACGCAATAAATCAAATATAATCAGAAGAGGCAGGGTCACATCTGAATTTGTCGCTGGTAACGGCAGAGACCTCTAATATTTCAATTACACCACTAACAGCATACCAAAATATTGTTAAAACAAAGTACAGTATATTTTCAAAGCCATGTAGCACTCCTCCTCCTTAATCCCAGCTGCTATTCTGAATGAAGACAAGCTAGGGGAACTCCACCGGACCCATCTCTAGTTTCCCAGACACAGTGCGGCAAAGCAACGAGTGGGTAGCAGCTGTTACCTTTGTCAGCCCAGTGGAAGGGCCGGTTTCAATAAGAGCAAACTTAAACAAACTGTTGTCAATCATGATATATTAGCCTCATCGCTTCCAACAGCTCAATTCCTTGGGAGACAGGGAACAAACAAACACAATCATTCAGGAATCCTGCTCCTCATCACTGCCCGCTTGAGAGAGAAGAGCACTGCAGTCGGCTGTGATGCCTTCTGTAGTTGAACAGCTTGCCTTGTTTTTCTCCCCCACCCCCCAAACATGGCTGCTGGGCTCAGACATGCTTACAGCCACTAACACACAGTGGTTCAGAATCCGCCCTTTTCACAGTCTCCAGGATTTGAGTGCTGAACTAGATCCCGGCTGACTTGCACCTCAACCCCCACCCCCCTCCATTGACCCACCTTTGACCCAGAGCCCTTGATGGCGTTATCCGACAAAAGTGTGTCGACCTTAGTGCCGGACACTTCAATACATGAAATTAAGCATAGAAACCTGTGCGTTTAGTCAAGGAAAATGAGGCTGTTGTCAAATAATGTACCTGTTCACATGGCGGTGAAAATATTGAAGGTTCTATCTGGAATTCTGTAACCACAGCACCTTCAGGAGAAGAGGGGAGAAAGGCAAGCAAACTCTTTTAAACACCCTTTGAGCCACTCATTAATTCATCGTACAATCCTACCTCTTTGGCAGTGTTCGCTTGTCCAGCATCGGTGGTTAAACTGATCGTTGAACACAGTCTGGGAACAGCTGCTTTTTCCTTTCAGGGTGCCTGGGCAGACATCGCTGCACTCTCGATCGTCCTTGTTGGACTTGATGTAATTGTCCTCCACTGAGTCCAGAATTTTCGACCAGTCAAGCGTGGACAGGTAGCAGAGCTCTGGGTTCTTCTCGATCCTCACTGCGCCCCGGGTGATATTCACCAGGTTGTACAGGCCGATCTCTTTGAAGTGCAGCATCTCAAAGATGACCAGAGCATAGTTGAAGAAGAGCCGCGTCCCACGGATTACAGTCAAGTTTGGGAAGAGGTCTTTCAAGCTCTCCAGGCCGTAGACACGGAAGAGAAGCAGGTAATCCGTGATCATTGTGAGCTCCGGGAAGCTCAGGCCACGGAAATCCTCGGGTTTGGTACCAAACAGCAACAGAATCTGCAGGTTTCCCTCAATGACGGTGCAGTTCCTCAGCTGTTGCAAGTGCGTAATGTTGTTTCGAATATCTATGCTTTGACAAACTAAGGAGGAAAAGAAGAAAGGAGAAGGTTAATGTTTATTATGGCATCGTGAAATAATTCACCGCGTAGGGTCATTAGTTAATACACTGGAAAAAAAACTTTTCAACAATTTACATCAACTCTGTAAAAGTTCAAACCCTTCCAAGAACTTTCAGGAAATGTTTCTATAGAAACTTTGATGGAGATAAAGGGAATTGGAATTAAGATGGCAAAAAGGTGCCATAGCCAACAGACAACAGAGCAAGCCAAATGCACTTTTTTTTTATTCATTCATGGGATGTGGGCTTCGCTGGCTAGGCCAGCATTTATTGCCCATCCTTAGTTGCCCTTGAGAAGGTGGTGGTGAGCTGCCTTCTGGAACCGCTACAGTCCACATAGTGTGGGTACACCCTTGGCTTGCTTCTGCACCTGCAGTGCTAACCATAATTGAAAGGATAATTGCTGACAGTGTAATACAAAAGGAGGTGGCCTTGCGGCGCAGTGGGCAATGTCCCTAGCTCTGAGCTAGAAGCTCCAGGTTCAAGTCCCATTGCAGGGCTTGATGGCCAAGGAAGGTGAGTTCATAATGTGGCCAAACAGGTTGATCATCAACCTGCAAATCCTTCCAGTATGCCTGATGGCAGGCAATAAGAACGGGAGAGTCTGCTGGTCAGCCATGCTTGCTGCAGAGTGGCACCCCTCAAACTGTAGGTTCTGACAACAGTCTAGTGGCCTGCTCCAGGAAAGACTAGCTACAGAAACAGGTGTAAGCATGTGCTTTGCCTGCCTCATGCATCTCTAGGCACAGGGAGAGAATCAAGAAGATCCAGAGAAGAATACAAAAGGAGCTATTCTAATAAAAATATTTTTTAAAATATAAACATTTGACACGAACAACTTGCATTAATACAGCACCCTTACAATGTTAAAATGTCCCAAGGTGCGTCACAAGAACAATTACCAAATAAAATTTGACACCGAGCCACATGAGGGGATATTAGGGTAGATGTCCAAAAGCTCAGCCAGAGATAGGCTTCTAAGAGCGGCATAAAGGAGGAGAGAGGGGTAGAGCAAAGGAGAGGTTTAGGGAGAGAATCCCAGAGCTTGGGGCTCAGGGCAGCTGAAAACACAGTCACCAATGGAGGGAGTGATTAAAATTGGGGAAGCATCACCGATCAGAATTGGAGGACTGCAGAGATCTCAGAGGGTTGTAGGGAGGTTACAGAAATAGAAAGGGACTAGGTCATGAAGGGGTTTCAAAATAAGGCTCAGAAGTTAAATATGCAGGCACTGCCCGACCAGGACCGTTTTAAGTCAGCCATCCCAAGGAGCGATGAATGAATGGGACTTAGTGCAATTTAGGATACAGGTGACAAGTATTGGATGAGATCAAGTTGACCAAAGCTGCAAGACTGGTCAAGAAAGTACTGGCATAGTCATGACAAGGAGATAACAAAGGCATGAACTTCAGAATTACAAACACTCCAAAATGACTTGGCTTGCATGATCCACCACGGTGACACAATTAAAAAGAAAGACAAAGATTTGCATTTGTACAACACTTTTCACAGCTATGGGACGTCTCAAAGCTCATGCCAAACAACTTTTAAAGTGCAGTCACCGTTATAATGTAAGAAACATGGCAGCTAATTTGTTCACGGCAAGCTCCCACAAACCTCAATGTGATAACGACCAGATAATCGGATTTGTGATGTTGAGGGAGGGATAAGTATTGGCCAGGATACCATGGACAACTCCCCTGCTCTTAGTCAAAATAGTGCCAAGGAACATTTTACTTCCGCATGAGAGGACAGACAGACAAACTAGGTCTCTGTTTAGCATCGCATCTGAAAGACAGCATCTCCTGCAGTGCAGCATTTCCTCAGTACTGTGGGACTGTCGGCCTTGATTTTTGTGCTCAACCTCTGGACTTGAACTCACAACTTTGTGACTCAGAGGCATGAGTGCCACCCACTGTCTTGACACCACACACACAAGCTTCTCTGTTAACCCACTCCACCTTTAAAAGTTTTCTCAAAACCCATCTTTGTGCCGGTGTTTTTAGTCTCTCCATTACCCCCCTAAAACTCTGGTATCATTTTGCCTCACCAAAGCACCTTGGGATATTTACTTTGTTAGAGCTTTTATATAAATGCATGCTGTTGCTACCCTAGCACCTACTATATGGAAGTGTGTCAGTTTGACCCGGATGTAGCAGCTGCGCCTTTCTCTGAAGATCTCATTCCAGAGATTTGAGCACGTAATCTAGGCTGATGCTTCAATGCAGTGCTGAGGGAATGCTGCACAGTAAGAAGCGCCACCTTCAAGTGAAAGGTTAAGCCCCATGGCTCCAACTACTTGTTCAGTAGCCGTAAAAACAATGACGTTATGTGGGGAGGCGGTGGCGTAGTGGTATTGTCACTGAACAATTAATCCAAAGACCCAAGGAAACGCTTTGGGGATCCGAGTTTGAATCCCACCATGGCGGAATTTGGATTCAATTAAAAAAAAATCTAATGATGGCCATGAAACGATTGTTGTAATGCCCTTTAGGGAAGGAAATCTTCCGTCCTTACCCGGTCTGGCCTATAAGTGACTCCAGACCCACAGCAATGTGGTTGACTCTTAAAAGCCCTCTGAAATGGCCCAGTAAGCCACTCAGTTCTCCAGGGCATTTTTTATTCGTTCATGGGCAATAGATGATGGCCGAGCCACCAACACCCACATCCCATGGACACATAAAAAAAGAATGTCCCGATCAACATTTATCCCTCGAATGATCACCACTAAAACCAGATGAATATTTCGCTGCCGTCGGCAGGACATTGCTGTGTGCAAACGGCTGCAACAAAACAAACACTACGAAAAATAATTTATTGCCACTGATGTGTTTTGGGATGCCCAAGGACATGAATGATACTATAAAAATTCACTGGCAATCCACGTAAATTCAAAGGTAAATGTCCAATCCATGATCGGCAGCTGGACCAAGGGGTTGAAAATTATTGAACATTCCTGTTTCCAAAACATGCAATCAATTGAACCCTCTAGCCCATAATGAAGTAGCGAATTACTGCGCTCACCGATGTGGGTTTCATCGCAGTTGGAGTCACTGAGTCATAATGGCACAGAAGGAGGCCACTCAGCCCATTCAGTCCATGCTGGCTCTCTGTAGGGTAAACCAGTCAGTCCCATTCCCCCACTCTATCCTTGTAAATTATCCTCGGAATTTTATTTCTCCAAACTCAGTCTTTGCCGCCACTGCCATCACTCTTTGCATTTCCCTCAAAGAACTTGCATTAATAGAACACCTTTAATATAGTAAATGCGCCAAGCCGCCTCACGGAGTGTTATCAGTTCCACTGACAATTATCCCTCATCGCTATAGCAACAGGTTCTTCTAATTAACTAGAACTAAAGCTCAGCAGATGCTGGAAATTGTAAAGACAAACTGAAAATGCAGGAAACACTCAGCATGTATGGAGAGAGAATGCTTCATGTCAGTGACCTTTCATCATAACCAGGAGATGTTACTAATGAACTGTATTAACTAAACTAACTCGGGAGTGATGCAGCACAGAACGCCAAATGCAAACAGTGGGACAACGCCTCGCTTAAGGAGGAGCACACAGCTCCCCATCACCCTCCCCCACCTCAGCCGAGTCTAGAAACTGTCTCAATCACTAAAGTTGAAGAGTATTTACATCAATCAGAGTTTGGATGGGGGGCTGAGGGAAGTCAGGTGGGGATTAGATCACATTTTTAAGAAGTTACATCGACCGGATTTGAAGTTTCCTGAGCTCTTTCTCCCATGTGCCACAGATTCTAACCTGTCAACTGCAGAAAATCTCTCTGCTTTCAAAGCCTGTGCTTGATTTCCACTTAACACATGTTGAAACTAGTTCCCTGTAAAAGCCCCAACAATATTAAAGGGCAGAGGGAAATGTGGATAGAGCCAGAAAATCATATCAGAGAAATTCCTCAGTAACTGACAAAATAAAAATGCAACCTCAAGAATGCATAGGCACAGGAGAAGGCCACTAATCCCCTCAAGCATTTTGGGCAGATGTCACTTCTGGAAAACTGAAGGCAACACTTGCAATTTAATGTGAAAAAATTTAAGTCATGATGCTCTGGCCATCATGAATGTGGAGAAGGATGAATGGGCCTGTTGGTCTTTTCCTGCCTATTGATTTCGTATGTTCGTATCAAAGTTGGAGAGGAACAGGGATTTCTCCAGTATCCTGTCCAACATTCCTGCTTCAGCCAACTCAATTAAAGAAAATCAGATTAACTAGTCACTTATCGCGTGGCCAAGTCTGGCGTCTTGCTTTAAATGAATAGCTGCAGCATTTGCCTGCCGAACAAGTCACTGGAGTTCAAATGTAAAGCAAATACTGTTTATTAAGTCAATGAGAAACCAGGACAGCGATGATTAACATGCTTATGTCACAGATGTGTTCAAGTGATCCAGACAGATCCATGTGCGTCAAAGTAAGGCACAGATGCCAATTGATAAGTGATCTCATCAACAGCTCACAGGGCTGTGACAGGCTCCACAGAGCAAATTTGTCTACGTATTTGTTACATTTTTAATTTGTTTACTCAAGGATTACACGGTCATGGCTCAGCAGACACATCTGTCTTTTATTCTATCCTTCAGAAATCGTTATGAAGAGAGGCACACAAAACAAGTTCAACAGATACACCATCCAGTAGAAACAGAGCAACAATTTTTTGAAATAGAGGGAAAATTTCTATTTGTTGATATTTGTGGCACAATGGCAGTAATGGAATAACAGGGGAAAAAGAGATAATAAAACTCCAAAACAAGCTGAAGTCACTTACTTTCTTCATTAGCCCAACAGGAGTCCCCACCCAAGAACCCCACACCACCCAACAACGCTCCCCCCGTAACCAGATCTCACCAACTTCATTCCGACCCGCTCTCTAAGCAGAACAACACTGCACCCAATAGCAGCATCCCAACTCCAACCAAGCCAAGATCAAAGACTTGCACCTTTCATGACCTCAGGACATCCAAAGCACTTTACAGTCAATAAAATACTTTTGAAGTGCAGTCACTGTTGTAATGTAGGAAATGCAGCTGACAATTTGAGCACAGCAATGTGATAATGACCAGATAATCTGTTTTTAGTGATGTTGATTCAGGGATAAATATTGGTCACCAGGACACCAGGGAGAACTCCCAGGTTCTTCTTTGAAATAACACTTGGGATCTTCTGTGTCCACCCTAGACAGCAGATGTTTAATGTCTGATCCGACAGACAGCGCTTCTGACTGTGCAGCTCGCCCTCAGGAGTGGAGTCCCTTGAGCACAATATCTAGGCTGACTCCAATGGGTCTTGCACCCACAATCTCCTGGCTGGCCAAGGCCGAGATCAGCATAGACCTGTCCGGTTGGGTGGGTGGAGTGCGGGGGTTAGAACTTTGTTGTGGTCAGAGCTATCACACATCGTTGGGGCAGAGCAGAAGAAGCTTGATCCTAAAATCTTAAATCAGGCTCTGCCTGACAAGAAAGTGTTTGATGCTGACATAAGTGTACCAAAAATTTAAAAAAGTTCTATCTTTCAGCACCAACACTCCCTTATTAAGCACAAAGTTCACACGATAAACTCACAGTCATAGTTCTTCAAAAAAACCTAACATACGTGGTTAAAAATATAAGTGTGATCTAATTAAGTTTATGTTTACTTTAGTTTCCAATGCATGAAATACGCTTTGGATTCATCTTTGTAAAAATGTGCTGCGTAACCGTCAGTCAGACTTTGGCTCAGCTGCTTCTCAACCAATCCAATTTAGATAAAATCTCACAGAACCTGCCAACATAAAGCTTTATCATCAGTAGACACGACAGCACTGATGAGGCACTTCAACTTTATTCTGTGCTTTCAGCGCCACAGTGATGTACAGTGTAAATAAAAGTGACTTACTACTAGGTTTACAAATCTTTTTGGCGGGGGGGTGTGTATACGGTTTGCATGCATGAGCATGCGCATACATATGTGTATGCATGTGCGTGTGTGTGGGTGTGTATGCATGTTATATGCATGCATGTGTTGTATGTGGGCGTGTGCATGTGTGCATATGTGCACATGCATGTGCGTGCGTGCATGCATGCATGTGTATGTGCATGCATGCACGCGCGTGTGTATGTGTGTATGTACGCGTGCACACCCATCCATGCGCAGCATTTGATCTGCTCGAAAGGGCAGAAAGTAAGGCATATTAACAACTGGCTGGATGACCACAGGGAGGTAATCTCATTAATTTGTATGTGCAAAATTTCCAATATGTAAAAATGATAATGAAAGGACTGTACGTTAATGAATATTTGAAAACAAGTAGCCTGGGATTTTAGGTCATTGTCGCATTGGCCACTCTGAATTTATGTATGCAATATGATTCTTCCTCTAAGCAGTTTTCTCAGGAATATAACGCCTTAATTAATTAAAAAAAATAATCCGAGTACATGTGCAAATCGCCACAATGAAGACTTTGAACCTGGAAGAGTTGGTTTTAAATAAATAATTCCAAGCTAGTTTATATTTATATCGTGCTTTACGACATGGCTAAACGCTGCACATACCATGAATTACACTGAAGTGCAGTGACTCTTATGAAAGTAAATGTGTCAGCTATTTAGCACACAGCCAAGAACTGAACCAACAGCCCACGAGATGAATGACCAGTTGATCCGCTCCTGTCGAAGGAGGAGAATTAATAACTGAGCCATGCAAACCAGGAGGGTTTCAGGTTTGATCCCCATCTGTGCAGAGTTGGTTGACTGCAGCCAGGGCCACAAAAGAACACAAGGGAGTAGGTCATTCAGCCCTTTGAGCCTGCTCCGCCATTCAATAAGATCGTGGCTGATCAGATTGTAATCTTACCTTCACTATTCTGTCTGGCCCCCATAATCTTCGACTCCCTTGTTGGTCAAAATTCTGTCTAACTCAGCCTTGAGTATATTCAGTGACCCAGCCTCCACTGCTCACTGGGGGAGAGAATTCTACAGACTAACAACTCTCAAGAGAAAAAAAGTTCACCTCATCTTAGTTTTAAATATAAGGACAATAATTTTTAAACTGTGTCCCACAGTGGAGACCTAACTGGGAAGCAGTGGTGCAGTGGTATTGTCACTGGGCTGGTAATCCAGACACTCAGGATAATGTTCTGGGTTCAAATCCTGCCACGGCAGATAGTGAAATATGAATTAAATAAAAATCTGAAATTAAAAGTCTGATGTAGAGATATGAACAAGGAGCAGGAGTAGGCGATTTAGCCCCTCGAGCCTGCTCCGCCATTTAATAAGGTCATGGCTGATCTGATAGAACCTCAAATCTGCATCCCACCTACTGCCGATAACCTATCATCCCCTTGCTTACCAAGAATCTATCCACCTCTGCCTTAAAAATATTCAAAGACTCTGCTTCTACCACCTTTTCAGGAAGAGAGTTCCAAAGACTCACAACCCTCCGAGTGAAAAAATTCTGCCTCATCCCTGTTTTAATTTGCGACCCCTTATTTTTAAACAGTGACCCCTAGTTCTAGATTCTCCAAGAGGAAAGATCCTCTCCACATCCACCCTATCAAGACCCCTCAGGATCTTATATGTTTCAATTGAGTCATCTCTTACTCTTCTAAACTCCAGCAGATACAAGACTAATCTATCCAACTTTCCCTCATAAGACAACCCGCTCATTCCAGGTATTAGTCTGGTAAACCTTCTCTGAACTGCTTCCAACGCATTTACATCCTTCCTTAAATAAGGAGACCAATACTGTACCCAGTACTCCAAATGTGCAGTCACTGGTGCTCTGTACAACTGAAGCATAAACTCCCTACTTTTGTATTCAATTCCCCTCACAATAAGTGATAACATTCTATTAGCTTTCCTAATTACCTGTACTTGCTACTAGCCTTTTGTGATTCATACATGTGACCATAAAACCATTTCTGATTGTCGTAAAAACCTATCTGGTTCACTAATGTCCTTTAGGGAAGGAAATCTGCCGTCCTTACCTGGTCTGGCCTACATGTGACTCCAGACCCACAGCAATGTGGTTGACACTTAAGTGCCCTAGCAATCCACTCAATTAGCTCATCATCTCTTTCTCAAAGGGCAATTGAGGATGGGTATAAATGCAGACCTATTATCTATGCCTATATCCCATGAACGAATGAATGAATGAATGAATGAATTTTTTAAAAAAGGACATCTTGACCAGAGAGGGGAAGCAGGCTGAGATTCCAGATGCCATTTGTGAATCTGTGATCCCTGATGCACGAGTGCACCCACCATCGTCATTGGCTACAGCAAAAGCTTGAATTTATACAGGGCCTTTAACATGGTGAAATGTCCCAATGCACTTCACAGGAACTTTAACTACATAAGCAAACAGGTCACCGAAAACTTGATCAAAGAGGGAGGTTTTAAGGAGCATTTTAAAGGAGCAAAGAGAGGCAAAGAGGCTTAGGAAGGGAATCCAGGGTTTAGAGTCCAGGCAGCTGAAGGTGCTACTGCCAATGGTGGGGCAATTAAAATCAGAGATGCGCAAGAAGCTAAAATTAGATGAGTATAGATAGTAGAAGATTGTGGGGCTGGAGGAAGTTACAGCGATAGGGAGGGCTGAGGCCATGGAGCAAATTGAGGACAAAAGTGAGAACTTTAAAAGTCGAGGCATGCTCAGCGAGGATCAGGTTTGGCTGTGATTCCCCTCAGCAACGGCTCTCACTTTTGGCTCAGCCTGATGATTGGGGAATTGGACAAGGTAGCTCGGAGCTACTTCCATCAAGGAACCACACAGGTCAACACTTCAGAAGTGGGCAGAAAGCGAAAAAAAAAAGGGGGGGGGGGGCGGCGGCAGAAACACAGGGAGGTGCTGTTTCAAGATAGCAACTGTCAAGTTGCAATCCCTTTAAAACTTGGGCAAGCTACATATGGAAAAGTAGACCACAGCCATACAATTAGCACAAGTACATGTGTGGGCCTTGAAACAAAATGAAATATGGCATGTACAACAACAATGTCCTAGAAATAACGTATGGTACTGTAGTGGTTATATTACTGGATTAGTAATACAGAGGGCTGGATGAGTAACCTGAGTTGAAATCCCACCGGGCAGTTAGAGAATGAGTTTTCAAAGAAAAATTGGACTTTAAAATCTGTCGGATTGGAGTTAGAGCCCAAATGGCTCACGAATATCTTTCCAGGAAGGAACCGACACACTTCCTTTGCAGAAACGTGACTCTAGTAGCACCACCAACATGAGTGGCTCTTAACTACCCTCTGAAGTGGCCCAGCAAGCCAGTTGAAATAAGAAAAATACGTTTACAAAGCGTCTTTCAAGAGCACAGGACATCCCAAAGCACTTTACGGCCGATGAAGTACTTTTGAAGTGTAGTCATTGAGACTGTGGGAAACAAACGGAAGGTGATGCACTGCCACCTTTTCAGGGTAACGATGGGCGGGTATGGAAAATAAAACTCTTCATTGTTCTGTACCAGAGATTTGCTGAAAGTTCAAAATAAAGTCAAAATACCTCATCAGTGTACCATCTGTAACAGGCGAGCAGGTGAGGACACAATTTAAAAAAGGACACACGGTCCCCACATTTGTTTGCTGCAGTGAAAGACAAGTAGCTTTATCTGCATTTATTGTACATCCTGGATTAACTAGGCTTCAGCTGCTTCAAGGCTGCGAGCAAGCTGGCGAGTAGCCGTGCACCTGGTCACCATCGGCGATACGCCTTTTGTGTCAAGGCTCAACGAATACTCACAGGGGTTAGCAAGAAAAGAACTCTGCTTAAAAAGAATGCGTTACCTGCTATCAGGACCTCTGAACCCAAACATTTGGTTTATCCACGTTTCCTACGTAACAATAGACATGCAATGTGTTGCTGTGTTTCCCCATGTTCTCTACATTACAACAGTGACTACACTTCAAATAAAAAACTTAATTAGCTGTAAAGCACTTTGGGAGATTGTGAAAGGTGCGAGATAGATACAAGTTCTATCTATCTTTCTTTCTCTCATATTTCAACAAGCAGCACAGACCCAGTTCAAATGCCAGTCCGTACTGAAACAGCAATCTTACCTAGGACAGCAGTATGAGCATTTGGCCTGAGTGACCCTGGGCAGGAGGACTAGAAGGGAGAAATAAATTAGCAAGGCGGTTCATAATATAACCTTCCAGTGGAAAATGTGAATGTCTGGTTGTCGAGCAACGCTAGGAGCAGCTTTGGCTCGGATCCCTTTCCCGCCACTCAGTCCATCAACACTCACTGTCCAGTTTAACACACAGGAGAGTGCCTGCGTGGATGAAATATAGCTTCCAGCTGCCCACAAAATGCTACAATTAATGAAGGAATTAAAATGTAGTCACAGTTGTAATGCAGGAAACACAGCAGCCCATTTGTGCACAGCAAGTTCCCACAAGCAGCAATGTGATCATTACCAGATTATCTGTCTTTGTAATGTCGATTGAGGAATAAATATTGGCCGGGACACCAGGAAGAACTCCCCTGCTCTTCTTTAAATAGCATCAAGAAACCTTTTTGAGATCAATCACGATCAATCAAAATGAGACCAGCCATGATCGTATTGAATGGCGGGGCAGGCTCAAGGGGCTGAATTGCCTACTCCTGCTCCTAGTTCTTATGTTCTTATATCCACCCAAGAGGGGAGAAGGGGCCTCAGCTTAACAGCTTGTCCGACAGGCAGGGCAGCACTGGAGTATCATCTTGAATTGTCCATCAAGTCAAGGGATGAGAAAGGCTTGGGTGGGGATTTTCAGCAGCATAGGGGCTGGTTAAGGGCAGAGGCAGGCAATTTTATACAGGCACAAATAGTTTTCCTTTGTAATGCAGAAGGTGTCAGAAGCTCAGCTGAGTTTACAATTGAGATAAAAACAAAAACAAAAAAACTGCGGATGCTGGAAATCCAAAACAAAAACAGAAACAGAAATACCTGGAAAACCTCAGCAGGTCCAGCAGCATCGGCGGAGTAGAGTACAGTTGACATTTCAATTCCTCATGACCCTTCAACAGAACTAAGTAAAATATGGAAAATATTTCACCCCTTTCCTAATTTTACTTAGTTCTGTTGATGGGTCATGAGGACTCCAAACGTCAACTGTATTCTTCTCCGCCGATGCTGCCGGACCTGCTGAGGTTTTCCAAGTATTTCTGTTTCTGTTTTTGTTTACAGTTGAGATACTGCAATTGAACACCATGTACCTGAACTCAGGAAGGGGAGAAATGATCCTAATCACTATCAGAGTTCAGCTTCTCATGACATTGCACAGCAGGAGGCAAGATCAAAGTTAATCTTCCAACTTAAAAGGTCATAGAGGCATTGGAGATGGCACAATGAAGATTCACAAGAATGATACTGGAACTGAGAGGTTATAACCAGCAAGAAAGGCTGACTAGGCTAGGATCTTTACTCTAAAAAAGAGAAGGCTGAGGGGGTGACCTGATAGACGTTTTAAAATTTCGAAGCAGTTTGATAAGGTAGACATTGAGGAAATGCTTCCATGTGAGAGTGAGCGAGGCCAGACCCAGGGGCCATAAATATAAGACATCACTAATAAATCCAATAAGGCATTCAGGAGAATTTTTTTTTTCCCAGAGAGAGGTGAGAATATGGAACATGCTTCCATGAGCAAAGAGCACATATGTATTTAAGAGGCAGCAGATAAGGACGTGAGGGAGAAGGGAATAGAAGGTTATGCTAATAGCATTAGATGCAAGGGGCGGGAGGAGGCTCGTGTGCAGCATAAAGACCAGTACAGGGCAGCTGGGCCAAATGGCCTGTTTCTCTGCTCTAAATGCTGTATACTTCTATGAGGAATTTGGGTTAGAGGACAGAGTATAACTGGACCAGGGCAAGAACTTTAAAGTCAAATAGTTACATATTTGCATTATAAATTTTTATGTCACGCCGTCATGGACAGTGAACCTATAGCAATTTCACTAGAAGAATGCAATTACTGTGTGATATGCTGACACTGACAGTTTCCATTATAAATGTGGTTGCAAGAGTGCATAATGGGTAAAAAAAAATTGACAAGAATTTTTAAATGTATTAACAGACAGATACCTCAATTTGAATTATGAAGAGGGAGGATATACATTCAGTTTAAATACATATTTCCAGGAATGAACCAAAATAAGGCTATCTGATAATCCACTCACAGGATCGATAACTCAAATATTGGGCTGTTACTTTCAATAATTTTTGTTTTCAAGTTTTGAACAAAAATTGAGTATTTTAAAATAAATTTTCAATCCTGAAATCTGATAGTAAACTACGGAATTTAAGAAATGCAGACATAAATTTTAATTCGTTATGGGTTTTTAAATTCAACATCTGGATTATTCTGCTTCAAACTCTGGCAGGAATGATCCTTTTCGCCCGTTTTCACTGTTATTTAAAAAGAAAAGTGATTATGGCTCCTTCCTGTCAATCCCAGAGGTGTAAGTGCTCTGAACTATGATGGAAAAGTTTTCCAATCTAACAATACCAGGCTCCAGAAAAAAGTGAAGTAGTCTAAATAATTCATAAAAAGCATAAAAGTGCTATATAAATGCAAGACCTTATTCCCCACTTTCAATTAAATAGTTTAAGGATGACTGCATTTTTCAAAGAATTAAATTAAAAAAATGAGTATCAAATTTGTCGATTTTGATCACAAATGATCTCAGTAATAATCTGCCACTGGTGTCTTAAGATTTCAATAAAGCTATTTGGCAGACCTCACTGCATGCAAAATTACAGCAATGTTTCCCTACACATCAAATTTATAGCACAGAATTGGGCCATTTGGCCCAAATTTTTTTTATTCATTCACGGGACGTGGGCGTTGCTGGCTAGGCCAGCATTTGTTGCCCTTCCCCAGTTGCCCTTGAGAAGGTGGTGGTGAGCTGTCTTCCTGAATCGCTGCAGTCCACCTGGTGTAGGTACACCCAAATTGCTGTTAGGGAGTTCCAGGATTTTTAACCTGGTGACAGTGAACGAACGGCGATATATTTCCAAGTCAGGATGGTGAGTGGCTTGGGGGGGGTAACTTCCAGGTGGTGGTATTTCCATCTCTCTGCTGCCCTCGTCCTTCTAGATGGTAACGGTCGTGGGTTTGGAAGGTGCTGCCTAAGGAGCCTTGGTGAGTTGCTGCAGTGCATCTTGCAGATGGTACACACTGCTGCCGCTGTTTGTCGGTGGTGGAGGGAGTCAATGTTTGTGGATGTGGTGCCAATCAAGCGGGCTGCTTTGCCCTGGATGGTGTCAAGCTTCTTGAGCGTGGTTGGAGCTGCACTCATCCAGGCAAGTGGAGAATATTCCATCACACACCTGACTTGTGCCTGTAGATGGTGGGCAGGCTTTAGAGAGTCAGGAGGTGAGTTACTTGCCACAGGATTCCTAGCCTCTGACCTCCTCTTGTAGCCAGGTGGCTAGAGCAGGTCAGTTTCAGGTCAATGGCAACCCCCAGGATATTGATAGTGGGTGAGTCAGTAATGGTAATGCCAGTGAATGTCAAGGGGAGATGGTTAGCTTCTCTCTTATTGGAGATGGTCACTGCCTGGCATTTGTGCGGTGTGAATGTTGTCACTTGTCAGCCCAAGCCTGGATATTGCCCAGGTCTTGCTACATTTGCACACAGACTGCTTCATTATCTGAGGAGTCACGAATGGTGCTGAACATTGTGCAATCATCAGCAAACATCCCCACTTCTGACCTTACAATGGAAGGATGGTCACTGATCCACAGGGATCAGTGCTGGGACCTCAACTGTTTACAATTTGTATAAATGACTTAGATGAAGGGATGGATGGGATGGTTTCCAAATTTGCTGATGACACAAAGATAGGTAGGAAAGTAAGGAGGCTACAAAAAAATATATAGATAGGTTGTGAGTGGGCAATGATCTGGCAAATGGAGTATAATGTGGGAAAATGTGAAACTGTCCATTTTGGCAGGAAGAATAAAAGGGAAGCATATTATCTAAACTATGAGAGATTGCGGAGCTCCAAGATGCCGAAGGATATGGGTGCCTGCGTTGGAAACAGTTCAGAGAAAGTTTACCAGACTAATACCTAGAATGGGTGGGTTGTCTTATGAGGAAAAGTTGGGCAGGCTAGGCTTATATCTGCTGGAGTTTAGAAGAGTAAGAGGCGACTTGATTGAGGCATATTAGATCCTGAGGGGACTTGACAGGGTGGATGTGGAGAGAATGTTTCCTCTTGTGGGAGAATCTAGAACTAGGGGGTCACTGTTTAAAAATAAGGGGCACCCATTTAAAACAGAGATGAGACAAAATGTTTTCTCTCAGAGGGTTGTGAGTCTTTGGAACTGTCTTCCTGAAAACATGGTGGAAGCAAAGTCTTTGAATATTTTTAAGGCAGAAGTGAATAGATTCTTGGTACACAAGGGGGTGATAGATCATCGGGGGTAGGCGGGATGCAGATCGGAGGTTACTAGCAGATCAGCCATGATCTTCTTAAATGGCGGAGCAGGCTCAAGGGGCTGAATAGTCTACTCCTGCTCCTTGTTTGAATGAAGCAGCTGAAGATGGCTGGGCCTAGGACACGACCCTGAGGAACTCCTGCAGTGATTTCCTGGAACTGAGACGACTGACCTCCAACAACCACAACCATCTTCCTTTGTGCTAGATATGACTCCAACCACTGCAGAGTTTTCCCTCTGATTCCCATTTACTCCAGTTTTGCTAGGGCTCCTTGATGCCAAACTCGGTCAAGTGCTGCCTTGATGTCAAGGTCAGTCACTCTCACCTCACCTCTGGAGTTCAGCTCTTTTATCCATGTTTGAACCAAAGCTGTAATGAGGTCAGGAGCTAAGTGACCCTGGCAGAACCCAAACTGAGCGTCAACGAACAGGCTATTACTAAGCAAGTGCTGCCTGATAGCACTGCTGACCCTTACATCACTTTACTGATGATGGAGAGTAGATTGATGGGGCAGTAATTGGCCGGGTTGGATTTGTCCTGCTTTTTGTGTACAGGACATACCTGGGCAATTTTCCACATAGCCAGGTAGATGCCAGTGTTGTAGCTGTACTGGAACAGCTTGGCTAGGAGTACAGCAAGTTCTGTAGCACAAGTCTAGAGTACTATTGTCAGAACATTGTCAGGGCCCCTAGCCTTTGCAGTATCCAGTGCCTTCAGCCGTTTCTTGATATCACGTGAATCGAATCAACTTGGCTGAAGATTGGCATCTGTGATACTGGGGACCTCCGGAGGAGATCGAGATGGATTATCCACTCATCACTTCCAGCTGAAGGCTGTTGTGAATGCTCCAGCCTTATCTTTTGCACTGATGTGCTGGGCTCCTCCATTTGTACTCTACTGGTGTTTATGGTCCAAACAAGGCTCCTCCCATCTCACTTCATCTAAACCTATCGGCATATCCTCCTATTCCTTTCTCCCTTCTGTATTTACCTAGCTCCCCACGAACACATCTGCGCTGCTTGCCTCAGCTACTCCAGGCGGTAGCAAGTACACAGCGAGAATCAATGTAACGCACAATCTGCGACGTGCTTTCAAATTTGAGGGAGGTATCAAAAGAGTATTGAGTGCAGTCCCGGTCACCATATTATAACATTGAAGACGGGTCACACGGACTCGAAATATCAACTCTGTTTCTCTCTCCACAGATGCTGTCAGACCTGCTGAGTTTTTCTAGCATTTTCTGCTTTTATTATTTCCCTGACCTTGGGATCCCTGTTACATTGTCCTGCTGGCCCCACTGGTGTGACTTAACTGGATTTCTACGCATGTGCAGGCCAGTGTGAACATGCAGTCGGGCACTGGCAGCCATCTTGCTATGGCAGGAGACACAGCGAAAAAGGAAAGCTGAGAGAAGAGGTCTTTAAAATGAAAGAAGAATGAGAGGCAAGCTCATTGAAACTTACAAGACTCTGAAAGGCTTTGATATGGTGGACGCTGAGAGATTGTTTCTGCTGGTCGGGGAATCTAAAACACGGGGGCACAGTCTCAGGATAAGGGGCCAATCGTTTAGGACTAAGATGAGCAGAAATTTCTTCACTCGAAGGGTTGTGAACTTTTGGAATTCTCTACCCCAGAGGGTTGCGGATGCTCCATCGTTGAATATGTTTAGCACTGGGATAGACAAGGACTGGCTGGGCTGAATAGCCGGCTCTAGTGCCATATCTCCTATAAAAACGCAAACATGTCAGGTCACGAGTTTTCTTCTCTCTCACCCTCCCAGTAGGATTTCAACTATAATGGTGTATGTGAAATTTCACCAACTGCTTGATCTGGAGAATCCAAACAACAATAGTCTGAAATATTGGTAGTTATAGGCTTGTCATTCACTGCGCTGGGGGTAAGTTAAGTGAAATAAAATGTCTTGCCTTTATACAACACATTTAGCTTAATTATCCCAAGGCATCTGACTAACAGAAAGAAAAGCACACCCAGCTCTAGTACAGAAAGTAACTAAAAGACATGATACCAAAAAAACAAGTTTCAAAGGAGTCTTTTGAAGGTAGCATTCTTCATATCGACTGAAGACTTTGCCACCAAGAGTGGAGGAAGGGGAAAGCACAGGAGGCCAGAAGCAGAACAGCAACATAGGCTTGTTGCAGCATAGCACACTGGACTTCTGTCTGCAGATACATCAGAAGGAGAAAAGCCATAAAGGGATCTGTAGACAAGAAACGAGACACTGAATTCAATACATTTGAGAGGGGATAGGAAGCCAATGGCAGTCAGTGAGGATGGGGTGGTGAAGAAGCAGCACAGCGTAGAAAGCAGGCAGAACTTGTGATTTGGAATTCACGCAAATTGGAACTTGGGTAGCTGATGGAGAACTGTTGGAGAAGTCAAGCCTTTAGGGAGACAATGACATGGATGAAGGTTTCTAGGATGTTATAGAGAGAGTCACAGAGACACAGTGGAACAGCACCTAAACACAGAGGCTTAAGTGCAAGTCCTTTTGTCTGTAGTTGATGCGTCCCAGTAAGTGATGTAACATTGCCCAGTGAACACTAAACAAGCTGTACCCACCTTGTACACAACTGCAGTGGGGACAATGAGTCACACTGTTTCTGTGCAACACATCACAAATGCTGATCCGCAACCATTGGCAATATTGTTAAATCATAAATTTACAAATTGAAATAGACACTTCAAAAATTGATTATAGAAGATAATCAGAAGAACATAAAGAGTAAAGGTTGTAATGCAACCTTGAAAAATCGGATTAAAGTTTACAAACCGCACAACTACACGTTTATAGCCTTTGATCACGCTCCAATTCTCAGCTACCTGGTGCCCTACATAGTGCAGCTCTCACCTATTAATGCTGCCAACAGCTGTGGCCTCATTAGCTTTTACCTGCAGCTGGATAAACAAAGCTTCAAAAAAAAAAATCCCCCAAAACACTGACTGGTTGAAACACGTTCGCTCAAAGAACTCAGAAAGGCGGATCTCGCTTCGTCTCTACGAGCTTCGCAACCACAAGTTATGTAACAGTTTACTGACAAGGACACTAGCACACTGAGTAAAACCACATACTTCCAACGGCTCCTCGAACGGAGGGATGTGGGTTCGTGGCGAGTTTCCGACCTTGGTCCACCATTCGTCGGAATGAAACAAGTAGAAATTGGAGGCAGCTTTTTTTAAAAAAAAAAACCTGGAGCTGCTCTTGCACATAAACAAATGGTTGGATTACACCAGCCATAAAGACGGTTGATGAGAAAGGACATTCAGCCTGTGTGTTCAAAGATCATTTAGTCACAGATCTCAACACCTACCTCTTAATCAGTTAAATAAAAACAGAAAATGCTGGAAAAACTCAACAGGTTTGACAGCATCTGTGGAGAGAGAAACAGAGCGAATATTTCAAGTCTGTATGACTCTTCTTCAGAGCTGAAGAGAGGCAGAAATGCGATGGGATTTATAGTGTTGAAGGTGGAGGTAGAGAAACTGGGAGAATGGGATGGAGTCCTTATAGGAGGCAGGGCGTGAGGAGGTATAGTCGAGGTAACTGTGGGAGTCGGTGAGCTTGTAATGAATATTTGTAGACAGTCTATATTACGACCAGTCCCTGGATGAGGCACCCCAAATTGTTATGATCCTGGATGAGGGGGGAGATGGTCTGGTTCCCTTTCTTTATTTGACCCTCTTGGTTGCTCGCAACAGGGTTAATTTGAAAAAGATCCCTTCCCTCGTGGATACCTTTTCCCAGTCCAAATGTTTTAAAAAGAGCCAATGTAACCAGGCTTTCTTCAGTTAAGGAAACTGTGATTTTATTAGTTAAAACACGAGAAAAAATAATAAAAATGCAAACACATATACACAGATTAGAAATGAGCCTGGAAATAAAAGTTTAAAAAGATATACAATTCAGTCCTTCGACTTGTCCGTGAGAAGTAGATGGTGAAATGTTGCGGCCATTAAGTTGGGGTGATTCTGGTAGAGCTGACTTAGGCAGTTGAGCAGTTGGTTTACAGATTTTTGGTTCTGCAGGTTAGCTGAAAGGGGCTGTCCTGTTTCCTCTTCGACTTGCATCCAGCAATCAGAGAGAAAAGACGTTTTTTACCTGCAAGTGCAGGGGTGCCCAGTTGGCGTTCTTCAGCTGTGACCCTCACAGCACACACATACCAGAACAAAACACCAGACTAACACATGGAACTAGAGTTGCAGTTGACTTTTTCAAACCCCTTTTCCTTGTGCATTCCTGGAAGGGAAAAACAAACATGTCTTTTGCCCAGATCTGTTTTCTTTTAACTCAGTTCATGTTCACAATCTGGGATACAACTCAACAGGTAGTGGTTTCGGCTGAGACGGTAATCAATGCCCATTGTCTCTGCACAGGAGATTACAGTTCAGTTTACATTGTATCTTTTCCTTTGAAGTGCCTCTGCCTGAAGTAGGCCATGTCAAACCTTTTAGGTGCAACATTCCATTCTCTCTGAACTAGTTGGTCAAGTAATCCACATAGCGAGTAGTTATCTTACAGTCTCAGCCAGCTTTTGCTTGTACGTCCTTTTTTTAAAAAAACAGGTCTTACTTCAAAGTTCAAATGTCCTTAAATAATTCGGAGATAGGATCCGTGGTCATGACATCTACCAGAAGAAATGGAGATAGAATACTAAAGCCCACCACATTTCTACCTCTCTTCAGAGTTCTGAAGTCATACAGAATCAAAACATTAATGCTGTTTCTCTCTCCACAGATGCTGCCAGACCTGAGTTTTTCCACCATTTCCTTTTTTATTTCAGATTTCCAGCATCTGCAGTACTTTGCTTTTATCTTAATCAGTTAAGTTCTTTTTAAATACACCTGTGTTCACACCACCAGTTTCTGACGCACAACACATTTGTAATCAGATGAAGCCACAAAAGATAAAACTCAAAATTGTTTCTCATATGCAGGGGTCAGCTCTCAGTCCAAGCTCTGACACGGCAATGCAGGTTTGGAAGGTGGTCACATATCAGCTTCCAGGAGCTGCTTGAAGCAAGAAGACTAAAAAAGGAGGTTGAAAGAAAAATATGGCATTATTCTCTTCTGGCTCAGTTGGAAGCGTGTAGTCTGGTGGGCAGCTCAGCCATACTGATGGGGGAAGTCCAACTTTAATTCCGTTGGACCAGTGAGCTGCAAACTGAGATCATCCTTATGATCTAATAAGTGAGAGAGGGGGAGCCAGAATGGGGAGAAGACAGGGTTCCCATCCAATTGCCACCCAGTGACTTCTCCTGTACTTGTACTTGGATGTTGAATGAGAATGCAGCTTCAATCCCACATGGTCAAATAATCTTCCAACACTCACACAGGGAGAAGGGTCACTTGTAACCAATTTTATTTATTCTCTCAAGATGTGGGCGTCACTGGCTAGACCAACATTTATTGCCCATCTCTAATCGCCCTTGAGAAGGTGGTGGTGAGCTGCCTTTTTGAACCGCTGCAGTCCATGTGGTGTAGGTACACCCACAGTGCTGTGAGGGAGAAAGTTCCAGGATTTTGACCCAGTGAAAGTGAAGGAACAGTGATATATTTCCAAGTTAGGATGGTGTGTGGCTTGGAGAGGATCTCGCAGGTGGTGGTTTCCCATGCATCTCCTGCCCTTGTCCTTCTCGGTGGTAGAGGCTGCAGATTTGCAAGGTGATTTCGAAGGATTGCTACATTGCATCTTGGAGGATGGCACACACACTACAGCCACTGCATCGGTGGTGGAGGGAGTGAACGTTCAAAGTGGTGGATGGGGTGCCAATCATGCCGGCTGCTTTGTCCTAGATAGTGTCGAGCTTCTCGAGTGTTATTGGAGCTGCACTCATCCAGGCAAGTGGTGAGTACTCCATCACACTCCTGGCTTGTGCCTTGTAGATAGTGGACAGACTTTGGGGAGTCAGGAGGTGAGTTACTCGGCACAGAATGCCTTTGACCTGCTCTTGTAGCCACAGTATTTATATGGCTAGTCCAGTTCAGTTTTAAGTCAATAGTAACCCCCATGATGTTGATAGTGGGGGATTCAGCAATGGTAATGCCACTGAATGTCATGGGGAAGTGGTTAAATTTTCTCTTATGGAGATGGTCATTGTCCGGCACTTATGTGGAGCGTATGTTACTAGCCATTTACCAACCCAAGTTCTGAATGTGATTAAGATCTTGCTGCATATTGGCAAGGACTACTTCAGTGTCTGAGGAGTCACGAATGGTGCTGAACATTGTGCAGTCATCAGAGAATATCCCCACCTCTGACCTTATGATAGAGGGAAGGTCATTTGATGAAGCAGCTGAAAATGGTTGGGCCACTACTGGGAGAGTTACTGGAGGCACACCAAAAGTCAGTGTCCTCAGGAGAGGAGGGGTGGAAATTGTGAGTGGGTCGACAATGGGAGGAATATATTTATTCTGCAAGCTTTCACCTGCATACACACCTCATTCAGGCAGGTATATAAAGAAATCTCACGACGTTTCAGATGCTTGCTAACTCACTGCAGCATGAGGTTTGCCGAGTCAAAGCATACACACAGCATAAATGCAAGCAAAGACAAATTCACCTGAACTTCATTAAAATACTTGTTTACTTTGGGCAGCTGCAAGTTTCCGAGGTCAAATACTATGAACTTTATTGGAGTGGTATTGCAATATTTATCACAGTCCAACTAAAAACACTCCAGAAAGTGGGATAAGAAATTCTCAAGAGACATATCACTCTACTAAAAGTGTGACAAAACTGAAAGTTATAACCAAATGAAATAAAAGGAACAAACAGGGTTTCTCTAGAAAAGAGAAGGCTGTGGGGTGTGACCTAATAATCTTTCAGATAATGAAATGATTCAATACAGTAGCTGTAGAGAAAACTTTGAACTTGTGGGGGAGTCCAGAACCAGAGGGCCATAAAAATAAGGCAGTCACTAACGAATTCAAAAGGGAATTCAAAAGAAAGCATGAGAGCGGCGAGAATGCGGAACTCGCTACCACTTCAAGTAACGGAGGCAAGTAGTATTGATGCATCTAAGGGGAAGCTTGATAAGCATGCGAGGGGGGGGAAAGAAATAAAACTGACAGGGTGAGATAAAAGTTGTGTGGGAGGAGGCTCATGGGGGGGGGGGGGGGGGGGGGGGGGGGGAGAATCAGCTGGACAGTCTATTTTTGTATGATCAAATTAATCTATGTGGCCACTAAAAATAGTGTAAATCTCCACAGAACCTCAGCAATCAGATGCAAAATTTAAGCCGTGTTCCTGTCAATTCAATGCTGCAAGGGCACCATTTGTGGAATGAGCATTAAATTGAAGCTGCATCTTCTCATTCAGCTGGGCAGAGAAAGAAGGCTCATGCCATGATTCAATGAAGAATGGGAAGTTTTGCTGCTCTCTTAAATCAAGATCCCACCCTCAGCCAATGACATTCACCTCATTTGTCATTTATGGGATCTTGCTATGCGGAAACTGACCGTCACATGATGACAGTAACTGCACTTCAAAAAAAATAGTAATTGGATGTAAAGGTTGGGGTTTTCTGAGGGCATGGGGCATTCCATAAATCACAAGTTCTTAAAGATAGCTGTGCTCTCATCTTCTGCCAACTGTTCAGTATCTGAGTAGTTTAGATGCTGAAATGTGTTGGCTGCCAGAGATAATCTGAAACGAGGGTCACATTCCAAGGCTGTGGCTATACTGCACAGAATGCGAAGATCATCCTGCAACACCCAACTTATACTGTGGGCTGTGATCGCGTTCAATCCCATCAGGAGCAGCTTCTGCTCAAGCTCAATAACACGCAGTACCACTCCATGATTCTGAGACGATAGACAGAAATGTCTTTTAGAATGAGAGATTCTTCTTATGTTTGTTTATAAATTGCCCAGTAGATTTAACAAACTACCTAAGCACTTTTTAAACCCATCTTCACACTGGACCACAATTATATACAGCCCCAACGGTGCAGTACAACCCTCCCTTCTCCCCCATCCCTAGGGTCTGACTTGGAGGGGAACTTCCAGGTGGTGTTATTCCCATCTGTCAGCTGCCCTTGTCCTTCTTGATGTTAGGTTGTGGGTTTGGAAGGTGCTGTCTAAGGAGATTGAACCTACTGTGCCTGTGCCAGGAACTGTGCACTGGTTATAGGAAAGATACTGACTGAACAAGAAGTGTTTACTTTCTGGAAGAATGAACATTGGACAGGTAATTGCACTCTGCTTCCTCAATCTACTCCCTTATCGATATTTTTCTTGAGAAGGTGGGGGAGGGCAAGGGGTGGACCCTGGTGATTTTAATCAGTTTTCCTTTGCATCGTTACAGGGCTTGTTGAATTTTGGCTCTTCCTTTAAAGAAAACAAAGACTTGGCAGGCAACATTCTGGCTCATAACACAAAGGTACAGAGAGCAGAGATACAAAAGCATTGCGTCAGAGCTCAGTAACAGCACATAAACAAGCCAACCTCAGGGCATAGAGAGAGATTCCACAGTCTCTCTCCCCTCCCATTCCTACGAGAACTTAACAAGGGTTTCTGAAGTAGAAATTCTGCGACCAGCCATCGCAGTGGACAGTTCCCGCCTCTGACCCATACAGACCAGGATAGTCCCAGGTTCATTCTCCAGACCCATGCAGAATTTTAATTAATGATGGGGCTCTGAGTAAAGGTCACAGGCCTGAAACATTAACTCTGTTTCTCTCTCTCCACAGATGCTGCCAGACCTGAGTACTTCCAGCATTTTCTCTCTTTTTGTTTCTGAGCGCGCACATTTCACAGCTAGGGTGCTACAAGTTGCAATGGTGCCCCTGGGCTAAAGGGGCTGTACATGCACTGAATCCAGGGTCGACCTCGGCTTTTGGGTACCCCCATCCCATTAAACAGCTTGACAGCTTGCACACCCTTAAGCTTGCTCAGTTGCTCAAGAAGGCTGGCCACTTTGGGAAAAATACAAGAAGAGAACCAGCTCCCGATCAACTGTGTCCCAGTGGGGAATCACTTTTCAGGGTAATGGAGTGGAGTGGCAAGCAGAGAATATGAATTTTAATAAAAAGAGAGAGAATCCACATCCAATTCCTGTGCGGAAGGGACAAAATGCAAAGTTGATTCCAATTATTGAAACAAACCCCCTCATTCCCCAAAGGGAAAAGTACTCTGTGGAAATACTTTGCGAGCAAGACTTCAAGGGACTGACCTTCAGCAGTGGAAAAGCCAACGCAGACCCCCCTGGCCTTGCTGAGCAAATCTGTAAACACTGAATTCAGCACATGCTGCACTTGAAAAATGGCAGCTACTAAAGTCCCGTCACTAACACCTTCAGGCAATTACAGTAGTTATTTCACAAGGGAAAGGAGAAATATGCTGTACAGCCGAGACCCTATGCCTCTCAAAGCAGCATAGCACACACAATCAAGTTCTACAGTGTTTGCTCATATTATGCTGTGAAAGATGTAAATCGTAAAGCAGCTGAGAGTATGTCGCTATCTGACAGTGTTTCCAGCCTCAACAGGGGCAAGCATCTCAACTGAAGTCTGCAATCAGCCGAGTCGGGGGCTCCCGCACAGGGTCCAGTTCCATTTCTTCGCACCTACTTCTGTAATATTGTGCAGTGAGCCTCATGATGCATGAGTCAAAAAAATGTGCCACAGAGCTTCCACAGTGAGTCAGCTCGTAAAGACAACTTGTTATAGCCATCCATTCTAAACACAGGGTGCATAGTCCAATTTCTGCTTACAATGAATCGGCCAATCTCATCAAGGATAGCGGTAATGCTCATTGCCCTCTCCCCAGGTTACAGAAGAGGGCATTAAAAAAAAGCAGCTATGCTTCAGATCACCATCCAGCAGCTGACTAAACTGGGAATGGGCACCTGGACAGGATCAAGGGTTTAACTGTGAGGGCTACCACTCTCGATTTCCCTGATGGCAACCAGCTCAAGCTCTTAAAAAATGGTCGCGTGTGATGACGACTTGCATCTATATAGCGCCTTTCACATAATAAAATGCCCCAGGGCACTTCACAGGAGCACTAAATCAGACAAAAACTGGCACCAAGCCAAAGTAGGAGACATCAACAGCTTAGTCAAAGAGGTAGGTTTTAAGAGGGAGAGAGGGAGAAGCAGAGTAGTTTAGGGAGGGAGAGAGGAAGAGGCAGAGTAGTTTAGGGAGGGAATTCCAGATCTTCGGGCCTTGACACCCAGCAGCCTACTGGAAGGTAGCTATTAAATTACACCTGTGTAAGTAGACAGCCACTTCAAAGATGAGAGACAATTAGCTATTGAGAAAAAGGGATGGGAAAAACAGTAACAGTAAATATGAAAATATCCTAACAGTCTCTGTCCAAGACAAAGTGGGAACATACTCCAACTGCAACGCTCATGGCTCCTCCACTGTAGGAGTGCTTGGGGGATAAGACAATGAATAAAAGCAGCTGTTGGTTAAATGCCATTGGACTGACTAGATGAAAAGAATTAATCTGGCATTGTGATTGAATAGGACATCTCTCTCCATTAACAGCGTAACTTGTCAAAAAGTCTATGGAGAAACACTGAAGCAAACTTTTACACAGCGACATCAAGTGCAGACTACAGCAACGATCAGATACTTGCCACTTACCCCATCAATATATGCACAGCAATGAAGAGCAAAGATTTCACAAACCCCGCTAAACACAAGCACATCCCTCAGCGGATTTGAGGAAGAACTGTTTTTTTTAAAAATGCAGCGGGCAGTAATGACCAGGAACTCGCTGCCTACGAGAATGGTGGAAGTGGGGACGATCAATGATTGCTAAAGGAAACTGGATGGGTTCTTGAAGGAAAAAAACTTGCAGGGTTAAGGGGACAGAGTGGAGGAATAGGACTGACTGAACTGCTCTACGGAGAGCCGGCATAGTCTCACTGGGCCAAATGGGCACCTTCTGCGCTGTAATGATTGTGACTCTTTGATGTAGAATATCATAATAGTAGATGCAATACCATAGAACCCATTAAACACTAACTACAGTCATAACCCCATTACACAAATCCGATAACCATAAACACAGAACATAGTGAGATCCACACACCCCAGTAAATATTAGCACAGAGACACTGCCAATTTAAATTTCCCTTCCCACAACTTCCCATCCATATCTGCATCAACATTAACCAAATTTCCTGACTTAAACCTCCAGGGCCGATACAATATATCCCACAAACGACTAACAGCACTGAGTACATAGTCAATAATTACTTTCTCAGACACTGCACTCCCCAGAAAAATTTGGAAAAATTTTCTTCTCATGCCTTCCAGATTTTAAATTGGCTGATTTTTCCACTGCCTCCCTATACTCACAAGGCAGTAAAGGCCAATTTAAAAAGTCATGTGCGTCACAGTGGCTGAGGTAGGGACAAGGGGGCAGTTGCGGGGGGGGGGGGAATGTCACCATAAAATAACAGTTTCAGGCAGAACACTTCTTTACGCCCTCCTTACCCCTGTATCATCTGACTCCATTTCTCATTTTAACTGCTTTTGTTTTAATGCTTTAGATCCATACATACAAAAGGGGTGAAAACTACAAAAACGATGAATCCTCAGCTCAGCTGCGGTGCAGCGGGTAGCACTCCCGCCTCAAGGTCAGAAAGTTGTGGGTTCAAGTCCCACTCCAGAGACGTGAGCACGTAATCAAGATCTACACTCCACTGCAGTGCTGAGGGGATGCAGAATTCTCAGAGGTGGTGTCATCTTTCAGCTGAGATGTTAAGATGAGGCCTCATCTGTGGACATAAAAGATCCCATGACACCATTTGTAAGAAGAGCAGGGGAGATCTCCTCCAGTGTCCTGCACAATATTTATCCCTCAAGCAACATCACTAAAAAGATTATCTGCTCATTATCACATTGCTGTTTGTGGGAGCTTGCTGTGTGTAAATTGGCTGCTGAGTTTCCTACATTGCGACGGTAGCTACACTTCTAAAGGACTTCATTGCTGCAAAGCGCTTTGAGACACCCTTAGGACATGGAAGGTGCTATATAAATGCAAGACTTTCCTTTTTCCCTCTGCACTCCTGGGGTGGGGAGAAAGTTCTTCTTCCCTGAAGGCGCCACTTAATCCTAACTACTGTTTCACAAGAACTGACATCCCTTTGAACATCTCCACAAGTCACCTTCACAGTTGAGCACAATCACTCACTGGGCAAGTGTTTTGCTAACAAGAGACAGTGCCATAAAAAGCAAGAATATTGCAGTATGTTATCACGAATCTCAGAACCACTTCAAAAAGGGAAGAGCAACAAAACCTCAACTCAAACATTCCTGCAAGCTTCGCCTGATACAAATGCTGTTGTTACACAAGGAAAACAAGGCACCAGTTTTGCGCTCAGTCATGTTCCAAAAATAACAAGTGGTCTGTAGATATCATAGCCTGTTAACCCATTTCTCAGTCTGACAATCCTCCAAGATCCCTGCACTCCTCCCATTCTGGCCTCTTCTGTACCCTCAATACTTACCCGTATTCTCCCTTCAGCTGCCCAAACCTTAAAATTCCTTTGCTAAACCTCTCTACTTCTCTCCCTCTTTAAGAGGCTCCTTAAAACCCACTTATTTGGTCACTGGTTCTGATATCGCCTTATGGTTAGGTGTATTTGACAATACTCCTGGAAAACACCTTAAAATACTTTATACGTGAAAGGCGCTATATAAATGGAAGTGCTGCTGCTGTTGGTGATTGAGGGAGGAATATCAGGACATCAGAGCTCCCTGACCTTTTTCAAACATTTTGCAGGATCTTTTAAGATGGACCTAAGTCACTGAAACATCATATCTGAAGGAGAACCCTGCAGTCCTGCACTGTAGCATCAGCCTGGGCTGTGTTCAAGTCTTCGAGCAGGCTCGATGAAGAACCAAAAACTTATGCTTAGATAGTTCATGTGCAGCAAAGAAAGGTCGCGTGGTACCAAAGATCATAAGAAATAGGAGCAAGACTAAGCCATTCAGCCATTGAGCCTGCTCCGCCATTCAATTAGACCATAGCTGGTCTGATAGTGGCCCCAACTCCACTTTCCTGTCAGTTCCCCCCAACCCTCAACTCCCTTGTCAATCAAAAATCTGACTAACTCAGCCTTGAATATATTCAATGAACCAGCCTCCACTGCACTCTGGGGAACAGAATTCCAAAGGCTAACGACCATCTGAGAGAAGAAATTCCTCCTCATCTCCGTCTTAAACGGGGAGAGCTCTTATATTTTTAAACTTTGCAAACCTCTCAAACATGGGGAAAGTGAGGGACATGAAGACGGATGGGTACTTGATATAGGCACAGATATTAGGGAGGGGCAAACCAAAGGATTGGTCAAAGTTAGGTTCAAGAAGGGTTTTAAAAAGATGAGAGCCAAGTGGAGAGGCAGTCGAGGTTAGAAATAAAGTCCAAAGTTGGGGCCTAAGGTGACCAATGATAGGGAGGGTAGCAAATAAGAGGCCAGCTTCAGAGGAACTAATGGGAGGTCGTATGGAGAAGGTTACAGAGATGGAAAGAAGCAGAATCATGAAGGGACTTCAAATGAGGATGAGAATTTTAAATTTGAGTCACTGAAGAGCTGGGAGCCAATGTAGGTTTGTGGGTTGGCTGGGTGAGTGGGACTTGGTACAGGTAAGGGTGCAGACAACAGACTTTTGGATGAATTGAAATTTAGAGGTTGGCCAGGAGTGCAACAGAATAATCAAAACATAAATATATGGATGAGGGTTTCTGCAGCAGATGGGCCGAGGCAGAGGTCAGCAATATTGTGGAGACGGAAGGTGGTGGTCTTTGAGATGGAGATGATATGGATTTGAAAATAAATTCAGTGCTCAGACTAGGACACCAAAGGTTGCAAACGGTTTGGTTCAACTCGAGATAATGATTGAGACGGGGTGGAATCAATGAGAAGGGTATAAAGTTTGTGATGGGTCACAAAAATAAATAGCTTTAGCCTCCCCAATGTTTTGATTGGAGGAAATTGGGGCTTATCCAGGTCCAGGTGCTGTACAAGCAGCCCTGACAAAAAAAGAGGTAGCGTCAAGAGACATGGTGGAGAGGTAGAGTTGGGTGTTGCCTGTTTGAAAGAGAGAAAATACCAGGCGAGTAGGTGGAGAGACCAAGGTACGATTTGTTGATAATTGTCACCACACCTTTGCTGCACATCAACATGACAGCTAGTATTATGTAAACTATTAGAGGACTGAGATGAAGAATCAAGACCAGATTGGATAGGACTCTGCCAACTAAGAAGAGAGTAAAATAAGATAAATTAGGAAGGATTCTGTCAACTCCAAGCTTGAGTTTTGAAGACTACAGCCAGAGTAAAGAAAGATTGAGGAATTCTAAGAGGAGACTTGATCGAGGTGTTTAAAATCATAAAGGGTTTGGGTAAAGTAAAGAGAAACTGTTTCTAATAGCTCAAAGGTCAAAAACCAGAAGGCACAGATTTAAGTGGTGACAAGAAGAAAAACTTATTTTGACGCAGGGAGTGGATAGGGTGGCGGGTATAGATTCAACAGTTCCTTCAAAAGGGAATTGGATAAACACTTGGAGGAGGAAAAAAAATTGCAGAGATATGGGGAAAGGGCAGCGGAGTGAGACTGTTCTTCAAAGGTGACAACACAGGCTCAATGGGCCAAATGGCCTCCTTTTGTCCTGTACTATTCTTATGTTAAGGAGTTCCCTAGTTTTAAGGTTCTGGGAAAGGCTGAGTTAGAGTTGAAGATGGTGCAATGTGTCTTAGTTTCAATACAGCAAGGATGCAGAAAGTAAGAGTATATGGGATAATACACAAGGTCAATAATTGGGAGCAGTAATGACCACAGAGCAAAGAGGGGAACAAAAACGAAGAGAGAATGCAGGGAGACTGAGAAAGGTGAAAATGTTTGCACTGAATAATATGGAAGTGACCCAGATTAAATCAGCTAAGTTATACAAAGAATTTTAAGACTCCATGTAGTTTCAAAACAGGAAAGCACAGCAAAAACATCTTGTAAGGGCAAATATCAGCATCATCGCTCTAATCCTGTCTCTGGATATCACAAGCTGATTCTTTGCAATGATTTCATTCCCAAATGCCCTTGCCTTAAGCCCAGAAAATATAAATTTTAGTCAAGACAGCAAGGAACCCCGACAAATGATGAATATGGTCATGTCCCTGCAGATTTCTGACCGATTCCGTGCAGAGACTGATAATTAAAACATTCTCTCCGCAGTTAAAAGAAATTATAATTTTCATATAAAGGAAGTCAGAAGGATTTTGGATGGCAGCACCTAAATCATCAGCTTGCAAACATTGGTTGAAAAACAAACTTTTTAAAACTGCATGGCTTATTCAGCATTCAAAGAATACACCTCTTCACTACTCCCTTCTCCTCTCCTGGTCTGTTTACAGATAGATAAATGGGCCTTCACTTTACTAAAGAATTCAGTGGCAGCTGTACTCTTCACATTCTGGCCTTCTGGCCTCCTTTGCATTCCACCCTTCCTTTGCTCCTCTCCACTGGCAAGGCCGTTAGCTGCTTTGGACCCACACTGTGAATGCGCTCTCTCAGTCCTTCAAAACTTGCCACGGCTCTCCCCACCTTCATAAAGGCCTTCCATTTCCTCAGCCATTTTCTCAGATCACTTCCCCCAACACTCTTCTGAAAATTCTCAGCACTCATTTCTTCACTCTGCGAACAGTTTGGCAGTATTCTACTACGTCAAAATTTTAAATATCTGATCCTTGTTTTCAAAACCCTCCGCTGCCTCACCCTTCCCTATGTCTGTAATTTCTTCCAACCCCACAACCCTCTGAGATATCTGTGTTCCTCCAACACCAGCCTCTTAATTTTAATTGCTTCACCATTGGCAGCCACACCTTCAGCTGCCTAGGCACTAAGCTCTGAAACTCCCTCTCTACACCACTTTCCTCCTTTAAGACATTCCTTAAACCTAGCTCTTTAGCCAAGCTTTTGGTCACCCTGCCTATTATTTCCTTATATGGCTTGGTACCATAATTTTTTTTTAAATAATGCTCCTGTGAAGTGCCTTAGGACGTTTTATTGCATTAAATGTACAATATAAATAAGTTGTTCCTGAAAAGAGAGACATGTTGCAAAGGGGAACTGATTGACTGATCAAATCAAACATGTTCCTCTGGCTGTTTGTAATAGGCAAAGTACCGACCATAAATCAACCAGCACGTGCTTGCAAAACCCAAAACAAAACATCCACTGTTAGATGTGATTTCGCAACTGGACAGCACTCGCTGAGCGACCCTGAGTGAGCTAAAAGCGACACTAAGAACCAATTTAAGATAATCAGTTGAGTTCGTAATGTGGCTCATATACACTTGCAAGAAATGACATACATTCATACACAGGGACCCATTCTCTGCAAACAAAAGAAATATATTCAAGCCTTGAACCTTTTTTTGAATTACCCGGAGGCTCAGGGAGCCTACAGTTCTCCGTGCTTTCTCCATGGCAATGCCTCGGCCAATCAGGGGCAGCTTGCCAACCAGTCAGCACCCCTTTTCTCCTGTAGTATAAATTGTTGTGATTTTTTGAAATATGACATTCTTCCATTTGTCCTGATGAATGCAAGATGCAAAGCTTTGGCAACATGTCTCTCTTTTCAGCAATACTCAAAGTTCTATACCAGCAAGGGGGGGCTGTGAGTTGTTATTAATGATATTAACTTCACAAACAGAAATTGTAATCTTGTACCTTCGGTACTGAGGAGGACAATACCAGCAGTATCACCGCCGTCACCATGTTCCCCGCCAAGCCCCACGCCATCTTGACTTGGGTATGTATCACCCACCATTGCTGGGTCAATTTCATGTGACTCCCTACCCAACAATATTATGGTAGCTCCACCTCCACAAAGGCTGCAGCAATCACCAGCTTCTCAGAAACAGCATTGCTCACGCCAGGGGATAGCAAATATTTTGTTTTAATTCTTACACATTAACCACAGACTCATGTGCAAGATGCTACAGATTTGGAAGACAACAATTTGCATTTGTATAGCATATTTAGCATAGTAAAATGCTCCCAGGAATTCCACAAAACAACCTGATGTTAGAACCCGCAAGTACATGTCAACCAATGTTTCTACTAAACTGCTCAGATGTAGCAGCCTGGAAGGTTCCGAGCAGGCCTTGCTCTGTGCAAAATGCCACACAGAAACGCAAAAAAACTTAAAGGTACTGCACACTGAAAAAGAACTGGCTGGTCGCAACATCTTCTTACAGGGAACAAAGATGGTGACATCTGGCATAGCAAACTTGTATAGGAAATGTTGACATAGCAACTCATAATAGTAAACGTTCACTCAAAAAGCAGGACGAAAAATTGTGAAAGAGGAAGCAAAGTTTGCAGATAGGAACTGTGCTCTCAACACATGAATCGTACGACAGAGGATATTTTTCAGTGAACAACAGCAATCATCTTCCACAAAGGTGTTTGCACCAGGAGCTCCAGAAAGAGTGGGAAGGGGTGGGGTGGAGGTTGGGGGCGGTGAAATGGAGAAACAAGGGTTCCTCATCTCTAACCAATGACTCTCATTGCTCCCCCCTCTGCTGGAAGGTGAACATGTGGACAAGACTGGACTTAGTTACAATATCTACAAACAATGGATATTTGAAGGAGGTCAAACGCCCTCAGGAGGTTTGGGGGGGGTGGCAGAGGAGGAAGTGGGGAGACAGAGAGAGAGGGAGACACACAGATAGAAAGAGAGAGAGACACAGGCACAGAGAGAGAGCGAGCACAAGCGAGAAGGGAAGAGAAAAAAATACTGAAGAAAAAAAACCTGGTTGGCAGGCAGCCAAATCTAACACTCTAGCACTTTCCATTCAATTCCTCCCATGTCTACAAGGCTGAGCCACTTCTGAGTGGTATACACAAGGCAATGTAATTCATGATCTAATATCTTAAATAAAAACAAGCTCTGTGCATTACCAATGTGCACTCTTTCCCTGATCACTGAAAATCTAACTCCTGTATCATTTCTGACTTCTGCCAATGATGCTGCCTCCACCTCATCACTGCAAAACATGAAGCTCAGTAATTTCCCAACAAGCAGTCTGACAAGAATGTACATTAGGCAAATCTCAAGGAACATTATGGTTTGCAACCAAGAACACTCCAACTGACAATCTTTTGAAGAATTTTATAAAATTTTTTTAAAAAGAGCACGCTGCAGAATTTGGTATATTGGAATATAAAGATCACCTGGGCTGCTTCTCAAGATATGCGGGTGAAACGAAAGAAGACTTGCGCTTATACAGCAATGCAATATTTCACAACAGTCTCTGAATACGTCAAGCACTTCACATACAATGAATCGTTTTGAAATGCCGCGATTCTTGCTATTCAGGAAACGTAAAAGCCATTTTGCGTACACTGAGACCCTACAAGCTGCAAAGGGATGAAGAATCAATCTGTTTTACAGTGATGGTAATTGAAGACAGATTGGCAGCCAGTACACGAGAAGAGCTTTTTTCAACCCAAAGTGCCATGGGACCTTTTTAACATCCACCTAAACAGGCAGACTGGGTCTCAGTTTAAATTAATTGATGCAGAGACTATGTCAACATTTAACAAATGGTTGAGGGGAAAGGGGAATATAGGCGGGATATGAGAACAGAGCGAGCGCAAGGGATTAAGGCATCTGTTTACGTGGAGGATAAAGACCAACACACACTGGTCAGGCCTGTTTTTCTGTTCTACGTGATTTAAGGACACGACTTCTGACAAGGCAGTTCTCCCTCAATACTGCACCGGAGCGGTCAGCCTAAATTACATTTTGTACAACAGGAGAAAAGGGTGCTGATTAGTTGACAAGTAGACTCTCATTATCCAAGGGTTGCCATGGAGAAAGCAATGGGGAGCTATAGGCTCCCCCAAGCCTCCAGATAATTCAAAAAAGGCATGAGGTTTCAACATATTCCTTTTGTTTACAGGGAACAGGTCCTTGTGTATGAATTTATGTCACTTCTAGCAAGTGTAAATGCGTCACGTTAGGAGCACGACTGATTATCTTAAGTTGGTTGCTAGTGTAGCTATTGGCACACTCAGGCTTGTTCAGCACGTGCTGCTGAATTGATGAATTACATCTAACAGTAGACGTTGTGTTTTGGGTTTCACAAGCGTGGACTGTTTGAGTACAGTCCATACTCTGATTACTATGAATAACCAAAGGAACATGTCTGATTCGATCAGCCAATCATTGGGATGTACAGCCTACGTACCTGGCATCACACCAGCACTGAAATTCATACACAATGTTGCTCAATTGTGTGGTAGGATGCAGGTCTTTTCGGACAAAATTTGGCATTCATGCATTTGTCCTGATGAGTGCAAGACGAAAGGTTTTGGCAACGTGTCTCTCTTATCAGCAATATTCAAGTTCTGTGCTACCAAGCGAATGTTTAGATTACATTGTTAAATCATGTCGTAAGGTGTGAAACCACAACTTTCTGACTCACAGGCAAGAGCATGACCCTTAAGACTGCCTTGAAGAGGCCCAAGATTTGGTTTAAAGTCCATTACAATCACTTACCAGAGTTTTCATTAACTATGCCTTTGTGCAAAGCTGGAAATGCTGCTTATAGTAAATATACAACCAGCAGGTAACAAAATATTGAGACTTGAGTTCAAAGCTCACTCTAGTGACTTGAGTACATTATTTAGGCTTGATACTTCATTGCAGTACTGAGGGAGTGCTGCACTGTTGGAAGTGCTGTCTCTGATGAGACATCAGATCAAGACCCCGTAAGCCCATGCAGGTAATTCAGGTGGACATTCAAGACCAAGAATGCTTTCAATGTCCTGGCCAACATTACTCCCTCAATATATATACAACGCTTTACAAAAGTGCATCAGGGCACCCCAAAAGCACTTTTTAGCCAGTGAAGCAATTTGCACACGGCAGGGACCCACAAACAGCAATAGGATACTGAGCTATCAGCCCTGCCGCAGTGGATCGCACTCTTACCTGAGTCAGAAGGTTGAGGGTTCAAATCCCATTCTAGAGACTTCAATCCATAATCCAAGCTGACACTCCTGACACAGTACTGAAAGAGTGCTGTGCTGTCAGAAGTCCCGTCTTAAACTGAGGTTCTGCCGGCCTGCTAAGTGGATGTAAAACATCCTTTTCAAAGAAAGCTACAACCATGTTTTACCAGGGAGCTTCTACCCTGTACACAATGCTTAATCATCAGCAAACCAATGGAAGATATTTCCCATATTTTCATTTCCCTGCTCTCAATTTTTTCTTCAACTCTCTCAAAGTTGGATGGATAGTTTGTACGTTTTGGTGTAAGCCCATATATTTAACAATGGGAAGGGAAGATAGGGGGACCGGGGGTGGGGGGGTGGAAAACGCAAGGTTGTCAAAACCAGTCCCACATTTTTTTTTTCTTCCAATGCTCTTGCACAGTCACATTCAACGAGGGAATGAAGTCACTAACCAGCGGTCACAAATATGAGCTTCAGCCAATTGTTTCTCTCCCTCCCTCAGGAGAGTTAACTGTGACACTCATGTCGGAGCCTGTGCTGAGAACAACATATTAGAAATTGACTTTTAATTCATTAAACTTCAGGCACTTTTGCTATGACAAAGGGAGGGGAAAAGGTAGAGGGGAAGGGAGCCAACAAAGGAGACAGATGGAAAGGGATAATTAAACCAGCCACTTAGAATTCTCCTGCTGGTACGCAGGCTTCTGTATCCGTTCTCAAGAGATTCCTGCTTTAGCTTTTTTTCGCCCACCCACAAACAAGTTAAGCCTTGGTAAAAGGATGCTCAACCCATTGCAATAATCCATTCACACAACACTCACCATTCTGGGCCAATATTTATTTACCAAATCAGATCAGTAAAAAAACAATTATCTGGCCATTATCACATTGCTGTTTGTCGCGACTGTAGGTCACTCATTTGACTCTTCAGTCACCCGAGAGCTCATTGTTAGTATGGAAGCAAGTCATCCTCGACCCCAAGGGACTGCCTAAGAAGAAGCTGTTTGTGGGAGCTTGCTGTGCACGTATTGGCTGTCGCATTTATTACAACAGTCGCTACATTTCAAAAAGTACTTCATTGGCTGTAAAATGCTTTGAGGCACCTGATGGTCGTGAAAAGCACTATATAAATGCAAGTCTTTTCTCTGGGATAAAATGCGCTGTCCCAGAGCTCCAGTGAAACAGTTCGTGCATCTGAATGAAACTCCTGACAGCAAGACAGTACTCTTTTTTTCAAAAAAAGAAATTAAAATATAAACATTTATAGGGGCAAGCATGCAAGAGTCCCGGTAGAACTGAATACATCAATCATAATATTTTTAAACTAAATGGAGGCTGAATAAAGCAAGCAAGCAGCACTGAAAACTCTGTTTTAAAGGATTATCAAAAGTGTTCAGTGAAATCTGTTAGATCTCCTCAGAGTAGCTGCGCAAGTAACTTTTATTACTCGTGAGTTTGGATACAGCGGCAAAGTATCATCCAACGGATGGCAATATATTCTCTTGCGGTTAGATCAGACTATAACTCGTGGTTCCACAGGTGAGATATTCACCCACAAGAATAACACAGTCACCACATACTAAAAAGAACACTTTAAATGCACATTTCTGTTCTGTACTATTGGGGCAATGTTAAATTCCACATTACTGCATTTTCCAGAACAATGGAGCACACTTCACCAATGATTTTCCCATGCATATTTAAAAAGGTGAAACATTAGCAAGGGGAGGAGATAAATCGCATTGCAACATGTTTTGAAAAAAAGTAGGGATGGAAGTCTTTCTTAAAGCTGCAGACACAACTTTCACTGGAACACAGTTTACAGGAAGCGTTTTAAAAACCCAGCTCCTCCATAAAGAGCCACTGCTTTACACTAACACGAAAAGGTGAAATTCATGCAACTTTATATGACATGGGATCCCAAGGCTCTATCTAATTTATTTGGGGGATTGCAATTAGTGACTCTTGTCCAAATGGAATTCATTGACTGAATAAGTCAAATCTCATTTTTATTACACGGGATTTTCACTGGTATTTTGGGAGATTCAAAGTGGATCAGTGGCCACGTCCTGATTCACGACTTAAACAAGAAATCAGCACACAATCGTTAACAGAGCCTGGGAACTAAAATTCTGAAATAAAAACAGAAAATTCTGGAATTGCACATATCTTAATACATGCAGATTTTTTTAAAAAATGTCCATATTTTCAAAGTTCCAGTATGGGTAAACACTGAGATGTTTCACAAATATATAGCATACTATTTCTAAATCAAACCAGCAGAAGCCAATGTACAACTTATTCCAATAGCACAACGCTGCCTTAAAATGTATGTCCTTTTCAAATGCACCCAAGCAATTAAAATTTATTTTGTCTCCCTAAATAGCTTGCATCTGCCCTGCCCCTCTCACCAATGTGACTACAGTGACATTTAAAAAATCTTTAGTTACAGGTCTGGGCAAGACCAAGGAAACCAGCTTTAGTCACAGAAGGTTAAAAAAAAAAACCTTCACATTGCAAGAATAAAGGTTTTTAAAAAAAAAAACTTTTCTTTTTTTAAAAATTAAAAAAAAAACAGGCCCTGTTGTCCTTGCTCAATCCCCGACTCTCGATTTTAGCTCCAACCAGGCTGGTGCGAACTGTCGCTTTTGCCCCCTGTAATCCAGCGCCAGGCTTTTTGGTGCACATTAGGCCGCAAACTATATAGCAATCCAGGGCAGATGTTGACAGAACATGTCATTAAATTTCCACACAAGTGAACAGAAATGTAAAAGGAAAACACACCATTCCAAAATAATTAGATTTGAGCCTTTCTGAATGTGAAGTCATAAAGCTTGTTTTTACTCTGGAGGTTTTTGAACACTTACTTTTTGGTTCTGTTGGGCCAATGTTGGCCAGGATGAAGAGAGTCACCAAGGCTAATATCAAAGTCTTTCTCCCCATCCTGGAACTAGAATCTTCTTGTTGCAGCTCCAAATCAACACCCAGGCTCCCCACAAACACACAGGCCTTGGATATAACTGAATTAAAAACCAAAATAAAAGACAGGGAACAGGGACAACCCTAATAAAAGTTGATCTTGGGAGTGCACTTAGTGGGGGGGGGGAGGGGGCGAAAGCAAGAAAAATGATCTCCCAGCAAGAAGGTCAACTATTTGAAGCACCCCAAATACAATTTTCTTGAATTTTCTCTGAACAAAGATTAAATAAAGTGATTTTGGCAGTTAAATTGGAAAAAAATCCTTCATTCTGTCCATGAGGGTAGGGGGGGGGGGGGGGGGGGGGGGGGAGAGGATTAATCTGTCCTTTTCACCCCCTTTCTTCACAAAGTCTTTTTTGGTGAGTTTGTTGGGGGAGAGCAGGAAGATTAACAATTTTACTCCCCTTTTTTTTTTCCTCCTCGCTTCTAGGTTTTTTTGGAGGATTAATTTTTCCACAACAGCTGAAGAAGTCTTTCTCAATCTCTTTCTTCTGCAAAAATTCTCTGGAAATCACATTGGAGTTGAAAAGGTTGTGGCTTCACTGCCAAACTCCCCAATGCAAGAAAGCCCTCATTTCTTCCTCTTTTATATCATCTTCAAACTCCTTTTTTTTATATTGATATTTCCTTTTAACTCGATGATATCACGGGAAGATGAAACTGTTCGCTTTTCCCCCCCACATTACCAATCCTGAGAGGAGAGAGAAAAAAAAATCCCTTCAGGAAACAATCTGTTGAGAAAACGACAAACCAAAATCTCCTCCAAGACAATTTTCCTTGAGTAATATCAACTTGATTTTCTTTGGCTTTCTGCCTAGGCTTCCTCTTCTTTTTTTTTCTATTGCAAAGTCGCCCAAAGAAAATATCAAAAAGATCCCTAATTCACCAAAGGCACAAACAAAAAAAAAATGTTTAATAAATTATCAGAACACCAGGCGCCAAACTGCACAACAACCAGAAAATCCTTGATGGGTTTTTCCCCCTTTTGGCTTCAACACATTCCAAAGTGATTCTCTTTTTCCCAATGTTTTTTTTTCCTCTTTCTCTTGTGTTTCTTCTTTTAAAAGTAATTGAAATTGAATTGGGTTTTTTTTGAGGGAGTAAAACTGGTGGACAAGCAACAAAATAAAAATACAATTTGGAGGAGCAGAGGAGCCTTGAACCATTAAACCAAGCGCAAACTTCTTCTGGCTGTGTCGAGTAAACAAGCACCGCCAGCCCAGAGAGAGAGGAGAGGGAGGGGAGAGCAAGGGAGACTCGACAACTGCAAAAATCTGAACCAGGAGTTTAGCGTTTCATGGACTGGACTCTGATAAAACCCAGAGAGACAGAGCAAGAGAAAGAAAAATGCAAAACATGGACTGTGGTGACAGCAAGAAAAAAACAGAATTGGTTTTGCAAGAAGGGTGTTGCAGAGACAAAGGAGACATGGAAAATCTGGACTGATCCATAAACACATTGGAATGGACTGAAGGCAAAACAACAATCCAGATAATGTTTATTCAGGGAAATTTTGAAATTACATAGTGTGCATAGTAAGGTATCAATGTTTAATATGTGCACACTTCTTTAATCCAACATTATATTGGGTGCGGCATCCTGTTTTAGTTCCGTTCCAATGCTCCCACGGTCGACCTCCTGATCCCTTCATAAACTTGAGGTCATCCAAAACTTTGCTGCCTATATTCCAACGCACACCAAATCCTGTTCATCCATCACTGCTGTGTGTATTGATCTACACTGGCTTCCAGTCCAGAAATGCCTTTATTTTAAAATTCTCATCCTTGTTTTCAAAGCTCTCCATGGCCTCCCATTCCCTATTTCTGTAATCTCCTTCAGCTCCACAACCCTCTGAGATGTCTGTGCTTTTGCCTCTCGCAAATCTCCTGTTTTCATTGCCCAACCATTGGCAGTTGTGCTTTCAGTTGCTTAAGTCCTAAGCCTTGAAATTTACCCCTAAATCCCTCTGCCTCTCTACTTTTTTCTCTCCCTACCTTTTTGACCACACTTTTGATCATCTGTCATAATATCTCTTTATGTGGCTCAATGTCAAATTTTGTTTAATAATGCTGCTGTGAAGCACCTTGGAGTGCATCAAATGAATGTTGATAAGTTAGTGAATTACATTAAAAGAACTTGCATTTATATAGCACCTTTCAAACCTCCAGACACCCCAAAGCATTTTACATTCAATGAAGTATTTTTTTGAAGTGTCATCATGGTTGTAATGTAGAGAAACAGCCAATTTTGTGCACAAATGTTTTTATAAATCTTGTTTTCTGTGCAAATATTGTTTTCATTCAGCGCTAAATTTTCACTCCAAGGAACAGCACATTTTTGGCATTTCGTGCACCCACTGTCAGACTCAAGCTATCAGTTACAAATAGCGTGTGTTAAATGCTCCACTCCAATAATGTGCCTACAGCCTCACCTGAGAAGAGTTCCCCCTATTGGATCTGTGTGGTATTTTTCATACTTTACACCTACCATTCTTACCTTGTAACTATTTGCATTAATTTCCATCCTCCACTCTCCATAAACCTAAGTGCATCCCAAACTCTACTGCCTGTATCATAGCTCGCACCAGGCCCCATAAACCCATCACTCCTGTGCTCACTGACCTACATTGGCTCCCAGTCAGACAATGCCTCAATTTAAAAATTTTCATCCCTCCACAGTCTCGCCCCTGCATAACTCTATGAACTCCTCCAGCCCAGGACCCTCTGAGATCTCTGCGCTCCTCCAATTCCAACCTCTTGTACATCCCCAATTTTAATCGCTTCACCATTGGCAGTCATGCCTTCAACTGCCTCGGCCTTTAGACCTGGAAATGCCAACCTAAACCTCTCCGCCTCTCTATCTCTCTAGCTCTCCTCCTTTAAAATGCTCCTTAAAACTAACTTCTTTCCCAAGTTTTTGATCACCTGTCATAATATCCCCTCATGTGGCTCAGGTCAAATTTTGTTTCCTAGTGCTCCTGTGAAGCAGCTTGAAATGTTTTACTTCATTAAGCACAGTATAAAAATGTAAACTGTTGCTGAGTTCCCTTCCTAACAGCACAGAGGTGTATCTTCGCCACAACTGCAGTGGTTCAAGATGGCAACTCACCAACACCTTCTCAAGGGCAATTAAAAATGGGCAATAAATGCTGGTCTTGACAGCAATGTCCACATCCCATGAACAAATAAAAAAATTCTTATTGGACTAGAAAGGTCACAAAAATGATAATATTGTGGAAAGTACAGACACTGACCTGGATGACCACATCCAGGGTGCCAGACTAATTAATTTTTACCTTCTATAACCAGGCTACATTGGGGCCACTGTAGCACCCCCTGCCTACCCGAAAATATCACAAACAATCTGAATTGAACCTACCTCCTCAGTAAAGGCAACCATAATCAGTAAAATCCAGTCCGATAATGAAGATCTATGAGGCCACAATAAAAAGCAGAGAGAGAACTGGAAGATCTTGATACAAACTAAGACATAACAACACTCGTTTTTATAGCCTCTTTAATGTAGGCATGTTACAGAAGCGTTATCAGACAAGAATCGACTTAGATGAAGCAGATATTATGAAAAATGATTAAAATTTGGTGAAGACACGTTCATGCTAGAATTGGCTCATTAACATTTTGTGATTAAGCGGCACTTTCATAACAGGATGTTAATATAACACTTCAACAAATCCAAATGTACATTTCCGCAGGAAGGAATTTTTAATTGGCTGGCATCAAACTTTTCCAAGCTAGGCATCTTGTGACTCTCAATGTGGCAAATATGTGCGCGAACCCTTTTTAACATCAAAATATTATACACGTGTTTTACTCTGCTTGTGCAGAATGTATTTAGTCAGTGATTCACCAGTACACACATGTATGCAATGCAGCATGCCTACTCTTGTCTATGCTTCAGGCTGTCACAATGACTCTGTGCATTGTGGGCTATAGAGATGCAGAGACAAGGAAGGTTGCAGGTTCAAGTCCCGTTCTATCCCAAATTTGTCAATCTTATCTGGTGTTGCAGCAAGGCCATTGCAATTTTCTTTGCTATCCCCCAGGCAGGAAAGTGGGGAGAGAGAAAAAAACAGGCAAGCTTCCCATCCAGATAGCTAACCAATGGTTCATGCTGTAAAACATGTGCACATGGATGTCAACTGTGGACGGCATCAGGCTGGGCTGTGATGCCCCCTCAGGTCAAACAACCTGTCTGCATCTACATGAAGAATGACAACTTGGAGGAGGCAGTGGAGAAATGCTAGAGCCTGGGGACAAGAGTCAGTACATTCAGGAGAAGTGGAGAAAAAGCTGTGACAAAAAAATATTTTCTGTGTCTGGCTAACTAACCTCCATGTCTGATTTGGAATGAACCCAGTTATTTCACAGATCATGAATACAGCCCACCTCAAATGAATGGCTGCCAAAGTTTGGAAGAGTTAGAGCCAGAGCCTGCAATCATTGTTGCTGCATTATCTTTTTCCTTACTTAAAGATGAATTCAGCACCCTTCCCTACCCTGCTTTATTTTTATGTTGTTTTTCTTTGAACTTCCCTACCTCTGCTGAATCACTCTTAGCTTTCTTCAATTCTGTATCATGATCTACTTCGTAACTGCCTCTTTGTGTTTTGTTCATCACAAATGTCGAATTAGAGCCAACATCAATTTGTGGCATGTACCCTATGAGCCTAATTTTAGTTTCCAAAAACAAGTTTGCACGACACAAAGTCACACTAGAATCTCAAAAACACAGAAAGCTACCCTGAAATAAAAACAGAAATGCTGAAAACATTCAGCAGGTCAGGTAATATTTGTGGGGCGAAACAGAGAACTCACGGCATTGTTTCAAATGAGAGCAGGGGAGTGCTGCCTGGTGTCCTGACCAATATTTATCTCTCAACCAATACCACTAAGAAACAGATGATATGGTCATTATCATATTACTCTGGTTTCCTCTACATTGGAGAGACCAAACGCAGACTGGGTGACCACTTTGTGGAACACCTTCGGTCTGTCCACAAGCATGATCCAGACCTCCTTGTCGCTTGCCATTTCAACACACCACCCTGCTCTCATGCCCACATGTCCGTCCTTGGCCTGCTGCAATGTTCCAGTGAAGATGAGGAACAACACCTCATCTTCCAACTAGGTACTTTACAGCCTGCCAGACTGAATATTGAGTTCAACAACTTTAGATCATGAACTCTCTCCTCCTTCCCTACCCCCTTTCCGATCCCCCTTCTTCCAATAATTTATATATATTTTTCTTTTCCCACATATTTCCATTATTTTTAAATGTATTTCCATCCATTGTTTTATCTCTACCTTTTAGCCTATTTCGATTCCCCCCCCACCCCACCCCCACTAGGGCTATTTGTCCCTTGCTCGTTCTGCTTTCCACCCTTAATGTCCCCATTAGCACATTTCTTAGCTAATATCACCACCGTCAACGCCTTTGTCCTTTTGTCTATGACATCTTTTGGCAATCTCCACCTATCACTGGCCCTCTATCCAGCTCTACCTGTCCCACCACCCCCCTTAAACTAGCTTATATTTCACCTCTTTTCTATTTTTCCTTAGCTATGATGAAGAGTCATTTGGACTCGAAACGTTAAATGTATTCCTCTCCGCAGATGCTGTCAGACCTGCTGAGTTTTTCCAGGTATTTTTGTTTTTGTTCTAGATTTCCAGCATCTGCAGTATTTTGCTATTATCATATTACTGTTTGTGGGAGCGTGTTGTGTGCAAACTGGCTGCTACATTTCCTGCGTTATGGGACTAGACTAGTTAAAGTTTCAGGCCGGTAAACTTTTACCTGAAGCGAACTTGGTTTGAATGGCTGTCACTCACTGGATGATGCTGGCAAACCCATTGGGGACCTGATATTTTCATTGTAATACAAACACTTTGTACTTGGGTTACAGCTCAAGAGGCATAAATAGCTTAAGATGGAGAGAGTGATATTTAATATCTACAGAAGGTGGTGTCCAATACACAGTGGGAATTTTTGCACAATGTTGATCATATGGTACTTTCAACTAGAGAATAATTAAGTATCTATTTGCATTTTCCAAGAATTGGCCATCCTGGCATTGTTATGTACTTCCTTTGGGATAAGTTTGTGTGCAATTCATATTTGAATCAACACCACATCCTACTTCTCACAGCAAGGAGAATAGATACGATAAATTTCAGGACTAGAGGTTATCTGATGGTACTGGTCAGTCCTGAATAAAGATGGTGAGGAATCTTGTGTAAAATCCAGACCAGTAACTTGAATCTCATGGACTGCAAAATATAGAAAATTTGGAAACATATTATGCACTAATGTACCAGATTGCAAGCACTTAAATGAATAAATCTTCCCAAGAACTCATGACTTTTCCAAATTGAGATACCTCAGTCAAGACAATGGTACAGAAAATTGACATGGTCAGAAACAATTGGGAGAGATGTCAAAATATCATGACTAAAAGACACCAAACTTGGGTTTTGAAAGCCTAAAGATTGTAGAAGGAGATGAATCCCACAGGTTGAAGGGAAAATTTAGTTAAGAATAGATAGTACAATGAGTTTTGATTCAACACAGTTGGTATGCAGAGAGGAGAATTGGGCCTTAGAAGAAACCAGAGAAGGAAATTCTAACTAGCAATAGCCATTGATGAAATAGGAACAGAAAGAAAGAATTAATTTATATAGCATGTTCTAAAACTACCAGACACTTCACAGCCAATTAAATACTTTTGAAGTGTAGTCACTGTTGTAAAGTAGGAAATGCAGCAGCCAATTTGTACACAGCAAGCTTCCACAAAAAGCAATGTGATAATGACCAGATAATCTGTTTTGTGGTGTTGATTCAGGAATAAATACAGGCCAGGACACTAGGGATAACTCCTCTGCTCTTCTTCAAAATAGTGCCTCAGGATTTTTTACATCCACCACAGGAGGTAGATGAGGCCTCAGTTTAATGTTTCATCCAAAGGTCAGCACCTCCAACTGTACAGTACTCCCCCAGGGTGTCAGCTTTGATTTTTGTGCTCAAGCCCTGGAGTGGGAACTTGAAACCAGAATCTTTCTGTCTCAGAGGTGAGAATGCTACCAACTAAGCTACAACTGACACAGGGTTAGAAGAAACCTTCCAACAGAGATTGAAAGGTTGGAAGCTAAAGATGAGAACGGGATGGTCTGTCAGATTACAAACATTTTCTAGCATCCTGTCCAACAATAAACCTAATGAGTTCAATAATGACATTCAGTGAAGAAAACTTGCCGCCCTATCTAATTGGGCCACTCCCACACGTACTCACTTAACACTTGTTGCCCTGAGGAACAGCCTATCAAGCCACTTAATTATAAAACAATCGCTCACAAAGAGGTCTACCACCACCTTCTTAGGAAAAGTAAGGATACACAATAAGAGCCAGTGTCATTCACATCCAGAGGGGAAATAACAAAAAAGAAAATCACTACTGGAAGAACCTTAACAAAAACAGAATTACCTGGAAAAACTCAGCAGATCTGGCAGCATCGGCGGAGAAGAAAAGAGTTGACGTTTCAAGTGCTCGTGACCCTTCAACATAACTGGAAGAACCTTTCCCTATATGGGTATAGTTTCAAGTCTTGAACTGACTAGATTAGACATGCTCCAGTTATTTGTTTACTGCACGTGTCATGTCCTTTATTCTACTTATTTTACAAAGGCTGCTATTCTCTGGAAGAAGTCTTGTGGTGCAGTGGGTAACATTTCTACTTCTAACGCCAGAAGCTCTAGGCTCAAGTCCCACTCCAGGATATCATGGCCAAGGAAGGTGTGCTCTATAACATGAGTTTCAACTTGTAAAATATGCCAATGGCCAGGATGTGAGATTGGAAGAGATTCCTGGTCAGCCATGTGATAGGGGGAAAAAATTGGACCAACCATACCTCCAGGCTACAATATGTACGTAAAAGTGTTTGCTGTCACAGTGTTCTGGACTCTTTGGGTGGGGCCAATTGGCTAGACTGGTGCCAATAGCAGAGGTTCAATCCCTGTCCTGGCTAGGATGGATTGGGGACCTGCCTCCTCACCCTACCTGTGGTGGACGTTGGGTCTGCCTTTGAGCAGAGAACTCAAGGAGGAGGAGTAGTGGGATGTGTCTAAGCTATATCACAAAAGTGTGGTCTGTTGGTTTGAAGTACACTTAAAAAAAATAGGATGTGTAGCAACAAAAGTTTGGTGTTAATTAACTTGAAACCTCAGCAACTGTCAGTCAATTAACATCACCAAAATTCATCATCATCATCATCACCTCCAATGTGCCAGCTCAGCCTTTGGCCAACAGAGGAAAAGAATATTTGAGGACCAGGTTTGCAAACCCAAGACAAAGGCCCTAGTTTACAGGGATTCCCCACGCTTCAGGGACTTGTACAATCTACAGCAGGCACCTCAAAGCTTTGGAGAAGCACCACATGTGGTGTCTTCAATCCTCCAAAACCAATGGCTGTCAAGAAAGACAGCCCAACAGTAATGTCCTCTCCCAAGCCAATTTGCCCAGCATTGAGGCACTAATCACTCAAAACCAGCTACACTGGGCCGGACATGTCATTCGTATGCCTAACACCAGACTCATGAAGCAACTGCTCTATTTGGAACTCGGTCACAGCAGGAGGCTCCCAGGAGGACAGCGGAAAAGCTTTAAAGATCAGTTCAAAGTATCCCTGAATAGATCAAACATCCCTGCCAATTCAGGGGAGCCCTTGGCATGTGACTGACCAAAATGAAGAAGATTAATCTAGAAAGACACTGAGAAGCTTTATCGGGAGCACACAGAGGTGAAGTTGAGGCGTCAGAGAGAGTGCACAAATCTCCCCATTTTCCCAACCCTTCAAGCACCACCTGCTGCAGGTCACTCATTGGACTTATCAGCCATCTTGGAACCATCAAACTGGAATGGAAGCAAATCATCCTCGATCCCGAGGAACTGCCTGAGAGAAAGAAGAATCAGCACTCACTAGATGTTAGTTTGAAAGTAGCTCATTCTCTGAGATAGCACTAAGCCAAGCCTTTAAATCATACAGGATAAAGTGATAATCTCCACTTGTCTGGTGCACCTTTAGCAACATATAACTCCTACATTTCCAATCGATACCTTACTCTGTGGCTATTTGTTCAGTTATCATAAATTCCCGGAAAGGAAAGTTCCTTTGGAATCCCATGGAATAGTGTTGTGTTCAGAAACAGACATTTTTAATTCGGACAAATCGAAGGGGAGGGGAGGGAAGCAGAAGGAATTGTTTTCAATGGAGTCCACATGAAATACTCTTTCATGTGTTGAAGAAAAACTTCCTAATTTGGTGGAGATTTGGGCCACTGTTTTCCTCCTGTTGGTTCCAGAATCATAAATTTCAAAAAAGTTTTGTTCGAAAATAAAAAAAATATTTTCCCAATGGTCCAGTGGGTAATGCTGCCCTATGTGGCGTTGAGCCATTCAAGTCAAGAAGAGTTCAGTTTGGAAAGTAGTGGACATGCAAAGAAAGAGGTCTGGGGATGAGAAATATTTGGCCCAGTGGCCACAACTGGAATGAACACCTTGTCAACTATGGGCGAAGACAGGATTGTTCGGTCTGCGATGCCCCATGTAGCCAAATAATCTGCACTCGCTTCCTAGTCCCAGCTGGAAAAAAGGCCCTTGGGTGGAAGTGCCACCAGGGTCACTGAAGAGTCTCTGGAAACATCTTCACGTAAGTAAGGGGTGAACCGGAACTAAACTTCTGTGAGGTTGTCTCAATTTCAAGCATTGGCAGCTTTGAAGATGACACAAGGATATGTTCATTGCAATCAGCAAGTGAAAGAGTAGCTGCTTTAGACAGAATTTGCAAGCTTATGTAGCAGGAGATAACCGAGACCATTCTATCCTGACTTAAAATGGGAATCAGCAGATCCCTGACTCAACGGGTGTAAAGTAAAGGTTTTAACAGTGGGAGAGGAGGGAGAAAAATCATCCATTCTAGCCCAGTATACCATTGACAATTACCTGCCAGGCACGTTATCTCAAGTAGAGCTGGTTAACTCAGCTATTCTAGAGCTTGGTGCTTAATAACCCTGAAAACTCAAATTCATTCCCCATATCAGCTGAGGTAGTTCTTGGGTCCTGCCTCTTTAATTTGCCCCATTACAATCTCATGGAAAAGACAGCTAGAGATAGAGATGTGTGGAAAGTCATAACATTTGGACGACCGAGGACATTACCTTGAGAGAGGAATTACATCGTAATCCAGTTAAAGGAGCCCAACAACTATGTACAATTATATGGTCAATCTAACACAAAAGGCACTCTAACAACATCCGAAGGCATCTCTTAGGGAGCAAGCATTGAGCCTTTACAGTAGGTGGTGATCAAAAATGTTGAAGAAAGAGATGGCTTTGGTGTTTTTAAAGTCAGAAAATAACCTACAGAAAAAAGATCCAAAGGCAATTAAGGACTTCAACACCTAAACTGAAGTGGACGGGAACAGGGAGATGCACAGGGGGTCACAGTCAGGGAGCTGGAGAACACCAAACCTAATGCTGACAGAGGGTGGGTCAAAGCTGTGGTGGGATTTGTAGATAATGATTTCATTTCAATCCATTTTGGGTGATGATGGTCAATCAAGAATTAGTGAGGGACAGACTGTGGACAGGAGACCTTTGGACAACATGTCATTTATGGAGGACGAAGAACAGGAGGGTGGGCAAGACAAGAATGAGGATAAGATAGTGAGGGACGAAGAAAGGTGGAGGTGAGCAATGTTACAGAGGTGCAAATATAAGGGAAGAATGAAATTCATGTAGAGAGAAAACTAGAAAGAAAGAGAAAAAGCAATTAGAAAGAATACGAGTCTTTCACCATCATCAGGACATCCCAACGCATTTACAGCCAAAGAAGGCTTTTTTTAAAGCACAATCACTGCTGTAATGTAGGAAATGTGGCAGCCAATTTGTGCACAGCTAGATCCCACAGACAGCAGGCAATTTTTTTGAAGTGATGGTTGGAGGGTACAAATTGGCCAGAACATCAGAGGAAGTTCCCTGCAAACAACAAATTTGATTGGTGTGCTATCTATTGTCATTTATAATATATAAATTTTTCTTATGAAATTGTTTTCTGATCATACCCTGGCACCGAACTATAAAGCTGAAGAAATATAAAACTGTGTCAAGAGAATCAGCGTAATCACCATATCATTAGCATTTGAGTACATTTTTCCCACTGGGTAAATGTACCATCTAATGTACTCCAGAGCTACATAGACAGAAGGATCCAGGCTCAATTGTTAGTCTGTGTTAAGTTAGTTGATCTCATTAAGGGCAGCAGTCAGGGTGCTATAAATTGGCCTCGGTGTCCTGGATTATAAAATGGAAAAAATACATCCTGGGGGTGCTTGCTTTTGACCCCAAGGGTAAAAGGTTAAGTGAGCACAGGATATGGGCTTGCAGTAAGGACATAGGAAACGGGAGCAGGAGTAGACCACATGGCTCTTCGAGCTTGTTCCGCACCTTTCAATATGATCATGACTGGTCTTCCCATCAATTCCATTTTCTCACCCTATCCCTATATCTCTTGATTGCTTTAGCACCCATAAATCTATCCATCTCAGCTTTGAATATATTCAACAACTGAGCATTCACAGCCCTCAGGGGTCGTGAATTCCAAAGATTCACAACCCTTTCGAGTAAAGAATTTCCTCCTCATCTCGATCCGAAATGGTCTGCACTTTGTGGCTGGAAAACGTGTTGATACTCATTGGTTAGACTCACACAGGAAAGAGAATAGACCCATGGATGAGGTAACAAAGTTGGTATTCTCCATCAAGAAACAGTGTCCCAGATGTGTCCAATGATTAATAAAAGGCAAGCAGTAAAGAGAAGATCCAATTTTACTGGTGTTTAATCCATGGTCTTAACAGTATTTGCTTGTCCTATATTCTCAATTAGCCAATGGTATTCCCTCGGGTTTCCTCCACTGACTCGATGTCCATCTTTACTCTTCACCTTTGTTAAGGGTGCTATACAAAAGCAAGTTGTTGTTGTCTGATGAGGTGATGATATTAATTACCCTACAAGTGTGGTTGGCACAGGTTTTTATGACTTTCTACTGCCTGCCATTTTGGACTGTGTTACGAACAGCCCAGCCTTGACAATGGGCTTATCAGGAAAATCGATGGCACTGTCATTGTGGCGCTAAGACACCGTACGATCAAACTTTGCCTTTCCACTTGTTGCATGAAGGGTTGCCACCAATTGTGCAAGGCTGGAATCAGCAGCGGAGGGGGATATGAAGGAATACGCTTCAGAATTTCCAAAATATTTCTCTTTCATCCACCCACCTACATTCAAGCATTTCTCAAAATCTTTAAATTTTTTTTCCTTCTCAAACAAAAAATGAAATGGAGCTCCCCTTGATCATTCCAGCTAATAGACTGCTTTGTAGTGCGCAACTGAGCTGCACAGACTATGCCAATATGTAGCTGGCCTCAGACTCAGGGGAGGGGGTGAAATTAAGAAAGCAGTTACTGCTAAATACTTACATATGAACAAATGAACATACAAATAGGAGTAGAAGTAGGCCATTCGGCCCCTCGAGCCTGCTCCGCCATTCAATAAGTTCATTACTGATGTCTGTGTTTTAAGTTCCACATTTCCATCTACCCAATAATCTTAGATTCCCTTATCAAACCCAAGTCTATCTCCCTCTGCCTTAAAAATATTCAAAGACCCCGCTTCCACTGCCTTCTGAGGCAGTTCCAAAGTCGCACAACTCTCTGAGAGAAAAATTCTTCTCACCTCTGTTCTAAAGAGCAACCCTTAATTTTAAGAAGTGCCCCCTAGTTCTGAACTCACCCACAAGGGGGAACATCCTTTCCCGTCCACCTTATCAATACGTTCAGCATCTTGTATACTTTAACCAAGTCACCCCTCGCTCTTCTAAACGCCAGTGGAAACAAGCCCAGCCTATCCAACCTATCTTCATAAGATAACCTGCTCATTCCAGATGTCAATCTAGTAAACCTCTTATCAGTGACTCGTGCCAGAAAGTGGTTGAGCTGTGCTGTCAGGTTAGGACAAGGGTTCGGCATGTCTGTGATGTCTACCACAAGGAAAAGAAAAACTTGCATTTATATTTACAGTCCCTGAATGAGCCAAAGTGCTTTACTGCCAATGAAGTAGTTTTGAGGTTTAACTACTGTTGTATTGTAGGAAATGTGGCAGTCAATTTGTACACAGCAAGCTCCCACAAACAGTAGTTACATAATGACCAGGTAATCTGTTTTTGTGATGTTGACTGATGAATAAATATTGACCAGGACACTGGGGAGAACTCCACTGCTCTTCTTTGAAATAATGTCCTGGGATCTTATACATCCATCTCAGAGGGCAAACGGCTGCACCATCGTAAAACATTCTGCCCAACGTTGTCTAGGTTTGCACCTGAATAATACACATTTGGACAAGATAATGGGGGCAGCTGTCACTCACCAAACCGTACCCCAGCACAGCTTTGTGTGTCAGATACAGCTCAGTGGATAACACGCTTGCCTTTAAGTCAGAAGGTTCAAGTCCCACTCCAGGGGGAGAATTTATCCCCCCCCTCGGGCAGTTGGGAGAGGGCGCAGAGCTGATCAGCTGCACGCCGCCATTTTACATGAACTGGGACATGTTGATGAATTTTCATAAGACATTTTATTTAATTAATAAACACTGCATGAAACCTCAGCCCGCCCGTGGATGAGGTTTTATGAAAAATGCGAAGGCCGCCTGGGCTCTTCACCCGCCCGCCCACCTTAAGGTCAGACAGGCAGCCCTGACTTTAGTTAGTTAATTAATGGCCTTAACAGGCCTTTGACAATTTGGCGGGTGCGCAGCCGACTCTGGTGCGTGCCCACCAAACTGAAGATCGGAATGATGCACGGTGACATCGGAACAGAAGCCTGACATCACCGCGCATCATTTTACGTGTTGATGTACGGGGCCCACCTCCACATGCTGAAGGAAGATTCTGGCCCAGGACTTGAGCACAAAGATCAAGGCTGACACTCTAGTGCAGTACTGAAGGAATGCAGTACTGTTGAAGGTACCGTCTTTTAGAAGAGATGTTAAACCAAGGCCCCATCAGTTCCTTGACCATCACTGGGTCAAAATCTTCGAACTCCCTACCCAAGAGCGCTCTGGGAATGCCTTCACCACATCAATGGCATTGGACCACCACCTTCTCAAGGGCAGCTAGTAATGGGCAATAAACACTGGCCTTGCCAGCAGTACCCATATCCCGCTATTGAACAATTGTTTAAAAAATCTCCAGTTCTTGGTGCACTGAACGGGCCATGACCAACAGGGACTCCGTCTTCACAGAAGACAAGACATCAGAGAGCAAAGTGCTGAGAGGTTCTATTTGCAGCAAGGACATCTGCAAGCTACCACGCAAAATGGAAGAAGTACACCCAGGGACAGCAGACGTGCTGGAAAGATGGTGCAGGAGGAAGGGCTTTAGATTCCAGGAACATTGGGACTGGCTCTGGGGCAGATGGCACCTGTACAAGCCAGGCGGGTTGCACCTGAACACCTGAGCTGGGAGTAAGTTCCTTGTGGGCATTTTGCTAGTGCTGTTGGGAGGGCTTTAAACTAACTCAGCAGGGGTGTGGGAACCAAGAAAAACATTAGAGAGGAATACCAGGGTGCACAAAATACTGGGAAGGACAGATAGCACTAGTACAGAGAATTGTAAGCTAACAGGTAAAGTTGGGGTAAGGGAGAAAGTACAAAATCTAAATCAGGGTTACTATGAGTGTATGTGAATTCATGGAATAGAGTAAATAAGAGTAGGGAGTTACAGGCACAGGTTGCCATGTGGAAATATGATGTTGTGGTGATAACAGAGACCTGAATCAAGGAAGGGCAGAACTGGGTGTTAAATATACCCAGTTACAAGGTGCTCAGGAGAGATAGGAAAGGAGGAGGCGTGGTGATATTGGTTAAGGAAAGAATTGCAGTGCTGGAGAAAGAGGATGTCCCAGAGGGTTCAAGGACAGAATCAATTTGGCTAGAGCTAAGGAATAAAAAGGCTGCAATTACATTGCTCGGCATAGTCTATAGACCACCAAATAGTGAGAAGGACCTAGAAGAATAAATCTGCAGATAAATTACAGAGAGATGCAGGCATTATAGAATAGTTATAATGGGGGACTTTAATTACCTGAATGTAGACTGGGACAGTGGTAGTGTAAAGGGTGGAGAGGGGAAAAATTCCTAGATTGTGTTCAGGAGAATTTTCAATAGCAGTATGTGTCCAATCCAACAAGAAAAAACGCACTGTTGGTTCTTGGAAATGAGGTGGACCAGGTAGATCAAATGTCAGTGGGGGAAAATTTAGGAGACAGTGATCATTGCATTATACGTTTTAGGATGATGGTAGAAAAGGTCAATAGGCAATCCAGACCGAAAATAATTAATTGGACAGGAGCTGATTTCGATGGGGCAAGAACGGAGCTGGGCCAGATAAACTGGAATGAAAAATTGGCGGGAAAAACTGAAGCTGAACAATGGGCTACCTTCAAAAAAGAATTGGTTCGAGCACAGTCAAGGAATATGTCATCGAAAGGGAGAAGTAGGACCAACAAATCCAGACCTCCCTGGATGAAAAAGAAGATTGAAATTAAATACAAATGAGAACCAAGAGGAATACAGAAGGTTCCGAGGGGAGCTGAAAAAGCATATTAGAGAAGCGAAGAGAGATTATGAGAAAGACTGGCAACAAACATAAAGGGGAATCCCAAAGTCCTCTATAGGTACATAGTTAGTAAAAAGGTGGAAAGAGGAGGAGTAGGGCTGAATGGGGACCTAAAAGGGAATTTACATATGGTTGAAGGGGCCATGGCTGAGGTATTAAATTAATACTTTGCATCCATCTTTACTAAGGAGGTAGATGCTACCCAAGCCATGGTGACAGATGAGGAAACTCAGTCACTAGAAGAGCTCAAAATTGACAAGGAGTAAGTGTTGAATACACTGTCAGTATTTAAAGTTGACAAGACGCTGGGACCGGATGAGATGCATCCAAGGATATTGAAGGGAGTGTAGAAATTGCAGGGAAGCTGGCCATAATTTTTCAGTCTTCCCTAGACTCAGGGGTGGTGCCAGAGGACTGGAGAATTGCAAACATTACGTCCTTGTTCAAAAAAAGTTGTAAGGATAAGCCCAGCAATTACAGACCAGTCAGTTTAACTTCAGTGCAAGATTCTAGGAACAATAATTTGGGATAGAATTAGTCACATGGAAAACTATGGATTCATAAGGAAGAGCCAACATGGATTTCTAAAGGGTAAATCATGTTTAACTAATTTGCTGGAGATTTTTGAAGAGGTAGCAGAAAAGGTCAATGAGTGTAATGCTGTTGATGTGGTGTACATGGACTTTGAAAAGGCATTTGACACAGTGCCAAACTACTGACTTGAGATAAGTTATTGCTCATGGAATAAAAGGGACAGTAGCAACGTGGATACAAAATTGGCTGAAAAATAGGAAGCAGAGAGTAATGGTCAATGGATATTTTTCGGGCTGTAGGAATGTTTGTACCAACCCCCCAGGGGTTGGTATCGGGACCCTTGCCTTTCCTGATACATATTAATGATCTAGATCTTGGTGTGCAGGGCACAATTTCAAAGTTTGCAGATGATACGAAGCTTGGGACTTCAAGAGGACACAGACAAGTAAGTGGAGTGGGCAGATAGGTGGAAGATGAAATTCGATGCAGAGAAGTGTGAGGTGATGCATTTTGCTAGGAAGAACATGGACAGACAATATAAAATAAGGGGTGAAATTTTGAAGGGGGTGCAGGAGCAGAAAGACTTGGGTGTGTATATGCATAGATCATTGAAATTGGCAGGACAGGTGGAGAGAGCAGTTAATAAAGCATATAGTATCCTGGGCTTTATTAATAGGGGCACAGAGTCCAAGTGCAAGGAGGTTGTGCTGAATTTATGTAAGACATTCGTTAGACCTCAACTGGAATATTGTGTACAGTTCTGGCCACCATATTATAGGAAGGATGTGAACACATTGGAGAGAGTGCAGAAGAGGTTTACAAGAATAGTTCCAGGGAAGAGAAACTTCAGCTATGAGGATAGATTGGAGAGGTGGGACTGTTCTCCTTGGAGAGAAGAAGGCTGAGAGGAGATTTGATAGAGATGTTCAAAATCATGAGCAGGCTAGACAGAGTAGATAGGGAGAAGCTGTTCCCACTCGTAAAAGGATCAAGAACGAGAGGGCAAAGATTTAAAATGATTTGCAAAAGAAGCAAGTGTGACATGAGAAAAAACTTTTTCACACAGCGAGTAGTTCAGGTCTGGAATGCACTGCCTGGAAGTGTGGTGGAGGCAGGTTCAATCGAGGCACTCAAGAGGGTTTTAGATGATTTTTGAATAGAAACAATGTGCAAGGGTACAGGGAAAAGGCAGGGTAATGGCACTAGGTCATAATGCTCATTTGGAGAGCTGGTGCAGACATGATGGGCCAAATGGCCTCCTTCTGCGCCGTTAAGATTCGGTGACTCTGCTGCACTATTGACCTGGGAGGATAAAGAACAACCTTCCTCACAAGCTGCCTCACGCAGTACTTCACAGCCATCAGACAGGGAAGGGGGTGAGGAGCAGGCACTGGATTGGTGCAGTGGTTGCCTGGAGATGAGATGGGAAGGCTAATGCCACTGAACTAGTAATTCTGAAGCCCAGGCTAATGTTCAAATCCCACAACAGCAGCTGGTGGAATTTAAATCAATTAATAAATCTGGAATATAAAGCTAATTTCAGTAATGGTGACCCTGAAACTATCATCAATTGTGGTTAAAAACCCATCTGGTTCACTAATGTCCTTTAGGGAAGGAAATCTGCCATCCTTACCTGGTTGGGTCTACAAGTGACTCCAGACTTACAGCAATGTGGTTGACTCTTAACTGCCCTCTGAAATGGCCTTGTTAGCCACTCAGTGCATGGGCAATTAAGGATGGGCAACATCTTGCCAGCAATGCCCACACCCCGTGAAATAATAAATTTTAAAAAAGGTTCATGGAGGTTGAGTTTCCCTTGTCTTCAACTTTTCTTGTCAACTCTTAGTCTTTCTCTCCCCATCAATAAATGGGTTGAGATGCCCTTTGAGCAAGTCTAAAGCCTTCCAACATTTTTAAACCCCTGTTCCCCTTTAATCGCCCCCTTTCCTGCAAGTGTCGGTTACACATTTTTCTCTGTTCATAACTGTCTAAATCTACATCTGAAGCCATGCAAATGAACTAACCTCAGAAATATTGGGCACGGGGGTTTGTCTAAAACTAGCCATCCCGGGTCCGAAAGAATAAAGTGTTTGCAAATATAAAGCGCCCTTCACAACCTCAGCATATCACAAAGTGTTTTACAGCCGATTACATACTCTTTTTAAATGTAGTCATGGTTCTAATGTAGGAAACACAGCAGCTAATTTGCACCAGTGTGGAAATTGCAGGGTCTATCGTCAATGGGTACAGGCAAAGAGCTGTCATTTGGTGAAGTAGCAGAGGATACTGCAGTGTCAGGAGGAATCTGGAAAAAAGTCAACAGATTATGGTTATTTTAATGTCATTACTCAGCAGCCTGAAGATTGAAGAGATGCCCTGTCCTTGCCCACTGACTGCTATTGCCCTGACAGCAAGATGCAATGCAGAGAACCTAATAAGCAAAAATCTCACTTTCTGACTGGAAAAGCACAAGAACCTGACAGAAAAGTTGTTTTCTGCATTAATGCAAGCTCCCTCATTGGCTGGATACACACGATGTTAAAAGATCAAGCTTCTGGCTGCATACTGATTTACAGGAGGTTGGTGACACCTTATTTCCTATTCCCAAGAGTGCTCTAATATTAATATTGAAAGTCATAATTGCAGGTGAGGCAAGGGATCAGTTGCAAAGGGTGAAGGACAGCAATCATTTCATTGTGTTAAATTTAACCTCTGGCCTTATCTGAACTTAATGTATTTTTATTATTGCGAAATCAAGTTAGCATTCAGTCTGAGCTTATGCATACCAAAAGGCATCCATTTTAATGTTGCCTTTGTTCTTATTAATTCGCTGTCTCTTTAGGAGCTATATTTATACAACGTATTTCACAACCTCAGGATATCCCAAACAGTGGTCATACAGCCCCTCAAACCTGTTATATATGAACAGGAGGAGGCCATTCAGTCCCTCAAGCCTGTTACATAGGAACAGGAGGAGGTTGTTCTGCCCCTCAAGCCTGTTTTTATTTTTAATTCTTTCATGGGATGTGGGTGTCACTGACAAGAACAGCATATGTTGCCCATCCCTAATTTTTCCCTTGAACTGAGTGGCCTCCTAGGACATTTCAGAGGGCATTTAAGAGTCAACCACATTGCTGTGGGTCTGGAGTCACATGTAGGCCAGACCAGGTAAGGATGGCAAATTTCCCTCCCTTAAGGATATTAGTGACAACAATTGGCAATGGTTTCATGGTCATCATGAGATTTTTACTTCCAGATTTTTATCTGCCATGGTGGGATTTGAACCCAGATTCACCAAAGTGTTACCCTGGGTCTCTGAAATACTAGTCCAGTGACGATACCATTATGCTACTATGTCCCCCCCCCCCCCCACAATGTAAAAAGCTTGACAGGCTGAATGGAATCCTTCTGTTCCTATGGCCAGAATTTTCAGGTCGGCGATTGGCTGAGCGCCCGCCCGCTCAGCACCCCCCTCCCCCTGCCCCTCCCCTCGGCCGATGGGGAGAAAATTCTCTCCTATGTAACAGGTGAGATAATGGCATAGTGGTAATGTCACTAGACTAGTAATCCAGAGGTCTGGGCTAATGCTCAATTCCCACCACACCAGCGGTGGAATTTAAAATTCAATTAATAGATCTGGAATTGAAAATTAATCTCAGTAATGGTCACCGCCACAACCATCACCGATTAAGGATGGGCAACAAATGCTGGACTAGCCCACATCCCATGAACGAATAAAAATAAATTGGCCATTCAAACCCTCAAGCCTGTTACATAGGAACAGGAGGAGGCCGTTCAGCCACTTGAGCTTGCTCCACTGAGATCACGGTGGCCTGTACCTCAGCCCCATTTACCCGCCTTAGCTCTGCATCATTTGATACATTTCCCTGTAACAATAATCTAGCAACCTCAGTCTTGAAAGCTCCAACTGTCCCTCCCCAAATCCACAACCTTTTGGGGGGGAGATGCTTCCAGGTTTCTAACAAAGAAACAAGCTAACAATTACACACAATGAGTTTACTTTATATTGTTTTTCTAGTTGAATTGTTTTGTTGCATACTGTTTACAGAGTTTCCATTAACAAGGATGGGCCTCAAGTATCACCAGCATAAGGTTCATAACCCTTGGGCATTGGACCACTGAGTGTTGTTAATGGGGAATGGATCAAGTTAAACTATTTTTAGGGCCCATTTGAAGATTTGTGTTTGATTACATCTTGTGCTTACAGTACAGTATATTTTGTAGGCTGCAGCTGGGATAGAGAGGAAGGGGCAGAGGAAAGAGTATTACAGTGTAATAGAAAAGTGGTTGCAGTCCTTGAAGTGAACTGCTAATAGATGCACTTTCATATTCAGGCCTCAAGATCAATATTTCTCCAAGCCTTCGGTTTATCAATTAGATTCTTGATCTCTGATGTTGCTATTTTGTGAGATCAGGACGAACAATGAATATCATCAAATCTAAAATATGGTTGCACCAGTGCCATCAGTGGACCGACACACTGAGCTGTCCCATATACATTAGAAACATTACTTGTTCGTTTTCACTGGAGCTTCAGTGGGTCTGTTGGCATTGTTTTGCTTCTTCTCCAGCTTTCTTCAATCCTCCCTCAGTCCATGTTTCAATGTTACCCACCCATTCTTCTTCTTTCTCTTTTTATCCTCAATTTCTCCTTCAAATGCTGCTGGGATAAGGCTGTCAGGTCTTCATTTCCAATGTCTGTCCCTGGCCATCTCTCTCTCTCTCTAACTGTACTTAGCAACCCTTTTGATTCCTGAACTTCTTCTCTTGATCTAACCACTCATTTGTCTTTCTGGCCATCCCACTGATTTGGAGCATCCTCCGCAAAACCCACATTTGAAAATCTCCTTATCCTCCTCTCGTCCTCTTTCTTCAGAGTCCATCTCTCACATCCATGGAGTACAACACTCCACACTAGTGACTGGATTAGGTGTTTTTCTCAGCTTCATGCTGATGCTCTTGGACTTCCAGACGCAAAAAGATCAAGAATGACAAATAGCACTTATCACGTTTAGCAACAATTTGTATTTGTATTACTTCTTTAACACAGAATATGTCCTCAAGCACTTCACAGGACAGGTAAGAAGAAGAAAAATAAAGATATTCTTGAAATAGATTCTTGATAAGCATGGGGGTGAAAGGCTATCGGGGGTAGGTGGGAATGTGAATTTGAGGTTACAATCAGGTCAGCCATGATCTTGAATGGCAGAGCAGGCTCAATGGGCTGAGTGGCCTATTCCTGTTCCTAATTCATATGTTCATATATAAACAAATAAATAAAATTAATAAAAGGGATGGTGAGAGAAAGAGCAGAGATGACTGAAAGCTTGATCAAAAGGTTAGTATTTTTGAGAAGATTTTTCAGGATGTTGGGAGAAGACAAGAGGCAGAGAGATTAAGGGAGGAAGTTGCAAAGACAAGGCCCAAGGCAGCAGAAGATTCTGTCACCAATGGTGGGCGAGAGAAAGGGGGGTGAAATACAGCAGGTTACAGCTGGATGAGCAGAGGGTGAAGCAGGGGGAGTAAGGCTGGAGGAGGTTGCACAGACAGAAGAGAAGCTGTGGAAAGATATGAAGATGAGGATGAAGGGTTTAAATGCATCACTTTGGGAGACAGTGAGCCAGAGTGTATTGATGAGGAAGGGTAATCAGTGAGTGGAATTTAGGGCAGGCCATGATATTAATGGCTGAACCCTGGACATGTTGTGAATTTATTTAGGATGGGAATCCCGGAGGACTTTGAAGAAATTGAATCAAGAGGTGGCAAAAATATAGATAAGGGTTTTTGGGATAACCTTTGACAGTGCTCTGGGAATGGGAATGGGAGGCAGAAGACCAACACAAATGGAACAATGATTATTTTTACCAACATATGAATTTCATTCTCCCCACACATCAAAATATCTATAAGGAGACATTTGTGGATGTTTAATGCCAAGGGGTCAGGCTTGGCTCAGTGGGTAGCACTCTTACCTACCAGACTGAAGGTCATGGGCTTGAGCCTTACACCAGAGGCTTCAGCAGAAAATCTAGGCTGACACTCGTAGTGCAGGACTGACAGAGTACAACACTTGCCAGAGGTACTGTCTTTTGGGTGAGATTTTAAATAAAGGCTCTGCTTGCCCACTCAGGTGAATGCAAAAATCCTACTTGAAGAAGACCTGGGGAGATATGCAAATGTGCTGGCCAATATTTATCACTCAATCAACATCACTAAAACAGATTATCAGAACATTTGTTTAATTGCTGTTTGTTTGGACAACCCCTGAAGACAGGCAAGGGGATAAGAACATAAGACATAGGAGCAGGCGTAGACCATTCGGCCCTTGAGCCTGTTCTGCCATTCAATACGACCATGGCTGATTTTCTGCTTCAGCTCCACTTGCCCAGCTGTCCCCATATTCCTTGATTCCCCAAGAGATCAAAAATCTGTCTATCCCAACCTTAAATATACTCAACAAATTTCCATCCACAACACTCTGGGTGAGAGAATTCCAAAGGTTCACAACCCTTTGAAACATTGATTCAGCTCACATCAAATTCATCAGAGAGGGGAAGATGGGAGGAAATGTGACACCAGGAATCTTCACTGTCTTCTCTGACACAGCCAATGGAAGGATTTACAGACCGATTAATAGTGTATCAGACCATGGCATAAACAATCACCAAGGCTCCTGTGACAGGACCTTCCAAACCCACAACGTCGACCACCTGAAAGGATAGGGGCAGCAGATGCATGTGAACACCACAATCTGGAAGTTCCCCTCCAAGTCACTCACCATCCTGACTTGGAAATATATTGCCGTTACTTCACTGTCGCTGGGTCAAAATCCTGGAACTTCCTGCCTAACAGCACTGTGGGTCTACCTACACCACATGGACTGCAGCGGTTCAAGGAGGTAGCTCACCGCCACCTTCTCAAGGGCAACTACGGATGGGCAATAAGTGCTGGCCTGGCCAGCAACACCCACATCGCGTGAATGAAGGAAAACCCCTCCGTGGGTGGTTAGTCCTGTACAGTGGGAGGGTTTTATGGGCTCTCAAAATCCATAAGCGGTATGGACGCTATGCCACACCCACCAGGTCTAAGCATCCTTTTGAACATTAACCAGAAATCTGAGTTCAAGCTCTGGTTACGATTCGCCGTGACATTCTGGAATGGGGTTTTGAATGCTGCACCTTCTAATCCAGAGGCAGCAACCCCAGAAGGAAGAAACTTTTCGGACCAGTACTGGTATTTCCCAGTTTGTACTGGTGTTCCATTTTAAGGTATACAAGAACACTTCGGACCAGTATTCTTATCACCCAGTCTTTACTGGGTTCCCCACCCCCCCCCCACTTCTGGGATGCTCCCACTGTGTCAAAAGCTAGCTCCAGATGAAGGATTATACTGTTCAGCCACATTAAACTTTCGACGGGTTTACCCCTCTGTCATGTCCGTTTCACACGCACGATCCTGGTTTTGTGCTCCGGCCTGTGCCAGAGTTTAGGAAAACCCTGTCAGTGGAATCCTGGACAGACAGCGCAGAAATGAACGGCTTGACAGTAACAGACGTAACCCGGGCCCCTGTGCAACTACCGACCCAGAGGAGGGTTCAGAGCCTCCCCGGCGCTGTCACTGATATTTTTGCTGCAAGTATGTTTGGAAGTGTGCAAGATCTTTCATGCAATAGCCATTGAATTGTGGAAAAAAAAATACAGCCCGGCAAACACAACTGCAGATTTCCAAACCCAGCCACCCACCCCCGCCGCTCTCCCTCCTCACTGAAAACTGGACTGTGCCCATAGGGGTGGGGATTTAGAGCATTATTGCTGGAGGGTATTTAAGGTGAGTGGCGCATCAGAAGCATGTCGTACAACATTGGCATTCACTAACTAAAATGTGATTAATTTTTCGGGGAATGCATTCCTTCCAATGTGCTTATTGTGTACACAGTGTAGCCAATGATTCGCTTAAGCTCGTCTCAATGCAAGAGCTCATGGCGAGCCGATTGCAAAGGGGTCGCTGGCTTTGTATTCGCAGTGTAGGTGTGGGATGGACCAACAAAATCCAGATTTTAGAGTCTAAGAGTCATAGGGTCATTACGGCACAGAAGGAGGCCATTCGGCCCATTGAGTCCATGCAGGCTCTCTGTAGAGCAATCCAGTTTTAGTTTAAAGAAAGTACTTACATTTGTACAATGCCTTTCACAGCCTCAGGACGTTCCAAAGTGCTTTACAGCAAATGAAGTACTTTCTGAAGTGCAGTCACTGTTGTGTTGTGAGAAATGTGGCAGCCAATTTGCACGCAGCAAGCTCCCACAAACTATAATCTGATGATGACCAGATCAACTGTTTTGAGTGATTGTTGGCTGTGTCAGCCGCAGGAGATTCCCTGATATCTTTGGAACTTAAACTCAGGCTGTGGAGCTAAACCCCAATAAGAGCCAGCACCTTCAGGAGAGGAGAAAACATGAACAGGGAATAAAATAAAAAGCTCCATGATTTGATTAAAGCCGACCTCTCCTGTCAGAGTAACAAGACGCTAAAGGATCTGCACGCACATCATGGACCTTGAAAGGTTGATGGTCAGGAGGATAGTGATGGTCAGGAGGATAGTGATGGTCAGGAGGATAGTGGGGGAGCTGGATGTCTTTCAGAAGCAATAAGTCTGTCAAGGATGACGTGGGGGGTGGTCTCGTGGAGTTACAGGCAGCAATTCAAGTACGTTCTGTGGGAAGAACTGCAGCAACTGAAACATCATGAGGTACCCAAGAGGTAGATTGACAATGAGAACGAGGAGTAGTTTTTATTTATAGCATCAATACACCAGTCAAGGCTTCAGTTGCAAATCACAAACTACAAGGACCAGGCAGTGTGGTGGAAATAGGCAGTCAGTAGGATTATACATCTATAAAATAGGCAGATGTCCTCAGGGTATCGCAGAAAGGAAATTTAAAACCCAATTCACACAACCCATCTGTTCTGTTCACTCCGCAAATTGCAGTCGATGGGACCCCTCTGATAGAGCTACTTCATTCCCTTTCAATTGATGAATTAGGCATTCTGATCTCTCTTGTTTCTCAGTTAAGTAAAGGTACTGCCACAACTCTATCACCAGGCAATGAAAGATTGGCTAAAGAGAGCAAAACTGTTTCCAGGTGTCAGTTGTGGCTCAGTGGATAGCACATTTACCTCTGGGTCAGACAGTCGGAGTCTGGTTCAAGTCCCACTCATAAGACTTGAGTACAAAGATCTAGCTTGACATGCTCAGTGGAGTGCTGCACTGTTGGAAATGTCGTCTTTTGGGTGAAACATTAAACTGAAGACCCAACTGCTCTCTTAGGTGGATGTAAAAGATCCCATGGCCTGATTGCAAAGAAGAGCAGGGGAATTCTCCTCAGTGACCTGACCAATATTCGTTGCTCAGCCAACATCACTAAAACAAATTACCTGGTCATTATCGCATTTTTGTTTGTGGGAGCTCCCTGTGTGCAAATTGGCTGCTGTGTTTCCTACATTATAACAGTGACTACACTTCAAAAGCCCGCCATTGGCTGCAAAGCGCACATCTTGAGATAGTGAAAGGTGTTAACAGAATCCAAGCCAGTTGGTGAAGTCAAAATCAAAACACAGAGCTTTTCTTTACCAAGAGAGTTTATTAACTTTGTTCAGTCTCACAGCACTCCTTCGACACCTATGGCAGAATTTTACGTTCCGCAGGTGGGCACGCGCCCGACCCGATTGGGCATAAAATCGCGCAAGATGATGTCAGGCGAGTGTCCTGACGTCATTGTGCACTTGTACAATATTTTACTTGGCAGGTGCGCGCAACAGTCGGAAGCGCGCCCGCCAACAATTAAACGGGCAATTAAGCCCATTAACGGCACAATTGTCTGTGATTTTTCGTGGCCCATCCAACCTTACGGTTGGTGGACGGGCGAATTGGCCAGGCGGCCTTTACATTTTTAATGAAACCTCATCCAAGGGCGGGATGAAATCTCCGTTAGGAAATAAAATAAAAATAAATATCTAGGGACAGCATTTTCATGAGGTATGCTTTCAAGTGCTTGATTGTGATGTGTGGACATTTTTTTTTTGCAGCTTTTTAGCGCTGTATTTTATTTTTTGCAGGTCTGCAGCTCCTTGGGGCAGCTGTCTGCCTTCGGGGAGCTCAATGGAAGTGCTCACCTCCACCTCTTCCCGCCCCACAGCGCTGAACTTTCCAGTGCGTGTTTCACGCTGGCTGGCCGTTAATTGGCCAGCCAGTGTGAAATCGCGGTCAGGGCCGATTGCAGTTTGGGGCCCGTTTCCCAGTTGCTCCAAGGCCTGTCAATCGTGTGTGCCCAACAGGGAGAAATTCAGGCTCCAGTGTCTCAGCTGCCCCTGGTCAAAGTACTTAATTAAACAATGCCCTTCACCTTGTGTCTTAACAATATAATTAACATACTATGAAAGGATTCCCCTCTCTTTCTTGAAACTCACTCTCTTTAGGGGAGGTGGTGGCATAGTGGGTATTGTCACTAGCCTAATAATCCAGAGACCCGGGGTAATGCCCTGGGGACCTGGGTTCAGAATCCCACCACAGCAGATGGTGGAATTTGAAATCAAAAAAATCTGGAATTAAAAATCTAATGATGACCATGAAACTAGGATCAGGAGTAGGCCATTCAAGACTGAACCACCATTCAATATGATCATGGCTGATCCTCTTATCTCAATGCCATATTCCTGCTTTCTCTCAATGACCCTAATCCAAAAATTTATCAATTTCTTTCCTGAATATACTGAGTGACCCATCCTCCACAGCCTTCTGTGGCAGAGAATTCCACAGGTTGACCACCTTCTGAGTGAAGAATTTTTTCCTCATCTCAGTCCTAAATGACACAAAGATTGGCCACGTGGTTAACAGTGAGGTTGAGTGTCTTGGGCTACAGGAAGATATAGACGGAATAGTCAAATGGGCAGATAAGTGGCAGATGGAATTTAACCCTGAAAAGTGTGAGATGATACACTTTGGAAGGAGTAATTTGACAAGGAAGTATTCAATGAACGACATGGCACTAGGATGTTCTGAGGAACAAAGGGACCTTGGCGCGTGTGTCCATAGATCTCTGAAGGCAGAGGGGCATGTTAGTGAGGTGGTGAAAAAGACATATGGGACACTTGCCTTTATCAATCGAGGCATAGATTACATAAGTAGGGAGGTCATGTTGGAGTTGTATAGAACCTTGGTGAGGACACAGCTGGAGTACTGTGTGCAGTTCTGGTCGCCACATTATAGGAAGGATGTGATTGCAGTGGAGGGGTTGCAGAGGAGATTCACCAGCATGTTGCCTGGGATGAAACATTTAAGTTATGAAGAGAGGTTGGATAGACTTGGGTTGTTTTCGTTGGAGCAGAGAAGACTGAGGGGTGACCTGATCGAGGTGTACAAGATTATGAGGAGCATGGACAGGGTGGATAGGGAGCAGCTGTTCCCCTTTGTTGACGGGTCAGTCGCAAGGGGACATAAGTTCAAGGTGAGGGGCAGGAGGTTTAGAGGGATGTGAAGAAAAACTTTTTTACCAAGAGGGTGGTGACAGTCTGGAATGCACTGCCTGGGAGGGTGGTAGAGGCGGGTTGCCTCACATCCTTTAAAAAGTACCTGGATGAGCACTTGGCATGTCATAACATTCAAGGCTATAGGCCAAGTGCTGGTAAATGGGATTAGGTAGGTAGGTCAGGTGTTTCTCACGTGTCGGTGCAGACTCGATGGGCCGAAGGGCCTCTTCTGCACTGTGATTCTGTTAAATAGCCTGCCTCATATCCTGAGACTGTGGCCCCTGGTCCTAGACTCCCCAACCAGGAGAAACATCCTCCCTGCATCCAGTCTGTCTAACCCTGTTAGAATTTTATATGTTTCAATCAGATCCCCTCTCATTCTTCTAAACTCTAGTGAATACAGGCCCAGTCGAACTAATCTCTCCTCATATGACCATCCTGCCATCCCTGGTATCAGCCTAGTGAACCTTTGCTGCTCTCCCTCTATGGCAAGTATATCTTTTCTTAGGTGGGGAGACCAAAACTGCACGCAGCACTCCAGGTGTGGTCTCACCAAGGCCTTGTATAACTGCAGTAAGACCTCCCTACTTCTGAACTCAAATCCTCTTGCAATGAAGGCCAACATACCATTAACCTTCATAATTGCTTGCTGCACCTGCCAGATCCCTTTGTACATCCACATTTCCCAATATGTCACCATTTAAGTAATATTCTGCCTTTCTGTTTTTCACACCAAAGCGTATAACTTCACATTTATCCACGTTATGCTGCATCCACCATGTGTTTTCCCACACACACAACTTGTCTAAATTGCCCTGAAGCCTCCTGGCATCCTCCTCACAACCCTGCCCAGTTTTATGTCATCAGCAAACTTGGAAATATTGCATTTGGTTCCCTTATCCAAGGCATTTATATTTATCGTGAATAGCTGGGGCCCAAGCACTGATCCCTGCCGTATACCACTAGTCACTGCATGCCACCCGGAAAAAGACATATTTATTCCCATTCTCTGTTTCTGGTCTATCAATGAACTCTCAATCCATGTCAGTATATTACCCCCAATCCCATGGGATTTAATTTTTCCCACTAGCCTCTTATGTGGAACCTTATCAAAAGCCTTCTTGAAATCCAAATACACCACATCCACTGGTTCTCCCTTACCTATTCTACTAGTTACATGCTCAAAAAACTCCAGTAGATTAGTTAAGCATGATTTCCCTTTCATAAACCCATGTCTTTGTCTAATCCCATTAATGTTTTCCAAGTGTTCTGTTACCACGTCTTTTATAATAGACTAGCATTTTCCCCACTACTGATGTTAAGCTAGCTGGTCTGTAATTCTCTGTTTTTTCTCTCCCTTTTTTTTTAAAATAGTGGGGTTACATTTGCCATCCTCCAATCTGTAGGAACTGCTCCAGTGTCTATAGAATTTTGGAAGATGACCACCAATGCATCTAATATTTTCAAGGCCACTTCCTTTAGTGCTCTGGGATGTAGATTATCATGCCCTAGGGATTTTTCAGCCTTTAACCCCATTAATTTCTCTTGTACCATTTTTTTTACGAATACTGATTTTCTTCAATTCCTCCCTCTCTCTAGACCCTTGATTCCCTAACATTTCTGGGAAATTATTTGTGTCCTCTTTTGTGAAGACATAATCATTTCTGCCATTTCTTCGTTCCTACCATAATTTACCCCATTTCTTACTGTAAAGGACCTAGATTTGTCTTCGCTAATCTTTTTCTCTTCACATATTTATAGAAGCTTTTACAGTCAATTTTTATGGCCCTTGCAAGTTTACTCTCATATTCCATTTTCCCCTTCTTGATCAATCTTTTTGTCCACTTTTGCTGAATTCTAAACTGCTCCCAATCCATTGTCGTATCTGGTTCACTAATGTTCTTTATGGAAGGAAATCTGCCATCCTTACCTAATCTGGCTTACATATGACTCCAGGCCCACATAATGTGGTTGACTCTTAAATGGCCTAGAAAGCCACTCAGCTGTACCCAGCGGCTAGAAAGTCAATAAAAAATGAAACTGTATGGACCACCTGGCACCGATCTAGACACAGGAAACAAGGGCAAACTAAGCCCTGTTGATCCTGCAAAGTCCTCCTTGCTAACATTGGAGGGCTTGTGCCAAAATTGGGAAAGCTGCCTCACAGACTAGTCAAGCAACTAGTCATACTCATGGAATAATATCTTACAAGGTCCCAAACACTACCATCACCATCCATGGTTATGTCCTGTCCCATCAGCAGGACAGACCCAGCAGAGGTGGTGGCACAGTGGTATACAGTCGAGAGGGAGTTGTCCTGGGAGTCCTCAACATTGACTCTGGCCCCCATGAAGTCTCATGGCATCAGGTCAAAACTGGGATAAAAAACCTGCTGATCACCACGTACCATACTGCTGCTTGACTGGGTCAGGCGCTACAGGAACAAAGAAGAAAGAAAGATATACTTGACCTCATCCTCACCAACCTGCCTGCTGCAGGTGTATCTGCCCATGACAGTATCGGTAGGAGTGACTACCACACAGTACTTGTGGAGACAAAGTCCTGTCTTCACATTGAGGATACCCTCCATTGTGTTGTGTGGCATTACCATCATACTAAATGGGATAGATTTCAAACATATCTAGCAACTCAAGACCAGACAACCATGAGGCACTGTGGGCCATCAGCAGCAGCAGAGTTGTACTCAACCACAATTTGTAGCCTTTTGGCCCAGCATATCCCCCACTTTACCATTACCACCAAGGAGCAGGGGATCAACCCTGGTTCAATGAAGAGTGCAGGAGAGCATGCCAGGAGCAGCAGCAGATATACCTAAAAAATGAAGTGTCAACCTGGTGAAGCTACATGCCAAATAGCATGAGCAACAAGCAAGAGACAGAGCTAAGTGATTCCACAACCAACGGATCAGATCTAAGCTCTGCAGTCCTGCCACATCCAGTTGTGAATGGTGGTGGGCAAGGAAACAACTCACTGGAGGAGGAGGCTCCACGAATATTTCCATCCTCACTGATGGGGAAGCCCAGCACATCAGTGCAAAAGACAAGGCTGAAGCACTTGCTACAATCTTCAGCCACAAGTGCCAAGTGGATGATCCATCTTGGCCTCCTCCGGATGCCAGTCTTCAGCCAATTCGATTCACTCTACCAAGAAATGGCTGAAGGCATTAGATACTGCAAATGCTATAAGCTCTGACAACATTCCAGCAATAGTACTGCAGACTTGAGCTCCAGAATTTGCTTTGGCCCTAGCCAAGCTGTTCCAGTGCAGCTACAACACTGGTATCTACCCGGCAATGTGGAAAATTGCCCAGGTATGTCCTATGCACAAAAAAGCAGGACAAATCCAACCCGGCCAATTACCACCCCATCAGTCTACTCTCGATTATCAGTAAAGAGATGGAAGGGGTCATCAACAGTGCTATCAAGCGGCATTTGCTTGGTAATAACCTACTCAATGATGCTCAGTTTGGGTTCCGCCAGGGTCATTCAGCTCCTGAACTCATTACAGCTTTGGTTCAAACATGGACAAAACAGCTGAACTCCAAAGGTGAGGCGAGAGTAACTGCCCTTGACATCAGGGCAGCATTCGACTTGGGTGTAGCATCAAGGGGCCCTAGCAAAACTGGAGTCAATGGGAATCAGGGGGAAAATTCTCCACTGGTTGGAGTCATACCATCTAGAAGGACAAAGGCAGCAGATAGATGAGAACACCACCACCTGAGCTGGAAATATATCCATATATATATTGTTGATCCTGCAACTCCGTCCCTAACAGCACTGTGGGTATACCTACACTACATGGACTTCAAGAAGGCAGCTCACCTCCACCTTCTCGAGGGCAATTAGGGATGGGCAATAAATGCTGGCCTAGCCAGTGACGCCCACATCTCATGAATGAAAAAAACAAAAATAAACTTTATCACACACTCAAAGAATTTCAAAACCTATCAAAGAAGAAAAAAAATGATTTTCCACATTTCGTATAATCCATCATAATCCAAGATGTCCCTCTTCTGGGACCTCCAACAATTTCTTCAAGCAAGCATTCCTTTTTGTAAAACAGTTCAATAATTGGTGATTTGCGTCAACCCATCATATGTAGGAGATCTCTTTTCTCTCTAACATTTCTTTTATGCTAGCAAAATCAATCCATAACCTTTTCTCAAGCACACTCTCGTTGAAGGTATATTATCCCATTAGAAAGGATATCCACATAACATTCAACAGGTAAACTTTTCTCAGAATGCCTGTTGTATAGGATTTCCCTCAAAATGTTTGAAAAGTAAATTCCCATATCTACTGCTTCTGCTAGAGCCAGTGTTTCTGCAGCTAAGGTGCTTTTAACTACTTTTTAAAATTTCCTTTGCTTCCCAGGCCAATGGACAACATTTGTTATTGTTTCTCACCAAGAATATGATGAACCCTGCTGTACTAGAATATCCATTCTGGAAGATCAGCACCCCTAAAAATGATTAACTTCATATCTTCTGGATCACCCAAGGCTGAAACTTGAATGTGCATTTCTCTGAATTAAATTTCTTAAATGCTTTACTTGCTCTCAGAACTTCCTCAACTGTAGCATGTTTCATCATATTACTCGGTTCCAATACATCAAAACTAGCATCAGGTCTAGTCAGAGTGCACAGTTACTTCAACTGCCCAATCAAACTTCTTAATTGGTCTATTTCTTCCTTGGATGCAGGATCGTCTTTTTGTGCGGATCCGGCCCAATCTTTTGGGATGTGTTATGACAGGTGATGTGTGCCAGGCAGACCAAATCCACAAGGAAAACTTGGCCATGCTATCACAATGGCTTTGCAATCTGTAATTATTACGAGAAGATGTGTGAACTGAATTCAGAAGTAATGAGTCCACTAAGACCTTTAAAGATTTTTAAAACTAAATTAAAATATTTATTAACAAAAGAAAAGATTTCAAGCACATGCATAAGATTACAGTTACTTAATACTATAACAAATCCTAAAATTCTTAATTAACCTAACTCCCAACTATCCACCCCCCTTAGGCAACAGTCCAAAATAGATTTTAAATTTAAAAAGCAAGCCAGCATGTTACCACAGCACCCACTCGACAGTGGAATTCCAAAGACTTTTGTCCAACTTTAGTTACTGGACACAGCAGACTTTTGCAAAAATGCCTTGAGGCTTATTCAAGGCTGTTTCACACACTCCCCTTAGATCTTACATGACCCCCCCCCCCCCCCCCCCCCCAACATAGCCTTTCATTCCCCTTTATATATGTTGTTCTGTCTTCAATCTGCAAATTCCATTGTTCCATATGTCTTTGCAAATTTATTTTTCCCATAATATAAAAATCTTTCATGTTACCAATATGACCTCTTCCCTTTTGGGAAAAATAAACACACTGTTTGGCCTTGCTTATCTTACCAGTGTAAACATCCTACCATCCCTTTGAAATTCAAACAACTCCCTTGCTTATCTAAAAGTGCAAATTTCCTTCACACCATATATGCTTAAACCTCATCCCTGTTTACTCTTTAGCATTTCAAGTACCCTTCTACCTAACTCCTTTTGATAATTTCAAGCTTGCAGTCTAGCTGACTCCAATTTAATTAAACCACACAGACTGAATCACCCATACTCACCCCAATAAACTTACTTTACAATAACCCACAATATTATGAAAATTATTATAGTTTCATAACAGATATAATTGATATTTTCTACTAAGACTGTTGATTAAAGGTCACTCCCAACTTATTCTGCTTAATGTCTTACCCTATATGTTTTAAAGGCCTCCAAAGCCTGACTTCTAATCTTAAATTCCTTTTTCATTTTATCTATTGCCCATTGCTTAAATTCTGCAGAACCTCCCCACAGAAAACCATTAATGTGTGACATGAAGATGCCTGCTAGTTTATCCTTGTGATGCTAATAGAACATTGCTAGGTCCGCTTTTAGCTGAATACAACCCACTTTCAACAGGACGGAGCTAACTGAAAAATACCACACCCTTGATGAATCATTCAACCCATAAACACACCTGTTTAATTTCCAATTTCCTTTCTATGTTGCCAGCTTTTTTAGGTGGTTTCAAAACACTTCCCTTTGAAATTTCTCACCCTGCAAAAATGCAGCTTTTACATCTATCGATTTACATTCCCAGGAACATGTTGCTAAAAGAGTTAAGAAAATCTTCAAGCTCACTTTTCCTGCAGTAGGGGAGTCCACTCTGACATCTTGATCACCAAGTCTCTCTTCAAAACCCCGAACTTTAGCCTGATCTGTGCTGTCAGGAAGCATCTTTTCCGTACATATCCACTTGAGAGATAGGCTGGCTATCTCTGTCTGTACACCAAATTCTTTCCAACTCTTTTTGTTTGGCATCCTTTATTAACTTATCTTCTAATTTGTTGTAGCCACTAAAACTTCTCAATCATGAGGGCTTCTACTTCTAGTGGCATTCCTAGCCTGTTCAATAGTCATTGTTCTTGTCAAACTATGACCTCTACTCTCCCTCCCATCTCTTTTTGAACTTCTACATGATCTCTCCCACTCACGATCAGAGTCCCTTTCACAAGTCCATGATCCTTTTCTAGCGCTGTAACCACTTCCCAGTCCAATTTCAGAACTCTCACATCTTTACCTCATTTTGCCCATCCATGGGTCTTACCTTCTGTCCTTCATCTTGTATATTCAGCCAATGATTGTATTTGCTGGTGGTGGTTTCTCCTGCTCTCCCTATCATGGTGGCATCCTTCCATTCACTGACTCCTACTGGTATATATGTTACTCTAATGCCAACTTTGAGTAGTTGTTCTTTGGGATAAATAGCATTATCTTGCACTTCAGTTTCACTGTTCATATTCAATTAGCCCTTTATCTAGCATAATCTGCTCCTCATAATTATCCAACGTATGAATATGTGAAGTGCATGTTGCCTCTTCGCTTTCTATTATCTGTTCAGTTTCTGTAACTGTATAATCAGTTAGCCTCGAGTAATGTACCCTAACAGTTTGATTTCCATGTTGTAAAGTTACTGTTTTTCCATTACTGCCTATAACATTACCTGGGCCTTTCCAATTTTTCTGCCCTTTTGTAACATACCATATCCCCGAATTAAAATTTATTTCTGGTGGCCTTATGCAGAGCTGTGAGACTTGCCGAATTTTCTCTGAAGCTTCAGCCTTGATAAATGCCCTTGTCCCTGCATGCAGGGGACTGAAGTACTCAGAAAAAATTGAACTAATCATAGTTCCCTTTAAGGCTGGGGGGGGGGGTGATCCCACATCATCGAGGTGTTTTTGGATTTCTTCAATAAATAAATTGTTAGGGACTGTAGCCCCTGCCTCCCAACCATTTGAGGTGAATTCTTCTCGTGGACTGCCCATGCCAGGGTAGATGTCAGTGGACAGCTCAGTTGGTCAGCCAAGATTTTGTGAAGCATCTCAGCAATTACTAAACCATTACTAAAGGTACTTTCTGCTGCTGTGTTCATTACAATAATATTCATATTTTCACACATTGTTTTAAGTTCATTGTTGGCAAAATCCCCCCCCCCCCCCCTACCAATTGCCAGCCAGGATTTTAGCCAGTGCTTCCAGTCTAGCTCTTACCCATTTTCCCATTATCATGTCCACAATGACCTGTTAGCCTTTACTATATATTACTGTTGACAGACTGAATCTAGTAGCCATGTCTATGAAACGTAAGAGAAAATTGATTTTGTCCTTTTCCCATACCTTCAAGTCCATTGCTACAATTACATTAAAGTCTCTTGCTATTGGGAGACCAACTGTGCCCTGTGATAGTATCCACCTATATTTTTTAGAAATATCACATTTCTCACAGATCTATTCTATAAGTTTAGTATATTCATCATCCATTACCCTGCATCCTTTAGTAAGATTTTTAACCAATGAGAAGATGGATGTGCAAACAGCTGATGTAGATTTAAAACAATTTGACATTTTTCCTTTAAACTTCTGCCTGCTGGTGTCATCAACACTTCTTTAATGTAGTGATTAGAAATGTTAGGTCTTGTTATAATGTCCCAATAATGTCCCAATTGTGTAAATTGTAAATCACAAATTTTCCAAAATCAAATTGCTTTATCGTGGTCCAATCTAATTTCATTGAGCCTTTTTCATAGATGGTTTACTCAATAGCAAGGATATTTCACTGGATAGTACATCTGTACTGATAAAATGGTTTACATCTCAGCTATTGTAACTCTGTTTATCATTTCTGAACCTGAAGCAAGCAGAACTTCCATATTCCTTAACCTTACTTCAGTTTTTACTATATAGAGAATCCGGGTTAGACTTAACTAATCCACTCCACATACTGTGGACATGCATCCACTGTCTAACACAATACAATTGAATGAGTCCACAACTGGAACACCCATTACTGGACTAAAGCTTCTGGTGGCTAGTACAATTCCTTCTGACTGATCACTATTGCATGTTCCCCTTCCGAATCTTCCTTTTCATGTGTCATTTCAAAAACCCTGTTATTCCATTTTGGACAATTCATCACAGTATGATATTTCGTGTCACATCTGAAACAGCTGTTTGCTGTTCCTCAGTTATTCCTGGAATTCATTCTCCTGCCATTGTTACCCATTTCCTGTAAGTTGTTAGAGCAACAAAAAGAGTTTCTATCCTCATTTCTTTTGTTTGCAGTTCTTCTTTCATATTGAAGCTTGTGCCCCATATCAAAATGGTCGTGAAATGTTGCCAACATCGAATCCTCCATCTTTTGTGTTACCTCTGAAGGTCCCATTGGTGCCATGAAAGTAGCTGGAAGTGAATGTTCCCCCCAATTTTCTTTTTAAAGCTTCAGACATCTGTTCCAGAAGCATATCTCTTTCTGAGAATCTAACTCCAATCAAATCCAGGAGCTTAACCATGTTTGATACTTTAGCACAATCCAACAATTTGAAAGCAAGCACTGAATTAGGGATCTCCAAATAGACATTCTGCGATATTGTATATAACCTGTTAAATTCCATAATAATACCTTGTATGGAATAACCGTCCATCCTTCTAAACTTATCAAAGCTTGACCATGCCAAATATGCATTTAACAGGTCATCTTTCTTATAAATTTTTGCCCATAAATTTTAAGAGATTATCCAAACCTTCCTCAGTGTCCAGTTGATGAGCCTGTAGCTCTGAAAATACTTTGCACCTAATTCTGCTTCTGCTAAGGCCATTCCTTGCCTTTTCTTTGGTAAGGACATAACCCATGTCCATATATCCACAACATTCATCCATTGGTCAAAAGGTTCATCTTCACAGAACAATGGTGGAAAATAATACTCTGATACTTTACAATTGGTTTCAGCCAATCTTCTCAAAGTAACTCCAATTACAACCTTCTGTCTGAAAATAAGTCTTGGTTTCCAATCTTCACCTGTAGGCCAACCATTGTCTGTTAACAATGTTAACAGAATCTAAACCCATTGGGGAAGTCAAAAACCAAGAGACAGCGCTTTTCTTTACCAAGTGAGTTCATTGACATTATTCGGTCTCATACCTCTCCTCTCACACTCAGTGTCCCAGCTGTCCCCTATTTATACTCTTGGTAAAGCCATTAATAAGGGGGAAAAAATAGCAAATTGAAGTGATAGCCCCCTAAAGGGGCACGAGAACAAAAGGACAAAAATGTATCTAACCAAATTAAAGTGACATTTTCAGAGCTGATGAAGCACTCCAGCTCCCACAGCTTTATACTCTTTTGAATTGATCAATTAACCAAATAACATTAAAAAACAGTTAAACAATTAAACCAATAAACCAAATGAATACCCCCTAAGAAGCACTTAACTAAAGAAAAGAATTCAAGGAACCTTTACCAAATTAAATCAGAACATGATTTTATGGGATGAGGAAGCACTCCAGCCCCTGTGGTGCCCACCAGTCATGAAGTCCCCTATTTATATATGTGATCAAAATAATTAATTAAACAATGCCCCTCCCCTGTGTATCATAACAACATAAATATAATGAACGTATTAACAAACAATGTTATATAAATGCAAGCTGTCTTTGCTATTGGTAGGAAGGACAGTAACCAGAGGACTGAGATTACAGATAATTGGCAAATTGGAGATGAGGAGAATTTTTTTAAACACAGTGAGTTGTTATGACCTGGAATACAGTTTCTTCCAATAGTAGCTTTCAAAAGGAAATTGAATAAAATATTTGAAAAAGATGAATTTGCAGAACCATGGGGAAATGTTAGGGCAGTGGGATTAATTGGATAGCTCTAACAAGGAGCCAACACAGGCATTATAGACCGAATGGTCTCCTGTATGGCAAGATTTCTCAAAATGAACGATTGTCTCTCCAGGGGAGAGAGTGGTGTGAAATGCAGCAGTCATTCAAATTCAATGAATAGTTTCTTACATTAACTGCCACACCAGGAGGTGACGAGCACTTTCTCACACGAAGGGTGATGGAAATCTAGAACTTTCCCTCCTAAAAAATTGCTGAGGCTGGGGCTGAAATGACCCTTTGTTTCCTGCCACTGATCCAATTTTGTATCCAGCTTGCTACATTTCCCTGGATCCCATTGGGCTTTTATTTTTAAACCAGTCTGCCATGTGTCTTCTGCCTGTGAGGACAGGCACAAAATAATTGTTCAACATCTCCGCCATTTTTTTCATTCCCCACGATAACTTCTCCTCTCTTTGCTTCTAAAAGACTGTTTACTTTGGCTACTCTTTTCCTTTTTATATAGTTCTTACAATCTTCTATATTCCTGGCTACTTTACTCTGACATTCTACTTTTTTCCCTTATCAACCTTTTGGGGGCTTTTTGCTGGTTTCTAAAACACTCCCAATCCTCATTATATATTATAAGCCTCTTCTTTTAATCTAATACTATCCTTAACCTCCTTAGCAAGCTACAGATATGGATCTTTCTCACTGAGTTTTTGTTTTTCAATGGAATGTATTTTTGTTGAACATTTTGAATTATTTCTTTAAAATGTTTCCCACTGTATATTTACCACCACAACTCTTAGTCCATTTGCCCAATCGACCTTACCCAGCTCCCCCCTCACACCTACGTAATTGGCTTTAAGTTTAAGATTCTTGTTTGTGATTGGAGTATGTCATTTTCAAACTCAATGCGGAATTCAATTGTTTTATGATCACTATTCCCCGGTAGATCTTCGACTATGATATTACTAATTAACCCTGCCTCTTTGCGCAATACTATATCTAAAATAGCTTAAACCCTAGTTCATTCCACAATGTATTGCTCCAGGAAAGTGTAACAAAATTATTCCACGAATTCATCCAGACCATCTTTGCCAATTTAATTAGTCCAGTTTATATGAAGATTAAAGTCCCCCTCAAATATTACATGACCTTTGTTACAAGCTCCAAGGATTTCTCATTTAATGTTCTGTGCAACAGTATAACTACTGTTAGGAGGCCTGTAAATTACTCACACCAGCATTTTTTGGCCCTTGCTATTCCTAATCTCACGTATACTGATTCTACTTCCTAATTTTCTGAGTCAAGATTCTTTCTCACTAATGTCCGTATGTCATCATTTATTATCAGGGCTACCCCTCTTCCTTTTCCATTCTGCTTGTCTTTTAGAAATGTTGTGTACCCTGGAATATTTATTTCCCAATCTTGTTCACCTTGTAGCCATGTTTCTGTAACGGTGATTAGATCTAAACCAGTTATCTCTATTTATGCTTCTAGCTCACTTATCATATTATAGAAGCTCTGTGTATGTGGTAAAGTGACTTCAATTTTTTTTTATTACTATTCCCTGCATGGGCCTCACTCTCCAATGCACTATTATTGTTAAACTCTTTGTCCCTTCCTCTCCCACTCAGCTTGTTTTTATCCACAGTAATATGCTTTGCATTACCTCAATTTTAATATTTGGATTTCAAAATCTCCCTTCACCTGAATCCCCCCCCCCCCCCCACGCCCCCTCTATTTAAAGCATTTTTTTTCCTACTCCCACCATATTGGCTGGTGCACTCATATTTGTATGCTCTGTCACACAATGGTTTCCATCACCCATATCATCACCCTGCACTACTGCCTTGTTCTTTCTCTTTAACTTTCCAAATCTTCCTTTATTTCCCCTTGCTGTTCATAGTTTAAAGCCCTCTCTACAGCCCTAGTTATATGATTCCAAGGGATATGGAGCAACGGTGGGTAAAATGGAGTTAAGATACAGATCAGTCATGATCTAATTGAATGGCAGAACAGGGTCATGGGACTGAATGGTCTCCTCCAGTTCCCATGTTCCTATATCAGACCTGAGAACACTCAGTGTTGGCGCACATCCTGTATCCTCTGGAAATGTACCCTTGATGGATAGCGGAAACTCTCACAGCCCCCACCCCACCCACTGAATCCCGCTGGCATTACTCACGATTCAATGGGTCCCGTGCCACTCAATTTTCTATAAACTGCTACTTCCCAATGCATATCCTTTACATACACAGAGTGAGACTGGTTTCCTGTAACTGTGTTGTACGTGTTGTTTGGGAGAAATGCAGGAAATGTATGCAGATATTAGCTTCATAATAATAAAAAGGAAGAAGAAAGTGCGGTCATTAAAAATAGTCCATGCCAAACCCGCTTCCAGAATTTATCACAGAATTTTAGAATAGAACAGCACAGGAGGTGGCCATTCAGCCCGCCTAGTTCACTTGAAGACCAATCCAATTAGTCCCACACCCTCACTATTTCTTCATATCCCTATTTTTTTCTCCTTCAATTATTTATACAGTCCTCACTTGAAGGCTACTACATTGTGCATGCCCTCCAGCCCCACAACCCTCTGAGACATGCACATTCCTCGGATTCTGGACATTTGAACATCCCCGGTTTTAATTGCTTTACCATTGGCGGCCGTGCCTTCAGTTACGAGGCCCTAAGCTCTGGAATACCTTTCCCAAACCTTTAAGACACTCCTTAAAACCTACCTTTTCCGACCAAGCTTTTGGCCACTCCCCTAATACCTCTTTATGTGGTTCGGTGTCAAATTTTCTGTGACAACACTCCTGTGAAGCACCTTGGGACATTTTACTATGCTACAAGCATCATATAAATGCAAGTTGTTGTTGCTTTTCCAAATCCTATCCATCCGTTGCACAAAAATCATCTTCCTTATGTTGCCTCTGGTTCGTTTGCCAATCACCTTTGGCCTGCGCCCTTTGGACATCGACCCTTTAGCCATTGGGAACAGTTTCTCCAACTTCTATGATTTTAAACGCCCCTAGAAAATCACCTTTTCGCCTTCCCTGCTATCAGTAGATCAACCCCACCTTCTCCAGTCAACCCGCACATCTGTAATCCCTCATCCCTGGAACCATTCTCGTTAATCTATTTTGTACCCTCTCCAAAAACTTTCACTCCTTCCCGAGCCATGGTGTCTGGAATTGGACACAATACTCCAGCCGGGGCTGAACTTGCATGAATCTCCTTGCCCACATTCAGTCCAAACTGCTCCAACTCCACAAAATGGGGTGCGTGCGCAAATATTATATGTAGTATTGGTACTAAATGGGGCAGCCCAGTTAAGAAAGAGATGAGAAGAATTTTTTTTCTCTCAGAGGGTAGAAAGTCTTTGGAACTTCCTTCCTCAAAAGGCAGTGGAAGCAGAGCCTTCCAGTGTTTTCAAGGCAGAGGTAGATAAGATTCTTGATAAACAAGGGGATGAAGGGTCATCGGGGGTAGAGAGGAGGTTACAATCAGATCAGCAATTATCTTATTGAATGGAGGAGCAAGTTCAAAGGGCAGAGTGGCCTACTCCTGCTCCTGGTTCATATATTCACAACGGATACATTTTTAGGCCAGAAGATGCAAAGTTAGAGCACTAGTCTGTGACGAGTTCACTGATCTTGGTTCTGAGTATTTTTTTTGAGCCTCTATATTTCTTAAGAATTCAATCTGAGGATAAGGGCAGCACAAGCAAGGTCAGCTTTATCGCCCACTCCCAGTTCCCCTTCAGAAGGTGGTACCGAATCACCATCTTGAAGCACTGTGGTCCTCGTGGTGTAGGCCCGCGCAGTGTTGTTAGGGAGGGAGTTCCAAGATTTTGATCCAGCATCCCTGAAGGAATGATGTTATACAGATTGAGCATCCTTCATTCGAAACCCGTGGGGCTGATTGCGTTTTGGATTTCAGATAATTTCGGTTTTCGGATACCACATATAAACTTATATTATAATAGTCTAAGCCTGGCTAGCTATAGTCTAAAGTAAATCAAATGACTAGAAGAGTAAGATGTATCTTTGAATAATAAATACAGGTAACCTGTAATAAGTTTCTTTTTGATATGTTCACCACAAAAATCACAAAGTAAACACAGCAAACAAACAACTAGACTTCCCACGCTAAAGGTCGATGAAGGTTCAAAAAAATTGCAGTTTTTGGATGTGTTCGGTTTTTGGATTTATAGATAAAGGATACACGATGTGTATTTCCAAGTCAGAATGGTGTGTGGCTTGGAGGTGGTGGTATCTGCTGTCCTTGTTGTTCTTGCTGGCAGGGGTCACAGGTTTAGGAGGTGCTAGCAAAGGAGACTTGGCAAGTTGTTGGAATTTCAACCTGCAGATGGTACACATCTGCAGCCACTGCGCCGGTGGTGGATGGAGTGAATGTTTCAGTTGGAACTTAACTCCCCTGCTCTTCTTCAAAGTAATGCCATGGAATCTTTTACATCTACCTAAGAGGATCCTGGATCTGCATCTGAAGTGCTGTAACCTGCAAGGCTATGGACCAGGTGCTGGAAAGTGGGATTAAAATGAGCGACTCCTTTTTTGGCCGGCACAGGCTAAATGGGCTGAACAGCCTCTTTCCACGCCGTAACTTTTCTATGGTTCTATGCAGGGGCCAGATAGAGCCTGGGTTTACCATCACATCCAAAAGACAGCACCTCCTACAATGCAGCACTCCCTCAAAATTTGCACTTTAGTCTCTGGAGCGTGTCTTGACCCAGAGGCAAGAATACTACCTGCTGAGGCAAGGTTTTGCACCTAATTAAAATAGCAGCCTCTTTCCTCCAAAAGCGTTAAGGGTTAAAAGTGAAATATAGATTTGTGCAAAACAGCCCATAATTCAGCAGCGAAGCACTAACTGGCAAATAAATTGGCTGCTGCAGTCCGAACAGGTCACAAGGGGTGAAGGTGGAATTATCAGAAAGCAGGGAACAAGAGGAAGCTGTATGGTTCTTGAACCTTCTGCCTTCCCCATACGGTATGTACTGCTGTAGGGTCTCTTCAATTATGTTCATCTCCTAAGGAGATTAAAAAAAAAATACTAGGGAAAATTTCAGAACGATAACAGGTCTGGGAAACTTCTGTTACCCCCAATCGGTCCGGCCTTTGCAAACCTTCAAACCACAGAACGCATTTCCGCTCAGCCTGCTATCTGAAGAACACTTATAGAATCTCAGAATGATGCACAGAAGGCTATTTGGCCCATCATGTCCGTGCCAGTGCTTTGTAAGTGCTATCCAATTTGTTCCATTTCCCCTGCTCTATCCCCCGTAGTCCTGCAACTTTTCCCCATCAACTATTTATCCAATTCCCTTTTGAAAGTCATGACTGAATCTGGTTCCATTGCCCCAATCACAACAACCCACTGCACTGCATAAAAAACATTCTCTCTGTTCTGATTCTTTTGCCAAATGTCTTAAATCCATGTCTTCTGGTTATTGACCGTCCTGCCAGTAGGAATCCTCAAGTTATCCTCACCAAAACCCCTTCGTAATTTCGAACACTTCTATTAAATCTCCCCATAATGAGGAGCTGAATGCCTTCCTTCTCTGCTGTGATTCAATGTATTCGGCAGCTAATTTGTCATGGATCATATGCAACTTTTGTCTTTTTTTTAAAAAAATGGATACAAAGTGGGAACAATATCAAACGCTTAAATATCAAAATGAACGAAAGAAACACAAACTGTTAATGAGACGAGGACTCAGAAAGTGACAGCAGCCGATGCAATGCCCTGCAGGTCTGAAGTTGTGCCGCCATCCTGAGGCCATCTATGGTACCACAAGCCAATATTCCATTAAACATTCAATATTCTATCAAATCTCCAGTAGGAATAACTACGAGTCACAGATGCAGTGGCTATGCCAAAACTGTTTTAGCCAGACACACACATTTTAGTGCAAAGCACCTGACACACAATACCAGCAAATAGTCACTTAGTAATACAGAACTTGAGTGTTGCAGAAAAAAGGAGACATCCTGTCGAAGATTTTCATCTCGCACTCATCAGGACAGATGGAAGAATACCAAATTTTAAAGGGAACAACAATTTATACTGCATGAGAAAAGGGACTCCGGCTGGTTGAGATGCCGCCATGGAGAATGCACCAGGTGTCTTGCATCTCTCCTGATGAAGTGCAAGGCAAAAAGCTTTGAAAGCACGTCTCTCTTCAGCAATAATCAGGTAAATATAGTTCATAAGATGTCTATTTACATATCACTGGTTAAGATCTGGAGTGCACTGCCTGATAGGTTGGTAGAGGTTCAGTAGAGTAGCTTTCAAAAGGTAATTTGAAGGAGAAATTTATAAAGAGTAGGGGACTGGGACTAACTGAATTGTTTTTCAAAAGAGCCAGCGCAGACTCGATGGGCCAAGGGGTCTACTTCTGTGCTGATTCAATGAACATCTAGCAGCAGTCAGTAACCATGAAAGTGCAGCACCCACAAGGGTCATCCCAAAAAAAAACACACACACTGCTTTTTATCTGACCACTTTACCAACAAGTACACAAAATGGTTAAAGTTGATATGCATACACCATGCGGGATCGCACAACACACGACTGTATCCATTACTCATTTCTTATTCACTACACAGTGATGCACTTGGCCAGATGTGGCTTGTGGCTATAGAATTGGGCAGCGCTACACAATTAATGCAGTAAACATGCACCCACAAATGCATATCAGTGGCTTCAAATTTATGACAATATAGCAAGAAACCACTCAGTCTATTTTTTTTTTTTTACTGTGTTAATTAAAAGCCAGTGATGCCAGATCAGATATTCTAGCTTAGTGATGCAGAAAGATTGGAGAAACTTGGGCTTTTCATGACATCCTCAGGAGGGTTTGAATTCCCAGCTGCTAACATTTATACAAATCCTTCAACATAGTAAAATGTCCCAGGGGGTTTCACAGAATTATTGCAAATTAAATTTTGGCACTAAGTCACACAAGGCAGGTGACACAAAGTTTGGAGTGTCTTAAGGGAGAGAGGTGGAGGGGCAGAGACATTTAAACAGGGAATTTCAGAGCTCAGGGCCCAGGCAGCCTAAGACAGGGTTGCCAATGGAGGAGTGATTAAAATCAGGGATGCGCAAGAGGCCAGAATTAGAAGATCATAGATATCTCGGAGGATTGTGGGGTTGGTAAGACATTACAGAGCTGGGGAAGAACGAGGCCACAGAGGGGTTTTAAAACAAGAGTGAGAATTTTAAAAATCGAGGCATTGCCTGACCGGGATACAACATAGGTCAGCAAGCACGAGGCTGACGGGCGAATGGGACTTAGAGTACAGGCAGAGTTTTGGATGACCTCAAGTTTATTGAAGACATGCATTTAAATAACACTCCAGAGACAAGTAGAAAACAGATGGCAATCTGAAAGAAAGCGTGGGATTGGGAATGGACAGGCCAAAGAGCTAGGAGATTAAGAGCAAAATGGGACAAAGGAAGAGAAGCATTAAAATGCTGCATTACTCCAAAGTGATCCATGACAGCAAGTTCAAACAGGTGAAAGGCATATTTACGACTGGCATCAGCAAGTTTCTCACACAAAGATCAACCAAGGGATAGGATATAAAATAACACGGTGGGTGTGAAATGCAAGAAATGTGGTAATTCCAAAATTGGACCATTTGGCCCATCGAGTCTGTGCTGGCTCTTTCGAAAAACAATCCAGCCCCCACTCTTTATGAATTTCCCCATCAAGTTATTATCCAATTCCCTTTTGAAAGCCACTCTACTGAACCTCAATCCACCAACCTGTCAGGCTGTGCATTCCAGATCCTAACCAGTGATATGTAAATAGGCATCTATGAACTATATTTACCTGAGTATTGCTGAAAAGAGAGACATGCTATCAAAACTTTTTGTCTTGCACTCATCAGTTTAAGATCCAGCTGGAGGGTTGTTACAGGGGAATAATTTTGCAGGAATCAAAAAATATTTTTCATCTGGACAATTCACATGATTTACGCTGGTTTTATTTTCATTTTTGGATCAATCTGCCTTCATTGGTTGAATGCACAACAGCACCATTGAAGCACTGGGTTTCTCTGGTTGGGGGGGGGGGCGGGAGGTATCTGGAATTAAATGACCAAATAATAATTTTTTCCTGTAAGATGCTGATTGATGGATAAATATTGGCCAGAATACTGAGGAGAGCTCCCATGTTCTTCATCAAAATACTGCCGCTGGACTTTTTTTTTAAAACAACCCCAAGGGGACAGATGGAGTCTAATCCAAAAGACAACACCTTTGAAACTGTAGCACTCCCACAGTGCTGCACTGGGAGTGTCAGCTTAGATTTTGTGCTCAAGTATCTGGACTGGGGCTTGAACCCACAACCTTGCCACTCTGAGGCAAAAGCCACTGAGCCCCAGCTGACACCACACTCAGTTTTAATTCACTAATTTCTGGGACAAGTGTTTTAGGATTTAATTAAGTGGAAGTAACCTGGCAATATTGCAACTCTCAAAACCCAATAACTCCCAACGAGTAGAGGCTTAGCTTACAGTCCCCAACTATAAACTTCCAGCTCCAGCAATGCAAGGAATGCCAATTCCCGTTTGAGCAAAGGCAAATTTTAACTAAAGAACTCGATGCTCGGGACCCACTTTCAATGGGGTACACAAGATTGCAGGGTCAGAAACTCTATAGGTCTCTCATGGGCCCTAATGGCACAATTCCAATAAGAAAGGCAGCAGAATAAAGAAGGTGGTTTAAAAAAATTTTTGGAACAGTTACCAATCAAATACTGCCCACCTCCTCCTTTCCAAACACAGGTTTTCTCCTCACCGCCCTTTAGGGTTCCCAACACTGGTTGGATGCATTCCTGGAGGTTTCATGACCTTCCACTAGCCCACCCCGTGCTCCCTCCCACTACTGACCACCCAAGACGGCCATCTTCAGAGACCTATCGCCATTCCCAGGACCAACTGGAAAACGCACAGGCTCTTCACGGTTCGACTGGAAGATAGCGGAAGTCTGGAACTCTCATCCGCAAATGGCAAATGACGCTGGGCCAATTGTTCGCTCAAGTCTTAGATTAATGGATTTTCATCATCCAACGTTGTAAAGGGGATTTGGCAAAGGTATATATGGAGTTAGCATGCAGATCAGCCATCATCTCAATGAGTGGCAGTAGAACAAGCTCGAGGAGCTAAATGGCCTCCTCCTGTTCCTAAACTGTTTACAACCATTTTACCCACAAATCCTAACTTTATATAACTAATAAACTAAACAGTTCAAAGAAAATGATATTTAAAAAAAAACTCCTATGTCTTTTCTCCCCAAACTGCTCGCAGCAGAATCCAGATTAATCTTCCAATTCCTGGGATCTCCATGACAAGGGAGATAGTGGTGTAGTGGTCATCCAGAGGCCCAGATTTTATGCTGAGGACATGGGTTCAAATCCCACCATGGCAGCTGGTGGATTTTAAATTCATAAGTTAACAAGTACAAGTAATAAATATGGAAATGAAAGCTAGTCTCAGTAACGGTGACCATGAAACTATCAATTGTCATCTAAACCCATATGGTTTGCTAGCAGATAAAACACTGGTTCAGCCTCAACTGGAGTATTGTGTCCAGCTCTGGGCACCACACTTTAGGAAGGCTTTAGAAAAGGTGCAGAAAAGATTCACAAGAATAATTCCAGAGATGAGGAATTTCAGTTACGTTGAAAGATTGGAGAAGTTGGGATTGTACTCCCTGGGGAAGTTTGAGAGGAGATTTGATAGAGTTATGAAAAATCATCAGGGGGTCTCGATAGAGGGAGAAACTGCTCCCATTGGAGGAAGGATCAAGAATCAGGGGGCACAGATTTAAAATATTTGACAGAAGATGCAATGGCAATATGACGAAAATTTTTTCATGCAGCAAGTGGTGAGGATCTGGAATGTGCTGCCTGAGTGTGGGGCGGAGGCAGTTTCAATTGAGGCAAAAAGGGAATTGGATAATTATCTGAAAGAAAACATTTGCGGGGCCATGAGAAAAAGTAGGGGAGCAGCACTAAGTGAATTGCTCCTTCAGAGAGTCAGCACAGGCACAACGGGCTGTGCTGTAACTGTAACAATTCTAGGATTCTAATGTCCTTTAGGGAAGGAAATCTGCCATCCTTACCCGGTCTGACCTAACATGTGACTCCAGACCCACAGCAATGTAGGTGACGCTTAAGCGCCCTCTGAAATGGCCTAGTAAGCCTCACAGTCAAGGGCAGTTCGGCGTGGGCAACAAATGATGGCCTGGTCAGCGATGTGCAGGTGAAATAAAGAATTCTTCCTTCATTCCCATGAAAGAATAAAATAACGTGCAGGAGTTCACTTAAAATCACAGCAGAGGTAAAAAAGAACTTTGATGAATTTTGAAATGAAAGCAAATTTTTGGGGACGCGCAGTAGCTTGCTCAGCATTGAGAAAGAGAGAAAACTTAAATCACGATGAAGGTTTCTCTCCGGTACTCCATCACTGAACAAACTTAAGCTTCAAGGCTGTAAACAGGCTGACTGCTGGCATCTGGTGGACACCTACAGCACTGCAGCCAAAAAGTATTGAACTGCATCTCAAACCTATTAATCCCACTTCTCGACATTCAACGGAGGTGAGTGAGATTTGATGCAGACCGAAAGCTAAGCGGTTAAAAGCTGCCAAGAGAAAGCATGCTCCCTAACTGCACTGACAACCAATTAAAGATTCAGTCGGGCTTGCAAAGTGGCTCACTTAGGCTTGCTGGAAGCTACGTACGTTCATACACAGATGCCTGCTGTCCTCTGCAGGCAAAAGGAACATGTCCTGGCAATTTTGAATTAAACAAAAAGGCATAGGGGGAACAACAGGTTCCTGGTGCATTCTCCATGGCAACACTTTCACCACAGTCGACTTGCCACCAACCAGCACTTTTCTCATGCAGTATAAATTGTTGCTCCTTTTGAAATTTGGCACTCTCACACCTGTCCTGATGAACTCAGGATGAAAAGCTTTGACAGAGTGTCTCCCCCTCCCTCTCCCCAGCAGCAAGGCTCGCTAATTGCTTGAATTCACACCATCGGCGCTCAAACCGGAGTTTAATTGCCAAATGGAAGTTGCACACCCCTTAGAGCAAATATACAACCATCCCGTCCTCAGACTGTATGACAGAGGATGGGCAAAGTTTACAAGAAACCAGGCAGGCAACTTTTAAACAGCAAAAAATATAATCAGACTGAGAAAGACACCACAGTAGTGTCCGGGTGGAATTTACAAACTGCTGAAATATTTCAAACAAGGTGAATTGGAAATTCCAAGAACAGTTAAAATAACTCACATAGTTTCATAACTCTAGATCCATAATAGTTACTGGGCCTTAATTTTGAGAATCTTCTCACCTGTTTCCAGAAGGTTCTGCTGCTTACCGGGGGTACAGTTTCACAGTTAGCAGCCCTTCTTTAAATTTGTTAATGGGATGTGGCCCGCCGCTGGCTAGGCCAGCATTTATTGCCCATTCCTAACTGCCCTTGACAAGTGAGTCTAGGCCATTTCATAGGGCAATCAAGAGTCAACCACATTGCTGTGGGTGTGGGTCATGTAGACCAGGCTAGGTAAGGACAACAGATTTCCTTCCCTAAAGGATATTAGTGAACCAGATGGGTTTTTTACAACAATCAACAATGGTTTCATCCTCATCATTAGGCTTTTTAATTCCAGGTTTTTTTTATTGAATTCAAATTCCACCATTTGCCGTGGTGGGATTCAAACCCGGGTCCCCAGAGCCTTCAGTGACAATACCAGTATGCCACTTCCCTGTACTGGAGCAGCAATTTTTTCAGCTGTCAGCCAAGACACCGAGTGTCAGCAGCATATCCAACTGCAGAAGCCATCACAGCCAAACCCTATCTTGTCCTTGCACAATACATGTGCACTTTCCAACTGGGAAGTGACTGCAAGCTGATCAGGAGCGAAGATCCTTGCTGATTTTCCTCTCCCCTAGCTCTTGGTGCTACCTGACAACCCAACCCGTGCCAACAGGGCTTGAACCTGGAGCTGCCCAGGTCTGCAAACTATGGCAATGCCTGCACCCAGGAGAGACTGGCTGGGTAACTCTCGTCCCACTTTGGATAGACATAAGCGAGGTTTGTGTCTGAACCATAACAGATTCTTAAATTCTCATCTGTGTTCAAATCCCTCCATGGCTTCGCCCCTCCCTACCTCTTCCAACCTTGCAAATCTCCAAGATCTCGGTGCTTGCCTAATTTTGACAGCTTGCGCATCCCTGACTTTATTCACTGCACCATTGCTAGCTGTGCCTTCAGCCTGCTAGACACTGAGCTCTGCGATTCCCTTCCTGAACTTTTCTCCCTCTCTTTTCTCCTTTAAGACGCTCCATAAAACTATCTCGCTTTTGGTCACCTGTCTTAAATCTCTTTATGTAGCTCAGTGTCCAACCCAGTTTGATGATGCTCCTGCGAAGGGTATGTTTTACTGTGCTGAAGGTGCGACATGAATGCAAGCTGTACTTGCTGAATCTCAAAACAGACCTCGGAACCAACCACGTCCATTTGATTAGCTGTTACACGGATGCGTTGCAGATTCATGTGTTTTAATAGTTTTTGCAAACATATCAGTGAAAATTTAGGAGCACAAATGTAATAAAAGTCCATCATTGAATATATTGCACCAGGGCAAGAGGAAAAGTTAGCAGTTTTGTAATCCTGTAAATAAATGTATGTTTAAATTACTGGTTAAGCTTTAGGCCTAAAATCCTTCTCTTGCTGCGAGGGACCCATGTGCAGTGGATTCGGGGGGCAGATCACGCTGCGTTCGCCGCCTACATTCCACTCCTCCACCCACAGCCCGTCACGGCTGCAGCACTGATGAGCGAGTTCGTCGATCCAGTCAGGAGGAGAGGCAGGACGACTTCTGTGGGCTGAAAGTTATTTCAACCTCCCCAACCTCCCCCCCCACCCCACCCCTCTCAACGACCTGTGTGCGTTTGGTGCGGTCCAGAGGTGGTATTGGCTGGGTTGGGGCGGTGGAAAACGACGATTCTTCGGTCACCTGAGCTTGGGGAAGATACGGATGAAGAGGATCATACTGATGAAGGTGAAGCACACCACCACCAACATCAGCCAGAGCAGCCAGTTAACGGATTTCTTCGTGTGCTGCTCCAGACGCTCAGACTCCACCTTCAACTTCTCAAAGTTTTGATCTGCCATTCGCAGCGACTGGGTCAGCGTCTGCGCACAAACAACACAGGCTCAGGGGTGAATTTCGCTGGTTAAAAGACACTCTCTTCTCCCCCACTCCCCCTTCAATCCCAACCGCTCTAGGCTTTACCCCTTCCTCCCCTGAAGGCACTAATCCTTGCAAGGCGGAGGTTCGGCACAACGGACGCCGGCCAGCATTTACAGCAGCTCGCCTGTGCAGCAATAAGCGTTGGCAGGCTGTTCAACTGCAAGAGGCCCCACAGTCAAACCGATCATGCCCTCACGCCGACTCCAGACAAGACCGGTCCGTGAGTTTTCACTTCCCTAATCCAGGGGTGACAAAGGTTACTCGCAGCTTCCCCCATCCCGGATCAAACCCTGTTCCTCGATCCGCGACAGGAGTGACCAAGTGGATCAAACCCTGTTCCCCAATCCGTGGCAGGAGTGACCCAAGGGAGACTTACCCAGGAGGTTGTTAGTTGTCTGGGCAGTGCATATCTAATGAGGCTCCCTCTCTCCCTTTACCACATTTATTCAGCGTGCAAGCATGAGAGGGTGGCAAGGGAGTTAAGATATTGAAAAAAGGGCAGGCAAGTGGGATACAAGCTTTAGAGAATTCATTTCTGGGCTAAATTCTTTCAGGTAATGTAGATCTATTTCATAATCCCATTTTAAAGTAACTAAAGCAATTTGGTGTCTCATACACTAGAAACTCAGATGGAGGAATCATTCATTCAGTGGTGAAGGTGTGTACAGATCACATGGAGTCCGTGTTGCTGTGGCATCATGCACTTTTACACGCATGTTGTAGTCTGGAGCTATGGATAGTGATGGTAGAGGCTCCAACCTTCTTTCCATCACACAGCTGAACCGAAATCTCTCCCACTCTTACTGCCTGCCATTGTCGTGTGTTGGAAGGATTTGCAGGTTGATACTCAATCTGTTTAACCATGTTATGGTCACACCTTCCTTAGCCATCAACTCCTGGGGAGGGACTGGAACACGGAGTTTCTGGCTCAGAGACAGGGATGCTACCCACTGTGCCACAAGACGTGCTTAGTCATTCAGTACTGGGTTACTATTTTATCATGCGTGTAGAGTACAATCTCTGGCCATTTTTAATGTTTCTACCCAACTATAACAGTTAAATTAACCTTCTTTAAACCATCAAATTTACAGTGCAGGAAACCATTCAGCCCAATATTCCAGTACTAGCTCTTCAAACTGGTAACAGCTACTCTGATCCAATTTTCCTTCTGTTTTCCTGCTTTTCATTTCAAAAACACTTTCAACAACTTCCCTTTAAAGTGATGATACTGCCTCGGCCTCAGTCACTCCTGTGGTACAACACTCCATGTTCCAATGTGTGAAACTATTTCTTCTGACCTCACTAATTCATCCATCTATTCGGAATCTTTCATTTGCACCTCCTGCCACCAATTCGCCAACAAGAGGAAAGAAACTCTCTCAAAACCACAAAACATTGATTAAATTCCTCTGTCTGCCCCCATTTAAGCGTCTCTGTTCCAATGGAAAAAAAGAGCCATTTTGACTATTTCCTAACAATAAGCAGTCATTCCTGGTGTTTTCTTCCTTTATCTTCACCCTGCCCTTTTCACTTGTGAGTGAGTGCGTGCCCAAGAGGAAGGTGAGTGTTTTACTTCCAATGAGATGGATAAATCAACAGAACCTTTATAGTTTTACTATAAAGAGAGATCAAGTAGAATGGGCCGCTAACTACTGCCTTTAAAAGAATAACAGGTGATCTCAATGAAACGTATAATATTCTTAAGAGGGCTTGACAGAGGAGATGCATTGAATAGAAGTATTGAATATTCTTAAGGCAGAGGTAGATAGAGTCTTGTTAGGCAAGGGAATCAAAAGTTATCGGGTATATATGGGAATATGCAAATCGAAACACAAGGTCAGCCATGGTCTTATCGAATGGCAGAGCAGGCTTGAGGGACCGAATGGTCTACTCCTGTTCCTATTTCTTACGTTCTTATGCTAAGCACCTCAGTACGTTCAAAGCAGAGTTTGATAGATTCCTAGATACCAACGACATCAAGTGCTATGGGGATAGTGTGGGAAGATGTTGTTGGGGTAGGTCAGCCAAGATCTAGTTAAATGGCAGAGCAGGCACAAGGGGCTGAATGGCCTCCTCCTGCTCCTATTTTCCTGACAGACTGTTTCCGGCTGGTTGGAGAGTCTAAAATTAGAAGTCATAGTCTCAGGTTAAAGGTGTTGGCCATTTAGAACAGAGCAGATGAAAAATTTCTTCCGAGGTTTGTGAACCTTTGGAATTCTCCATCCCAGGGAGCTGCAGATTCTCAGTTATTGGATTATATTCTTGGACACTAAGGGAATAAAAGGATTTGGGGATATTGGAGGAACCTGGGCAAAAATCAAGAAGAGAAAGAACAATAACTGGGTAATAACGAGATGCAGATGCCGAAGTAACAAGAAAAGGACAAAATCAGGGGGTCAGTGAAGATTACAGGAGCATTGAAGAAAGTAGCTGAGAAGAGATTGAAATGGTGTGGTCAGGGCGAGAAAAATGTGGTGAGCCGAGTGATGGAGATGGGACTTCCAGGAAGAAGGAGAAGAGGAAGGCCTAAGACCATTTGGAAAGATGCAGTTGTGAGAAGGTTGCAGCTGGGTTGGAAGAGGAATGGATGACTGACAGGATATGAAGAAGAGTGATCAACTAGCACTGTGAGGACCCAAGTAAAACGGGGAGGGAAGAGGAGGAAGAAATAGTGGAGAAAGCGTAATTGAGAAAATATCAGTCATGATCTCATTGAATCGTTGAGCAGGCTCGTCATGGCTCAGTCCCACTTATCTTCTTCTGCACTCATTGATGTGATCAACTAAGGTTTGCTTCAATTAAATCGCAGTTTAACTCTTACCCTTTCGCCATTTTATATCAGGATATTTGTAAATGAATTTGCGAGTATTGCACCCACACCTGCTAAGCATTATGTGCACTCCACACGAACCACACTCAGCCACAAACATAGGTAGCAAGTTTTATGATGAACATAAATTTTTCACGGATCCTCACCCTGCTTCTCCTTTATCCAACACACGTGAGAACGCAACCGATATCAACAGCTTGTACGAGTGATGACTGCGTCAGCAACCTGCCTGAAACTGATAGTATCAGAATGGAAATTAACTGCGCGTCCACCTTCCGACGAGTGTCACTGGCTGCAGACAAGGAGCCGGACTCCTGAGTGATTCTCCCTCATACTCTCCCCTTCCCCGCAAATCTCAGAACCAAGATGACCAAATACTATGTAGTTACATAGTATTTGCAGCACAGAAGGAGGCCATTCAGCCCAACGGATCGATGAAGGTGTTTACGCTTCACAAGAGCCTCCTCCCACTTGATTTCGTCTAACCCTAATCAACATATCCTTCTACACCTTGCTCCCTCGCGAGCTTATACATATTCCCCCTCAAATGCCTCCGCTCAGCATGGAGCGGGGTTTGAGGCGGTGATCTGGTGTGGCTATTGCCTCATCCTCAGTTGAGGCATTGGTGCAGTCGGGGCCTCACCCGACGCCACCTGATCCACGGCCCTACCTGGTTGTCCTGTTTGATAACGCTCTGTGCCGCCAGCGTGTTGTTCTTCAAGTTACGGGCCAGGCTCAGCATCTCCTCGGCAAGGCGCTCCTGCATGTTGTGGTGGCGGTGGAGAACGACATCCAGGTCGGTGGCAGATTGTTTCTCCTCCTCCAGTCCACTGCAAAGGAGGAGAAAGTGGGGGTGGGGGGGGGAAATAAAAATGGAAAGAAAAAGGAGCAAAAAAAAAATGGTGCAGAGCATTAGAAAAAAAAGGTGTAGTCAGTCTATCTAATCCAGTTTCTCTGATTATTATTACTGCTACACCAAGAAAGACAGTGCTGCATTTATACAGCGCATTTCATGACCGCAGGACGTCCAACGCACTTTACAGCCAACGAAGTAATTTTAAAGCACAGTCACTATTGTAAAGTGGGAAACATGGCAGCCAATTTGTGCACAACAAGCTCCCAGATAATGACCTGAATCTGTTTTTTTTTTTAAAGAAGGGATGACGACGATTGAGAGATAAACAATGGACAAAACGCCGGGGAGAATTTTACTGCTCTTCTTCAAACTGCAGCACTGGAAATTTGTCTTTTTTTTTTTCACATCCACCTGAGAGTGTAGAGGAGGCCTTGGCTTAATGTTTCATTCAAAGCCGGCAGCACTGACCACGCGGCACTCGCTCAGTACTGCACTGCGCAGATTTTGTGCTCAGGCCTCTGGAGTGGGATTCGAACCCACAACCTTGCGACCGAAAGGCGAGAGTGTGACCGGCCAGGCCACAACTGACACTGAAAATTCAAACACGTGCTCATGTGAAATTCCTGTGCCTACCATTTTTCACGGGGCTGCTAACAAGACATTTAATTTGAGTGTAATATGTGTCCCTACAGTAACATTGCAGACTGTTTTATTAATCTAAATTGGCCATACACCACTCCCTTGTGATTAGCTGCAAAATATTGCTTCGTAAATGCAGAAAGATTAAAGTTTATGTCTATAAGGGGCATGTTACTGGCAGACAGACAGTACCAAGCAGACATCTGCTTGTTCAACACATCTCCAATGCAAATCTGTGCACCAATGTCAGTGCTCAGTGGGGCTTCCTCAGATAAAGATGGTGCTGGAAAGGGCACAATAACACTTTCACTTACATGGTCTTTAATCTAGGAAAGCGTCCCATGGTATTTTACATGAGCATCTAGATAAAGAGGCCACATAAACAGCTAGAAGCAAAGATCAAAGGTAACCAAAAAGGTAGGATTTATAGGGCATCTTAAAAGAGACAGAGGCAGAGGGGGGGGAGACGGGCAGGCGGACTGAGAGGCTGGGGGGGGAGACGGGCAGGCGGGTGGGGAGACGGAGACGGGGGAGGCGGGCGCAGCGAGAGAGGGAGACAGACAGAGATGGTCAGCGAGAAAGAGAGAGACAGACAGAGACGGTCAGAGAGAGAGACAGACAGAGACGGTCAGTGAGAGAGAGAGAGACAGACAGAGACGGTCAGCGAGAGAGAGAGAGAGACAGACAGAGACGGTCAGCGAGAGAGAGAGAGAGAGAGACAGACAGAGACGGTCAGCGAGAGAGAGAGA